>NC_045960.1:95086879-95398546 GCF_010909765.2 Amblyraja radiata
GGGTCCAAGTCCGTAACTTCCAAAAAGTGGCAACACACATAGAGAGGGTGATTAAGAAGGTATGCTTGTCATCATTGGTCAGGGCATTGAATGTAGGATTCAGGAAGTCATGATGCAGCTCTATAGGACCCTGGTTGGATCACATTTGTAGTGTGTGTGCAGTTCTGGTCATTACACGCCATTACAGAAAGGATGTGGAGACTTTGGAAAAGATGCAGAGGAGTTTTACCAACATTTTCACTTCCAGTCTGAAGAGGTGTTCTGTCCCGAAACGTCACCTACTGCTTTTCTCCAGAGTTGCTGCCTGACCCGCTGAGTTACTCCAGCATTTTGTGTCTATCTTTGGACATATTATTATTTTCAATGGAATGTCAGAGGTTGCAGGGAGACCTGATAGAAGTACGTAAAATGAACAGAGGGATAGATAGGGTTGACAATCAGAACCTTTTTCCAGGGATGTTAAAATCAAATACTAGCGGGTATAGCCTTAAGGTAAGAGGGGCAAAATTTAAGGAGATTTACGGAGCAAGTTTTTTTACACAAAGGGCGGTGAGGGCTGGCGTGGATGGTGGTATACAGATACTATGGTGGTATTTAAAAGACTTTTAGATAGGTACATGGATATGCAGATAATTCAGGGATATGGATTATGTGCAGGCAGATAAGAGTTGGTCTTGGCATCATAGTCGGCACAGACATTGTTTCTGTGCCGTTCTGTTCTATGTTCCACGAAAATCAATTTGTAGATACTCTGGCTATTCGAATGGTTTTGTGAATTTAGTTTTTGTGTTTTTATTGACATTAGTTCAAATATTCAGGTCAGAGTTCTTGGCAGTGTAAGGAGCTTTTGGTGTAAGGAGCTTGCATTTTTAATAGAGGTTTGAGCAGTTCCAGAAAATGGGATGAACATTTGGTTATATTGGTTATAACAGCACATATCCTCCCCATGCATGATCTGTATATTGTAAGATGTTGTGTTTTATGTTATGTTTGACGGGAATCAGCCTACCTTGTAACATCCTGTACTGAACCTGAATTCCACCAGCTTGACTGTGTGGTCATTAAATAATCTAATCTAATCTAATATTAGAACATAAACTTTGAAGTAGAAAAGGGAAATGATCACTCGTTCACAGATCATGTAGAAAATTGGAAAATTGTCCTATCATGGATTTGTACATGATTAGTTCTCAGAGATAATCCTGCATTATTACTTATTTGTCCATGGTAACATTGGCATTAATTGTTGATCTTTAATTTTCCCTGAACTGAAAAAGTGGTTAAGAATCAGTCACATTAGTGGGTCTTGTGTGAGAGGAAGGACTGACCAAGTGAGGACGACAGATTTCTTTCTCCAAAGGACATTAGATTGTTTTGTATGACAATCTGGTAGTTTCTTAGTTAAAGTTAGCTGGACTATCTTTTTCTGAAATTCTAGTTATTCAAAATGTAACCACTTGAATTAAAATCTTCCTGTTCATTAAAGAAATTCAAAAAAAATTCTGGAACATTTACTCATCCCCCATATCCCCGCCCTAAGCAACTGGAGAAACAGCATCCTGTAGAATATATTATATGCATACATCTTGAATCTCCATATAACTGCACTAATCAGGGCTTCATAGTAATAGACTACAACTTATAAAAATATCTTTGGCAATTTACTCTTAAATATTTATTTCTGTTTTATATGAATGGAAATTATAAGTCCGCCAGCTCTTAGAAAGATTTTATTGGAGCTAAATTGGCTAGTTTTTGAAACAAGCATGTGGATCATGATGCATAATTAACCCATGTTCACTGCTTGCAATGCCAACTGCTACCTGGCTGCTCATTTACATTATTATTGTGCGCAGTCAGTACTAAATATATTGTTCATTGGATTATCGCTGGGGCTACTTAAAAGTCAGTCTGCGCAAAATAAAGCCAGTTGTAAACTCTTAAATGGGGAATGTAACTTCTGACATATGATCTGGAATCTGAAGGTAGAATTTCACATGGCACACAAAATAGGTAAATTTGGATTGATATGGACATAAATGGCCAAAGACTGTTGAAGCAATGGTTCTTGGCTCCTGCTCCAACAACCGTTACCCTCTAAGTGTAAACATTCATCGAGAAATAAAAAGAAACCCATAGCAAAGGTAATATCGCATTCATAGAGATTTGGCTATTCAAATTGGTAAATGTTAGTTGGAGGATGTGTTCTTAAAATGAATTCCACTGCCTATATCCATGATTGGTAGAATAAGTGCCATAAAGATGGTATTTCTACCGCAGTTGTTATATTTGTTTCAGGCTATTCCTTTTTTTCTTCCGAAATCTTTTTTTTTAAAAATTGATAATATTGTCAATAGCTTTATTTGGGATTATAAAAATCACAGAATAAATAAAAAACATCTATGCAAAGCTAAGATAAATGGAGGATTAGCACTTCCAAACCTTTTATATTATTTTTGGGCTGTTCAGATTAAGAATATGAATTTCTGGTGGGTAAATATGGATCATGAACCGACATGGTTAAATATAGAAAAGGAGGACTGTCTACCTTTTAATGTAGGTTCGATAATTTTTGCACCAACGGAAGTACAAAAAAAATATTATAAAGACAACCTAATAATATATAATAATAGACGTATTTGGAAACAAATAGTTAAGACTCTACACTTGGATAATCTCTCATTTAGATTACCAATTATGAATAATCCATCGTTTAAACCTGCTATATTAGATGGGGGGTTTAAACAATGGGATGATTTAGGAATTACAAGGATAGAACATCTGTATAGAAAAGGAAAATTTCTTTTATTCCAGGAGTTACAAGATATTTATGGATTGTCTCCACAACATTTGTTTAGGTATTTACAAATTAGAGATTATATTAAATCCAATACACAAGATTATAAAAATAAAGAAGCAGGATTGTTAGATGAACTGTTTAATTTATATCCAAATACAGAAAAATTAATAGCCTATATATATAACATCATTTTGGATAAGGAGAATCCAATAACGGAAGTATATCGTCAAGCATGGGAAAATGAAATGGGATTGGCTATAACAAAAGAAAACTGGGAAGAAAGTCTACAACGAATACACCGGTGTTCATTAAACGCCAGACATATACTGATACAATTTAAAGTATTATATAGGTTACATTATTCGAAAACTAAATTAAATAGTATTTTTCCGAATCTCTCCGCTATTTGTGATAAGTGCAAGAAAGCAGAGGCAAATTTAATACATAGTTTCGTTACATGTCCTAAATTGAATTATTACTGGACAGAAATCTTTAAAGTTATTTCTGAAGTCATCAAAGTTAAATTGGACCCTAACCCAAAGCTAATAATATTTGGAATTCCGGATTTACATCTATCACTTACAGTAAATCAAAGAAATTTCTTTGATTACTGTTTAATAATTGGAAAAAAAAATCATATTGAAATTTTGGAAGGGAACATTATCCCCCACAACCAAAATGTGGGCAACAGAGATGATGGAGACGTTACATCTGGAAAGAATTAGATTTGTCCTATTGGACAAGTATAATTCTTTTGAACAGATATGGTCTCCATATATACAGTATTTAGAGAAGTAGCTGTTCTTGGCAACACAGCTCGACGTGCACCCTGCGGGATTTGGTGAGAATAATTCATTTTTATATTGGAATTACATATATGTCTTTATTGATACTATCACTTGTAGTAGTGTTATTAATAATACATATTGTGGTTACTAAAAATGTTTTTTTTTTTTTTTTTTTTTTTTTTTCTTTTCTTTTTTTTTTTTCGTTTCTCTTTTCTTTCTTATATATAATCAAATTATTATTTAATCACTCTCTTAATGATTTATTCTTTCTCTATTCTTTCTCTATCATTATTTCTAAAAAAACAGTAGATAAGTATTACTAGTGTTTTACTTAATGCAAATTGAATTAATTTGATATAAAGTTGTTTGAAGCATTGTAATTGATTACCTTTAATAAAAAAATATATTTAAAAAAAAAAAAAAAAAAAAAAAAAAAAAAAAAAAAAAAAAAAAATGAATTCAGGGTATCCTTCTAGAACAAATCTATGGAACTAATTAGGTAACAGGCTACCCAGTATCTGGTATGTTGATTAAATGAGTGAACAATATGGCTCAGTGAGGAATGTATGAAGGTAGGATGGAAATAACAGTTTGGGTACCCAAAAATGAGGTGCCAACATAACAACGCCACAGCGCATATGTTCAAAACCACAAAAGCAACATGCAATCAAAAGAGTTAAGCAATTCCATAATTGTCAGATCAAATTTCTGCAGTATTGTTACATGTAAAATTCTTAAAGGATTGGACAGGCTAGATGCAGGAAAAATGTTCCCGATGTTGGCGGAATCCAGAACCAGGGGTCACAGTTTAAGAATAAGGGGTAGGCCATTTACGACTGAGATGAAGAAAAACATTTTCACCCAGAGAGTTGTGAATCTGTGGAATTCTCTGCCACAGAAGGCAGTGGAGGCCAATTCACTGGATGTTTTCAAGGGGGAGTTAGATTTATCTCTTAGCACTAAAAGAATATGGGGAAAAAGCCGGAACGGGGTACTGATTTTAGATGATCAGTCATGATCATATTGAATGGTGCTGCTGGCTCGAAGAGTTGAATGGCCTACTCCTGCACTTATTTTTCTATGTTTCAGGTGAATGGCATCTATCTTTGTTTCCTCCCAAGTTCCATGCCATCACAGAAGACAGTCTTTAACCACTCATTCCATGTGATATCATGAAATATTGGAGCAATGGACAAAGCAAAGACAGGAAACAGATACCATAAAACTATAGTGGTTAAATCTTGGACTCCAGAACTTGCCAAATTGTTTTATTTTGTTTACAACAGTGGTATCTACCCAATCAGGTTAAAATGGGCTAAATATCACCTTTCCATAAACAGTTAAGCATGGTCAAGCACTAATTACTGAACAATCTGCTTAACAATCATCAACAGAGTGACAGAAGATATAATTAATTCTGTGATCAATGACACCCACTAGCAACATACCAGTATCTGGCTTGTTTCAGCTGGATCACCAGAATTTAGTAGAACTTTGGTTCAAATGTCACTGTATGTCATGTATGTCACTTGTGGGCGAGCACCAAGGCAAATTCCTTCTATGTGAATACTTGGCCAAGAAACATTCATTCATTCAAATGTGGACAGAGGAGCTCAATCCAAAGATGAGATAATAGAAGACACTGGAATTACTCAGCCGGTCAGGCAACATCTTCAGAGAACATGGATAGGTAACATTTCAGGTTGGGACCCTTCATCTGATGAAGGGGAGTAGTGACCTGAAACGCCACCCATCCATGTTCTCCGGAGACGCTGCCTGACCTGCTGAGTTACTCCAGCACTTTGTATCATCTTTTTATGTAAACCAGCATCTGTGGCTCCTTATGTCTACAATGAAATAATAGAATTGATGTGGTGTACAACACGATGATTTAGACCTTTGAGTCCATGGTGGTTCAAATTACTTTGGGGAAAAAGATGATAAATTCAATATAAGTACAAAATGCACTACAGAAATTAAGGGGACTATAAGTGCATAAAACCCTGATGTGGGATAAGTATATACAGGGACCATGGAAGGGAGGTTGGTTTGCATGATGTTCTGGGCTATAAGGTACAGGATTAAAAAAAGTCATTTTTGGAAATGGTCCGATGGGTTGGGAGTCCCAAATATATTCAAGAAAGAGAGAAATAAAAATAGAGAAAATACAACTCCAGCTGCAGGTCCAATGCTGAAAGCTATTATTAACTGGGCATCAGGAAATTTATAATATGAGTAAGCAAAGTGATATTATGAATAGGAAATCAGAAACAGCTGCTTTCTTTCTGTAGCTATAGCAGTAATATATCTCTATTAGACTATAATATCAAACACCTTGATCTCTTAAACTAGATGCTAAATGTATGCCTTGTCACATAGACATACCCCCAACTATTTGGAAATCCCAATGGTCAGGCATCTGGCTTCCACACTCCCTGAAACTCACCAGGGCTCCCAGTTCTGTGTTCTACTGAAACTCACCAGGGGTCTCATTTCCTCTGCTCCGGAAACTCACAATTTCGGCAAATACTTTAGACTTACTGTATTCACTGAAAACGTTATTATACCATGTAACATCAATAAAAATGTATTGAAAGTACATTGGGGGTATTAATAGAAATAACACCCATTAATATCCCAACGTACTCCAGAAAATCTGCCATTTCAGAGAATGGAAGGCATCATTCCAGCACCATTGCAGCCCAGAGTGTGTTGAATGATTGGAGTTTGAATAAACATGAATGCCTTCTCTTTCATTATAGCATAATGGAGATAGAGTAAACAGAATAAAAGAGAGATACTAGCCCTTCCGTCCATCTTATCCATGCTGACCAAGATGCTCCATCTATGCTAGTCCTACTAGTCTGCATTTGGCCTATATCCTTCTAAACGGTACCATGTACCTGTCCAAATGTCTTTTAAATATTGTTATAGTACCTGCCTCAATTAGCTCCTCTGGCAACTTGTTCCACTACATTCTGTGTGAAAAAGTTGTCCCTCAGATTCCTTTAAAATTTTCCCCTTCTCATCTGAAACCAATAGCCTCTGGTTCTTGATTCCCCTACTCTGGGTAAAAAATTGTGCATTCACTCTATCTATTTGCCCCATGATTTTATACAGCTCTATAACATTACCACAGCCTCTTGCACTCCAAGGAGCAAATTCCTAGGCAGCTCCACCTCTCCCTGTAGCTCAATCCTGGCAACATCCTCATAAATCTTCTATGCACTCTTTCAGCTTAATGGAATATTTCCTATAGCAGGATGACCAAGACTAAACACAATACTCCAAACGCAGCCTCACTGACACGTTGTGTGAGGTGCTACATCTTGGCAGGACAAATCAAAATAGGACGTACATGGTAAATGGTAGTGAATTGAGGAATGCAGTTGAACAGAGGGATCTAGGAATAACTGTGCACAGTTCCCTGAAGGTGGAATCTCATGTAGATAGGTGGTAAAGAAAGCTTTTGGTGTGCTGGCCTTTATAAATCAGAGCATTGAGTATAGAAGTTGGGATGTAATGTTAAAATTGTACAAGGCATTGGTGAGGCCAATTCTGGAGTATGGTGCACAATTTTGGTCGCCTAATTATAGGAAGGATGTCAACAAAATAGAGAGAGTACAGAGGAGATTTACTAGAATGTTGCCTGGGTTTCAGCAACTAAGTTACAGAGAAAGGTTGAACAAGTTAGGTCTTTATTCTTTGGAGCGCAGAAGGTTAAGGGGGGACTTGATAGAGGTCTTTAAAATGATGAGAGGGATAGACAGAGTTGACGTGGATAAGCTTTTCCCACTGAGAGTAGGGAAGATTCAAACAAGAGGACATGACTTAAGAATTAAGGGACAGAAGTTTAGGGGTAACATGAGGGGGAACTTCTTTACTCAGAGAGTGGTAGCTGTGTGGAATGAGCTTCCAGTGGAGGTGGTGGAGGCAGGTTCGATTTTATCATTTAAAAATAAATTGGATAGTTATATGGACGGGAAAGGAATGGAGGGTTATGGTCTGAGTGCAGGTAGATGGGACTAGGGGAGAATAAGTGTTCGGCACGGACTAAAAGGGCCGCGATGGCCTGTTTCCGTGCTGTAATTGTTATATGGTTATATATGGTTGTAAAACTGTAACATAACATTCCAACTTCTATACTCGATCCCCTGTCTAATGAGAGCCAGTATATCGAAAACTTTATTGACGACCCTATCTACCTGTGACGCCACATGTTGATGAAGTTCTTTACACAGATTATTAATGTTAGTTGAATTTAAGATTGAAAGTATTAATGCTTTATACTTACTTCTTAGCACGTCCATGCAAATATCTCGGATGAAATCATCTGAAATGAACCTTCCCTATTAAAACAGTTTGAAATTAGCAACACAGTATTAAACAACAAATTATATCAAAATATACTTATGGGGCTGTCCCATTGTACGAGCTATTTCAAGAGTTCTCCCGAGTTTCCCCTAATTCGAACTAGGAGAATTACGGTAATAGCCACTCGTAGGTACTCGGGGCTCTCATGGGCAATTTTCAACATGTTGAAAAATCTTCACAAGTCTTCCCCAGCTTACCTCGTTTCCCAAGTACCTGCGTTACGAGCTGCTGAGAAACGTCCTGAGCTCCGACGTACCCGCTCCGTACATTCTACGTGCTTACCATGAGTTAGATTTTTTTTTAAACTCGGGAGAGCTCTTGAATTAGCTCGTACAGTGGGACAGCCCCTTTAGATATACACCTACAGAAATTCCTTCTGGTCCTCGTGGCCCCGGCATTCCTGAAAGTCCCTTGTTTCCTTTAAGGCCTTGAGGCCCAGTTCCACCATATATGCCAGGCTCTCCCTTTTGGCCTTTTATGCCTGGCATGCCCAGTGATCCTGATTCACCAGTCTATAAGAAAAATGAACAGTATTAACAATGATAGCATTAGGATTTTAGAGTCTTTAAATGTAATGTGAACAGACTTAGTAGCAGTCTCTGTTTCAAACTCCCCTACCTCTCCTTTTGATCCTGCTAAGCCTCTTGGACCCTGAAGGAAATAATTAAATAAAGTAATTACTTAAACTATTGTAGAGGTACAGGACAATATGTCCCATATATGGGAAATATGAATGTTCAGTAAATTAAAGATGGTTGAAAACTTCAAGTTCTTAGGAATAAATATCACCAGAAATTAGTCTTGGATCAGCCACATCGAAGCTATGGCCAAGAAACCACACCTACGCCTCTACTTCCTTAGATGGCTTCGGAAGTTCATCATCACAACCCAACAACCCTCACCAACTTCTATAGATGCGCCTTAGGAAGCATTTTATCACAATGCATCACAGCATGGTTTGGGAACAGCTTGATTAAAGACCTCGAGAAATTGCAAAGAGTTGTGGATGTAGCCCAGACCATCACGCAAACCAACCTCCCTTCCATGGTCTCCATGTACACTTCACACTGCATCGGCAAGACCACCAGCATTATCAAGGACCAGTCTCACCCTGTCACTCCCTCTTCTCCCCTTTCCTATCAGGCAAAAGGTGCAGAGGTTTGAAAATGCATATCTCCAGATTCAGGGACAGTTTCTTCCCAGCTGTTTTCATGCAAGTGAACAGTCCTCTCACCAGATAGATTGCTGTCCTAACCTCCCATCTACCTCATTAGAGACATTTGAACTATCGTTAATTGGACTTTATCTTGCACTGAATGCTCTACCCTTTATCCTCCATCTGTACACTGTGGTGCACAGCTTGATTGTAATCATGTATAGTCTTTATGTTGACTGGATAGAACGCATCAAAAAAAACGTTTAACTGTACCTTGGCACACATAACAATAATTAAACTAAACTAAACTGAAAGGTTTTCCTGGTCAGAGGGACTTGTTTGTCCTTATACATGAATCATTGGAAGTTAAAATGTAGATATCGCAAGCAACTAGGATATAAAATATTGTTGGCCTTTATTGCAAGAGTTTGTGTAAGTGGAAAATTGACTGAATTCGACTATCAGGATCATGGAGAGATTGCCCCTGCAATATTGTCTACAGGTATGGTCTCCCGAAGAAGCAAAAATAAACTTGTAACAGAGGTAGTAGAGCAAAATTTCACTAGTTTTAGAGTCTTGGTTTATAAAGACGGATTAAGCAGACAGGATGTATATTCTCTAAAATTGGGAGAACCAGGGTTTTCTGAAGTGTACAAAATTCTTAAAGAGCTTAACATTGGGCAATAACTTGAAATTCCAATAACAATTGTGTGCAGGCAAATAAATATCAACAAAGGGAAAAGATCAGGATGAAGTACCTGTGGCCCTGGCATTCCTGGACTTCCTGGTCTACCCCAGTTGCCCTTTAAAAAAAAAAGAAACAGAAAACAATATTACAAACACTATTTGTGTAAGAAGGAACTGCAAATGCTGGTTTAAACCAAAGATAGACACAAAAAGCTGGGGTAACTCAGCAGGACAGACTGCATCTCTGGCGAGAAGGAATGGGTGACGTTTCGGGTCGAGACCAATTATTCATTTGTCATGCCAGTAAATGTATCAAACAATTCATGTTACTGTCTTTAAGACAAGTCAAGAGTGTTTCATTGTCAAATGTCCCAAAATGGAACAATTAAATCCTTACTTGCAGCAGCACAACATATATACAGGATATTGTTCTGTAAACCAACAATAATCAACAAAAAAGTTTAAAAGAGACAAATAAATAAATGGATATTTGAGGTACAATCCTGAGAATGTCATTATTCCCTTTGTATTTTTCTGCTTCACCCATTAATCCTCACGTTGATCTCTTAGTGATTTAGATACATAGATACATAGAAAATAGGTGCAGGAGTAGGCCATTCGGCCCTTCGAGCCTGCACCGCCATTCAATATGATCATGGCTGATCATCCAACTCAGTATCCCATACCTGCCTTCTCTCCATACCCCCTGATCCCTTTAGCCACAAGGGCCACATCTTGTTGCTGAATTTCCTGCATTACAATAAGTATACTTGAAAAGATATTTCTATGATTCAATGCTTTATGTCAACTAGTAGACTTACTTATAACACTGTGATTATAGCACAGCATTTAATTCTATAAATGGTTGCATTCTTGGGTTTGTTTAATCATATATAGAAACATAGAAAATAGGTGCAGGAGTAGGCCATTCGGCCCTTCGAGCCTCCACCGCCATTCAATATGATCATGGCTGATCATCCAAATCAGTATCCTGTACCTGCCTTCTCTCCATACCCCCTGATCCCTTTAGCCACAAGGGCCACATCTAACTCCCTCTTAAATATAGCCAATGGCCTGGCCTCAACTACCTTCTGTGGCAGAGAGTTCCAGAGACTCACCACTCTCTGTGTGAAAAATGTTTTTCTCATCTCGGTCCTAAAGGATTTCCCCCTTATCCTTAAACTGTGACCCCTTGTCCTGGACTTCCCCAACATCGGGAACAATCTTCCTGCATCTAGCCTGTCCAGGAAGATTGTTCCCGATGTTTTAGATATATTTTAGATAACCTCTAAAATATCTACATTATAAATAGTGACACATTTTGCAGTGAACACATTTTACGATTTTCACCCCTAATGTAGAAATTTATATTCATATGTTTAAGTCAAATTGTCCAATTCAAGGCACACTTGATCACTTGGCCATTCATTTGTGATTTACAACTTAAAATAATGTTAATTTATAATACATTTATAGCTAATGTTGGTTATATTATGACATCATGATATTTTCTTTGAATACTTTAAGGTTTGCCTCGTAAGTTATCATGACAAATATTTTTAGTAGTTTTCCTCCCTACCTAAAAGAATAATTGCACTGAAATTACGTCAGTTTACAGGAGAAACAGCAATTACACAGGCATTTATTATTCTGTCTGGAACATTGAGGTTTCAGTCCAACATATATACAAACAATGAATACAATTTGTCCCTACAAGTCTTTGTTGTGAAAACTTGATTTCAAATGTGAATTCCATTGCCTCTCCGATTTAGACTGTTGCAGAACAAGCTGTATTTGGATTATGTCCAAGTATCAACAGTATTCTGTCTGGAAATAGATTCTTACAGCATTGGTTCTTACAATACCACTGTATTTTTTAAACACAGTATTGGAGAAATTATAATGACTCTTTGGCTCATAGTGAAAGTTCCATCAATAATAGTTTCAAAAGTTAACATTTGCACATTGCTCTTATGGCAAATCAAAGGACAATCTACTTTTTGTGGAAATAGCAAATCCAAATATAGCAGCTCGGTGCGATGTGACTGAGAAGTTTTTGTTCAACAATTGAAGTGTAAAAAGATTGGTTGATCACAACTAATTAGGGCTTAATTAGGAAAGGGAAAATAGATTATGAAAGAAAACTGGCAGGGAACATAAAAACATAAAAACTGACTGCAAACGTTTTTATAGATATGTGAAGAGAAAAAGATTAGTTAAAACAAATGTAGGTCCCTTGCAGTCAGAAACAGGTGAATTGATCATGGGGAACAAGGACATGGCAGACCAATTGAATAACTACTTTGGTTCTGTATTCACTAAGGAAGACATAAATAATCTGCTGGAAATAGCAGGGGCCGGGGGTCAAATGAGATGGAGGAATTGAGTGAAATCCAGGTTAGCCGGGAAGTGGTGTTAGGTAAATTGAATGGATTAAAGGCCGATAAATCCCCAGGGCCAGATAGGCTGCATCCCAGAGTACTTAAGGAAGTAGCCCCAGAAATAGTGGATGCATTAGTGATAATTTTTCAAAACTCTTTAGATTCTGGAGTAGTTTCTGAGGATTGGAGGGTAGCTAATGTAACCCCACTTTTTAAAAAGGGAGGGAGAGAAAACGGGGAATTACAGACCAGTTAGTCTAACATCGGTAGTGGGGAAACTGCTAGAGTCAGTTATTAAAGATGGGATAGCAGCACATTTGGAAAGTGATTAAATCATTGGACAAAGTCAGCATGGATTTATGAAAGGTAAATCATGTCTGACGAATCTTATAGAATTTTTCAAGGATGTAACTAGTAGAGTGGATAAGGGAGAACCAGTGGATGTATTGATGTGGATAGAGAACTGGCTGGCAGACAGGAAGCAAAGAGTAGGAGTAAACGGGTCCTTTTCACAATGGCAGGCAGTGACTTGTGGGGTACAGCAAGGCTCAGTGCTGGGACCCCAGCTATTTACAATACAGTGGCTTGCAAAAGTTTTCATACCCCTTGAACTTTTCCACATTTTGTCACGTTACAACCACAAACGTAAATGTATTTTATTGGGATTTTATGTGATAGACCAACACAAAGTGGTGCATAATTGTGAAGTGGAAGGAAAATGATACATGGTTTTCAAATTTTTTTACAAATAAAAAACTGAAAAGTGTGGCGTGCAAAAGTATTCAGCCCCCCTGAGTCAATACTTTGTAGAACCACCTTTCGCTGCAATTACAGCTGCAAGTCTTTTGGGGTATGTCTCTACCAGCTTTACACATCTAGAGACTGAAATTTTTGCCCATTCTTCTTTGCAAAATAGCTCAAGCTCAGTCAGATTGGATGGAGAGCGTCTGTGAACAGCAATTTTCAAGTCTTGCCAGAGATTCTCAATTGGATTTAGGTCTGGACTTTGACTGGGCCATTCTAACACATGAATATGGTTTGATCTAAACCATTCCATTGTAGCTCTGGCTGTATGTTTAGGGTCGTTGTCCTGCTGGAAGGTGAACCTCCGCCCCATTCTCAAGTCTTTTGCAGACTCTAACAGGTTTTCTTCCAAGATTGCCCTGTATTTGGCTCCATCCATCTTCCCAACAGCTCTGACCAGCTTCCCTGTCCCTGCTGAAGAAAAGCATCCCCACAGCATGATGCTGCCACCACCATGTTTCACAGTGGGGATGGTGTGTTCAGGGTGATTGGCAGTGTTAGTTTTCCGCCACACATAGCGTTTTGCATTTAGGCCAAAAACTTCAATTTTGGTCTCATCTGACCAGAACACCTTCCTCCACATGTTTGCTGTGTCCCCCACATGGCTTGTGGCAAATTGCAAACAGGACTTCTTATGGCTTTTTTTCAACAATGGCTTTCTTCTTGCCACTCTTCCATAAAGGCCTGATTTGTGGAGTGCACGACTAATAGTTGTCCTGTGGATAGATTCTCCCACCTGAACTGTGGATCTCTGCAGCTCCTCCAGAGTTACCATGGGCCTCTTGGCTGCCTCTCTGATCAATGCTCTCCTTGCCCGGCCTGTCAGTTTAGGTGGACGGCCATGTCTTGGTAGGTTTGCAGTTGTGCCATACTCTTTCCATTTTCGGATGATGGATTGAACAGTGCTCCGTGAGATGTTCAAAGCTTGGGATATTTTTTTATAACCAAACCCTGCTTTAAACTTCTCCACAACTTTTTCCCTGACCTGTCTGGTGTGTTCCTTGGGCTTCATGATGCTGTTTGTTCACTAATGTTCTCTAACAAACCTCTGAGGCCTTCACAGAACAGCTGTATTTATACTGAGATTAGATTACACACAAGTGGACTCTATTTACTAATTAGGTGACTTCTGACGGCAATTGGTTGCACTGGATTTTATTTAGGGGTATCAGAGTAAAGGGGGCTGAATACTTTTGCACGCCACACTTTTCAGTTTTTTATTTGTAAAAAAATTTGAAAACCATGTATCATTTTCCTTCCACTTCACAATTATGCGCTACTTTGTGTTGGTCTATCACATAAAATCCCAATAAAATACATTTACGCTTGTGGTTGTAACGTGACAAAATGTGGAAAAGTTCAAGGGGTATGAATACTTTTGCAAGCCACTGTATATATTAATGATTTGGGCGAGGGAATTGAATGCAACATCTACAAGTTTGCGGATGACACGAAGCTGGGGGGCAGTGTTAGCTGTGAGGAGGATGCTAGGAGGCTGCAAGGTGACTTGGATAGGCTGGGTGAGTGGGCAAATGCATGGCAGATGCAGTATAATGTGGATAAATGTGAGGTTATCCACTTTGGTGGCAAAAACAGGAAAGTAGACTGTTATCTGAATGGTGGCCGATTAGGAAAAGGGGAGATGCAACGAGACCTGGGTGTCATGGTACACCAGTTATTGAAAGTAGGAATGCAGGTGCAGCAGGCAGTGAAGAAAGCGAATGGTATGTTAGCATTCATAGCAAAAGGATTTGAGTATAGGAGCAGGGAGGTTCTACTGCAGTTGTACAGGGTCTTGGTGAGACCACACCTGGAGTATTGCGTACAGTTTTGTTCTCCTAATCTGAGGAAAGACATTCTTGCCATGGAGGGAGTGCAGAGAAGGTTCACCAGACTGATTCCTGGGATGTCAGGACTTTCATATGAAGAAAGACTGGATAGACTCGGCTTGTACTCGCTAGAATTTAGAAGATTGAGGGGGGATCTTATAGAAACTTACAAAATTCTTAAGGGGTTGGACAGGCTAGATGCAGGAAGATTGTTCCTGATGTTGGGGAAGTCCAGAACAAGGGGTCACAGTTTAAGGATAAAGGGGAAATCTTTTAGGACTGAGATGAGAAAAACATTTTCGCCTGCCCGAAGAAGTAGACCCCGCACGCGGCCACAGCCTCCGCCCGCCCTTACAAAATTCTTAAGGGCTAGTTGCAGGAAGATTGTTCCCGATGTTGGGGAAGTCCAGAACAAGGGGTCACAGTTTAAGGATAAGGGGGAAATCTTTTAGGACCGAGGTGAGAAAAACATTTTTCACACAGAGAGTGGTGAATCTGTGGAATTCTCTGCCACAGAAAGTAGTTGAGGGCAGTTCATTGGCTATATTTAAGAGGGAGTTAGATGTGGCCCTTGTGGCTAAAGGGATCAGGGGGTATGGAGAGAAGGCATGTACAGGATACTAAGTTGGATGATCAGCCATGATTATATTGAATGGCAGTATTGAATGACACCTATTTTCTATGTTTCTAACTAAATAAATGAACTTTGCAAGTATTTTAACTGAAATGTGGAGTTTTGAAACTGGGATGAAATTTGTCATGAGCAGCAGAACAAAGTAGGTGATGTAAGTATTTTATCAGAATGAGTGGTGGTAGATTTTGTCCTTATGTTGGTTGGTGACATATGATAGGAAATAGTTTATGGTGTTGGAAAGGAAGTCAAAAGTCTACAGCTGCACATTCAAGGGAGACAGCGATAAATAAAAGACAGAAGTCACCTGCTGTTTCAGTGAAGCAATTAAAGTCCTTGCTAAACTCCCTTGTAATGCTGGGGATGAACACTTTTTTAATTTTGTCTCTGTGCCTAATCAACAGGGAATTTGGCAATCTTCCTTGAGCTCTTGGAAAACAAGAGTATCCATCTACTAACCCTTTCCACAAACATCTCCATGGAAGTTTCTGAAAACTTGGGGAACTATCATGGAAGATTCTTCTGCAAAGATCCTGGCAATTCCAAATCACTCAAAAAAAATATTCTCCAAGTGGACAAACTTTCTGCCAACTCAACAAATTAAGCCAGAAACCCACTACTAATAATATAATATGGCCTAGGAGCTAAAATATCCTGGATTTATTTTCAGCTCCCTCTACAAAGTTTCCTACTGAAAGTTGAACAGTAACTAAAATAGATGCCATGAGTCATGTCACAATATCCAAATGCACTAATAATGCACAAATGATTCAGACTTGATGTAGCAATATTATTTATTTTACTCCGAATATATGTTTTTTACTCTTGTTAAATTCTGTAAGGTGTCCTTGAGACTTTTGAAAGGCGCCCATAAATAAAATTTATTATTATTATTATACCATATATATAATTTTCCTTCAGACACATTTGGTTCTCTTGCCTATCACCTTCAATCTGTCTTCTAGTTCTTTACCCTTCACAACTGCAAATAATTTCTCACTGACCAAGGTGACTATCAGATCTCCTTGCAACCTTTGCTGTTTTGAGAACAACCTCAGCTTAACTGGTCCATCCATATAGAGTCATGGAGTCATACAGCGTGGAAACAGGCCCTTCTGCCCAACATGTCCCCGCTATACTTGTCCTACCTGCGTTTGGTCCCTCCAAACCTGTCCTATCCATGTACAGGTCTAACTGTTTCTTAAACATTGGGATAGTCCATGCCTCAACTACCTCCTCTGTTCTATACACCCACCACTCTTTGTGTGAAAAGTTACCCCTCAGATTCCTATTAAGTTGTTTCCCCTTCATCTTAAACCCATGCCCTCTGGTTCTCAATTCACTTACGCTGGGCAAGAGACTCTGTGCATCTACCCAATCTATTCCTCATGATTCTATACAACTCTATAAGATCTCCCCTCATCCTCCTGCCCTTCAAGGAATAGAATACCAGCGTACTCGACCTCTCCCTATAACTCAGACCATCCAGTCCTGGCAACATCCTCGTAAATCTTCTCTGTACCCTTTCCAGCTTTTCAACATCTTTCTTATAACTTGGTGCCCAGAATTTAACTCAATACTCGAAATGCGCCCTCACCAATGACTTATACAACTGCAACATGACCTCCCAACTTCTATACTCAATACTCTGATTGACAATGGTCAAAGTGCCAAAAGCCTTTTTGACCACCGTATCTCCTGTGACTCCACCTTCAAGGAACCATGCACCTGCACGCCTAGATCCTTCTGCTCTACAACATTCCCCAGAGTCCTACCATTCACTGTGTAAGTCCTGCTCATGTTGGACTTCGCAAAATGCAACACCTCACATTGCTCTGTATTAAATTCCATCCACCATTCCCCAGTCCACCTGGCCACTCGATCAAGATCCCGCTGCAATTTTTCACAACTATATAATTCAATTCTCTCATTCCTTGACTCATCTTGGTAAATTTCATCAAAGCCATCACTTCTTTCCTAAAATGTACCAGCCAGAGTAGACACAAGACACCAATTGTGGGAAACTAATGTTTTAGAAAGCCTAACTACAACATCCCTGCGACTTTCAATGAACTATGTACAAATAACCTAGACCTCAGTGTTCTTATACTTCTTTTAGAATTGTCTCTTCTAGTTTATTTTACTTCTTTCCGTTATCAAAATATAACATATTACATTTCTCAGCATTAAATTACCGCTGCTACCCATCTGCCCATTCCATACTGATAGCTGTACTTGAGGTATCCTCATCACTATTTACTACCCTTCCAAGTTTTGCATTGGCTGCATATTTGGAAATGGTGCCCTTTCTGCCCAATTTCAAATCATTAATATTTCTCAAGGAATGCTGTCATCAAAGTATCGATCATTCGGCCCATTGATTCTTCACTTGAGTCTCAAAAACAACCTTTTACCACTAGTTTCTGTCACTGCTAATTTTCCATCCAGACTGCTACAACTTATTTTCAATCCAAATCAAAAGTCAATCAAAAAATAATAATTAACACCTCCCCTAACATTGCAGCAGAAAATCACAATTCATTCAAATGAACATGATTTGCATTCCTATTCCAGATTTAAATATGGCCCTCAACACTGGTGCCACAAAGGGTTTTGTGTTCAGTCCCCTGATCCTCTTCCTGTACACCCATGAGTGTGCAACCAAGTACAAAGCCAACACGATCCTTAAAATTAGTTAATTATACCCCTGTAGTTGGCCAGATCTACAACAACAACGAGGCAATGTACAGGAAAGTTATGAGAATGTTGTGTAATTATGTCAGGACAATCACCTCGTCCTTGACATCAGCAAGACTAAAGAGTTGGTTGTTGACCGAAGGAAGCAAGCTGGAGAACACAACCCAGGTTTTGTCAATGAAGATGTTGTCGAGATGTTCACTAGTTTCAAGTTCCCAGACATCCATACCACCAGCAACCTAACCTGGTCCCTTCACACTGATGCATTGATCAAGAAAACACATCAGCCTATTTATTTTCTGAGGCAACTGAGTAGATATGTCATGTCCACGAATCTTCGCGTGATGCACCTTAGAAAGTATTCAGACGTGATGCATCTCAGCCTGGTATGTAACAGTTTTGCTTCTGATCTCCTGAATCCGCAAAGAGTGGTGAATGCAGCCTTGTCCATCACAGGCTCCTCACTTCCTTCAATCCAGTCCATCAGAAAGGCTGAAAATATTGTCAAGAATGCCTGCAACCCCGGCCATTCCCTTCCATCTTCTGGGAAAAAGTACAGGAGCTTGAAAGCTTGGACATCTAGACTTAAAAATAACTTCTTCCCCACTGTTATCTGGCTCTTGAATCAATTACCTCTTTCACACCCCATTCCCAGGGGTCCTTCCACATACTCTTAATTCTATCTAATTATGTATTTCCCTAATTGCATTCCCTAATTGTATTTCTCTAATTGCATTTCTTTTGCACCACTTGGATTTTGCACGACAATCTTGCGCCATTCTGTTGTTTTGTGCTTGTCGTATTAATTGATATATTTATTATTACTGCATGTATACTGTTTACTTTGTGAGCTTCATATGAACATATAAGCTCATGGGCGGCGCGACTCTTGTCAGCAGCGGCCTCTGCAGTCCGTCTGTCTTTTTATTGTTTTCTGTCTTGTTCTAAGTAGTTTTTATTGTTTTTTTTGTCGGGGTATGTGTGTGTGGGTGGGGTGGGGTGGGGGAACTTTAAGGTCTTTCCCCTGCACGGGAGACCCGACCTTTTCTTTGTCGGGTCTCCGTTGTCGTTGGGGCTGCAACGTGGAGCGGCCTCCAACAGGAATGACCTGGGGCTCCAGTCGCGGAGCTGCGGATTTACTCACCATCACGGAGCTGGCCGAGTCCGGAGCGGGTGGAGCTGTGGTGGAGCGCTGCTGTGACCCGACACCCGGAGATCCGGAAGCTCCTACCGCAGGTCTGTGGACAGTAATACCGGGAGCCCGCGGGTCCCTGGTGGGAGACCGCTTTTCGGGGCTTCCGCAACGGCGACTTCTCCCGCCCGAGTTGCGGGGTTGAAGATTACCTGGAGCGGGGCCAACATCACCGCCCCGCGCGGCTTGGAATGGCCGCGGGACTTTGTGAGCACCCGCCGGGGCTCCAACACCAAGACCCGGTGCGTGGCCTTGCATCACCCGGCGTGGCTTTAATGGCTGCGGGACATTTAACATCGCCCGCCGGGGGCTTTGACTCTGACATGGGGGGGAGAGTGGAGTGCAGGGGAGAGATATGTTTAAGTTTTGCCTTCCATCACAGTGAGGAGGACGCACTGTGATGGATGTTTATGTGAATTGAATTGTGTTGGTGTGTGTCTTGGTTCTTTTTTTGTATGGCTGCAGAAACCAAATTTCGTTTGAACCTCATGTGAGGTTCAAATGACAAATAAAAGGTATTGTATTGTATTGTAATTTCATTGCACCGTGGTGTATATTACAATAGATTAATTTGTATCTGAATCTGTATCTGCCTGGAAGGCCTGGAAGGGGAGAGCCCACCGAGCCAGCCCCTGCTTGTCCCCCAAAGACCACAGACCAGTAGGAGAGAGCTGGTGATGATGTGATCTAAAGTGTGGACTGGATTTTTTTAATGGCACCAAAATGCGGCACCTTTTGCATGCGGGCTCAGTAGGCTATTTCTACAAACTTGCTAAACTGGGATGTGTTTAGGTACGGCAATATTCTACTGGACTGTTTGTAAGAAAATAATTTCATTGTGTGTTAGCATTTCGCATACAATGTACGACAGTAAAAGCAGCATTGAACTAGTGAACTGCACAAAATTGGAAGCTTCACAATAATAATGGAGAACCTGCTACGTTGGGCTTATGGGACTGTAAATGTTGACAAAGGATCCATCTGAAACTAACTCTATTTCTTTTCCCACAGATGTTGCAAGTGTTTCCACATTTTATGCTTTTACTTTAGATACCAACAGTCTTTTGCAGAAATTGGGATGGCTGTATTGAAAACCACCACGATTTAATTCAATTAATTGGTTTGAAGCACTTTGGGATGCCTTAAGACATAAATGGTCACATTAAGACATTAATGCTTACCCCTTTACATTGTTTTACTTCAATATCCCCTTTATATGCATTAATCATTTTTGTTGAATGAAGCGTCAAATAAGCAAATGACTGAATTCTGCAAAGCTGGTAACATGACAAATTATTTTATCTGGTTTATAAAACATGTCTGAGCATAATGTTTTTATTTAATACATTAAAACTATTAATGATCATATAATACTAAAATATAAATATTGCACTGGTGCGGTATTGTATAAACTCCATCTGTGTTCAGAGGCATAGCACAATGATTGCATTCTTGATCCCTTCCTTCTTAAACAAATTACTTGATTATTTTGTTTTGTACAGCTATTCACATTGGAGTTAAAGAATATGATCTGTAATTTAAATTATTTTATACAGCTAGAATTTTTTAGCAATAATTGATTTATAATTCTCAAGATAATGTGGCATTTACCTGCTTTCCCTGGACACCAGCATTTCCTTTGGAACCCTGAAAGAAAAAATGAACTTTAGTGAAGAAGCTTTACTTCTCACATGAGATATGGTTTGAAGCATCCTCTTCAGAATCCAGAGCACTTAATGCATTAAGAAGGTGATTATTTTCCAATGTTCAACTTATGACAAATATTCTGATGGTCAATGCTAGATGTACCTTGCATGATTCGTTCTTTTTCAAATTTTATGGTTACCCCTATCTTCATGTTCAAATGATGTAGACGAGTAGATATCGTCATATCTTCCTCAAGATGAGTTTCTGCTACCTGCATCACCCTGGGGGTGCACTCTGCTACTCACTAGACAGGCTTTCATATTTCACAAAATCCTTTGTATCCAGCACAACAGAATAAATCCCTTGCGGGTCGTGATGATATTGCGGAGAGATTTCTGAACTTTGTTTCCTTTCTTTTTTGCCACTAGCTGTTGTACTTGTGTATGCTTTAATTGTAGTCATTTACGTACATAGTATGATTTACTTAGATAACACCAAGACTTTTTTTTAAATAGCGTTTCGTATAGATAATAATAATAAACCCATATCAATACCGATCGAGGGGTTCGTGACAATGATATCTGGGAAGGAGGATTAGTCTTAACAGAAAATAGTAATTTACACACTCTAGATTGTAATAAATGGGAGGTGATCTCAATGAATTCTACAAAATGTTTTCAGGACTTGATGGGACAGATG
Organism: Amblyraja radiata; assembly: GCF_010909765.2. Classification (NCBI taxonomy): domain Eukaryota; kingdom Metazoa; phylum Chordata; class Chondrichthyes; order Rajiformes; family Rajidae; genus Amblyraja; species Amblyraja radiata. The sequence continues at coordinate 95,108,565 of NC_045960.1, forward strand.
TTACTCCTGCTTTGGGTGCCCAGAATCAGAGATCACAGTTTTAAAATACATCATTAGCCATTTAGGACTGAGGCTGGAAGGAATTTGTTCACCCAGGCAGAGATGAATCTTTGGAATTCTCAACCCAAGAGGACCTGGAGTTAAGCATATGTAAGAATGAGATCAATAGATTTATGAATGAATCAATGGATATGGGTTCGGTGAATGAATCAATGGATATGGGTGTATTACAGGAAAGAGACGCTGGCGGGCGGCAGCTTCGACCACCCCGGGCCGCGGTGTTTGAGCCGGCCTGTATGCGGGGTTCGGTGAGCCGCGGGACTGTTTGTGCCATCGCCCGGTGGGGTATCGCCTCAGCGCAGAGGGAGAAGAGGAGGGAAGAGACTGCAGCCCTAAGATTTTTGCCTCCACCACAGTGAGGAGGTGCTTGGAGGACTCACTGTGGTGGATGTTAATTTGTGTTTATTGTTGTTTATTATTGTATTATTGTATGTATGACTGCAGGCACGAAATTTCGTTCAGACCGTAAGGTCTGAATGACAATAAAGGTAATTCAATTCAATGAAGCAAAAAGTATGCAATAATCTAACTGAAGATGGAGAAGACATGAAGCATGAAATAACATAATCCTGGTTCTATTTCTCATGCACTTATTAAGATAGGATTACATAATAGAATTAAGAATAGGAACATTATACCTCTATTCCCCTCATCCCTGGCATTCCAGAATATCCTGGTTGACCTGGTAAACCTGGTTCTCCCATCCAGCCCTATGAAATATAAAAATCATTTCTGTCATCAAGATGGAGTGCCAATATTGAGTTACTTCGTTTTCACCCAATATCTGGAGGGTGAAAATACAATGATAAGTTTACTGTGTCAGGTGGCTGAAATTACAGTTGACAGGGTAACACTGTCACCAGTTATAGAGGATGTAATTATGGTGTGACAAGTTGGGAGTATTTTCAATTCCAGGAAGAGGGTATAATGACAGTGTGAAAAGATTACACTAAGAACAATAGTAAGAAACTGTTATAATAGTGTGACATGAAAACACTGTTCCCGTTGGTCAGAGGGGGTAATTTCTGGTGACAATTTAAACTTTGTATATCTATTCACTCTTTAGAGATGGAAATTGCTAGCTAGGCTGGCATGATTTTATCCCTCATGTTAGTTTATTACCTACTGCAGATTTTGCAATGCATTTCTAGATTTGCCCAGCGGTGCAACTAACAAGCTAATTTTTTTAAGAAAGACCAAAAATAGCACCTCAAGAGACATTCCAGTGCTCTTTCCACTTACAATATTTCTACCAAATGTTGTTTACCATGGAGGAACATTGAGGAGTACAGCAAATTGCATTCAGGAGGTTTCCTAGCCCATGTATAAGCCTTCATTGAATATGGTTAACATTGAAGAGTCTCATAATTACTTTTCCCCACCTGGGTACCGCTGAACCGTCACCCATGGTAAGTCTGTTCTGCCGTGGGATAAGGAACATCTAGAGACTGCAAAGGAGGAGTCTGGAGCTGTGTCTGTATGTACAATTCTGTCAGGTTTTTGCTTGACTGGTTTGTAGGATACTTCTCCCAATCTTGACACCAGGATCCAAATATTTGTGAAGAAGATTTTGCTCGGTCAATTGGATTGAACTTGGCTTTGGCATGTTTATATATGGAACCTAGGTTAATGCTGATCTGGCCAACTAATTTTATCCTTTTTACGATTTCAACATAGTAGTTATGATATAACTGAGAGGTCTGTAAGATCATTTTGGAGGTCAGTAAAGAGACAATTAGATTTCTTAAAGTCTAGAGACATGTAAAGGCCACACCAGGAGAGGATGACAGTTTCTCCCCAAAGAGCATTTTTGAAGTAAATTATTTTTTACAATGAACTTACTGATACATGGCCAGCATTATCAGGTAGTTGAGGCCAGTTCATTGGCTATATTTAAGAGGGAGAGTTAGATGTGGCCCTTGTGGCTAAAGGGATTAGGGGGTATGGAGAGAAGGCAGGGATGGGATACTGAGTTGGATGATCAGCCATGATCATATCGAATGGCGGTGCAGGCTCGAAGCGCCGAATGGCCTACTCCTGCACCTATTTTCTATGTTTCTATGTTTCTATTAATCAGTAGTTTCTTTTTAAATGCCACATTATTAACCAAATTTATACTCCACAGCCTCCAAAGTTAGCTTTCAACTCAGATCTCTGTTTTTTTTGTCCTGACTTCTGGGTTACTAGTCTAATAATGTAAATGTTACAACACCAAAACAGCTTACTTATTTTATAAATGTTGATGAGGAATTTATGAAGAAAATAAACTGACATAGAAATGCACCAGATGATATGTGCAGCTGCTGCTCCTGCTGCTGCTGCTGCTGCTGCATTCAGCCGATTCAATTACCCTGCAGTCAAACTTTTCTAGCTTTTAAAGATTTTGCATTTACCTGCCTCGATCACATCATTTAAGTAAAAGCTTTAAATATTATCTTTATTATAATAGTAGTATTGTATCAATTAAAATAAATTTGTTTAGATTGACATTACTCATTTAATCTGCGGAAACATACATTTCCCTAAATAGTTCATCAGAGTTCAGTTTGGACCAAAAAAAATGTATGAAATTTTGCAAAATAATTAATTATGCAAGTATGATTTATTACCTTACTGCCGTGTTGTCCCTGAATTCCCTGGAGTCCTCGGTCACCCTGGTTACCCTGCAGAATGTAACAAACTAACCCATTAAATATTGCCACTTTGGACACTTCCATTGCATCAACAAAAAGTGAGTGTTAAAATGTGCTTCCAAAGAGAAGAATGCAATAAATCTTCAAAGGGTGCCATCAAGATATGGAGACTTATTTTCCATTCATTCCACAATATATAATCTTCTTTAGTTTACAAAGTTTCAGAATTGTCCTTGTTGGCCAAAATGTAGTGAGGCCAATCCCATTTGCCAACTTCACTTTATAGATTCCAGCATTCCAGCATTACATACAGAACCGATAAAGTATGAAGAGACCGTTTACCTCCATTACCTGTTCAGGTATTGAGTTGTAGAATTTCAACCCTGTTTAAATTGTATATATATTACAATTAAACCCTATTTGTGGCAGGACCTTGTACACAACAATCAATTCAAGAGAAAATTATGAATGAACTGACTGTTATTTTACAATAAGTGTTCTATTTCAAATAGATGCAAATTGAATTTGAAAATTCCTCCCCCAAAGATTTTCCTTTCCCTAAAAATCTCTGCACATGAATGCACACACGCACACACATTGTACAATTCATTTGTTAAAATCCCATTATCTTTCCTATTTCTTCCTGTCCTGTAAACAAAAGACTTGTAGATGAATGCTAACCAGAGTTGGACACAATTTAGTTTAGTTTAGAAATACAGAATGGAAACAGGTCCTTCAGCCTATCAAATCCATGCCAACCATCGATCACCCATTCATATTGGTTCTATGTTATCCCACTTTCTCACCGGCTCCCTACGTACCAGGGGGAATTTTACAGAGACCAATTAACTGACAAATTTGCACATGTTTGGTATGTAAGAGGAAACCAGAGCACCCAGAAAACCCCCCACAAAGTCACAGGGAGAACGTGCAAACTTTACAAACAGCACCAAATTAAAAAATCGAACCCAGGTCCTGGGCGTGGTGAAACAACAGCTCTTCCAGCTGACCACTGATAATTTACAATCAGATTATTTTAACAATGGCCTATTTTCCTTTCCAAAACTGAAATAACCATATAACCATATAACAATTACAGCACGGAAACAGGCCATCTCGACCCTTCTAGTCCGTGCCGAACACATAATCTCCCCTAGTCCCATCTACCTGCGCTCAGACCATAACCCTCCATTCCTTTCCCATCCATATAACTATCCAATTTATTTTTAAATGATAAAAACGAACCTGCCTCCACCACCTTCACTGGAAGCTCATTCCACACAGCTACCACTCTCTGAGTAAAGAAGTTCCCCCTCATGTTACCCCTAAACTTCAGTCCCTTAATTCTCAAGTCATGTCCCCTTGTTTGAATCTTCCCTACTCTCAGTGGGAAAAGCTTTTCCACGTCAACTCTGTCTATCCCTCTCATCATTTTAAAAACCTCTATCAAGTCCCCCCTTAACCTTCTGCGCTCCAAAGAATAAAGCCCTAACTTGTTCAACCTTTCTCTGTAACTTAGTTGCTGAAACCCAGGCAACATTCTAGTAAATCTCCTCTGTACTCTCTCTTCATACTTCAAAAAAAATACTTAAAAAAAACTATAAGATACTTTGATCATTAATTTTTAAAATCCCAAGAAACATTAGTTTCTATTAGTACCTCCTTATAAATGTAAAATATTTACTGACGGAAGATGTTCTTCTGCATTAGACCCTTAAAAAGGTCCATTAGCTTGCAGATGAAAGCAGAAAGGAAGTTGATAAAGTGTATAAAATGTAGCACTAACCCAGACACTAATAATATGTGATGGATAGCTTCTTATTAGTTGACTGACATGTAAGTACTTCATCTTTTAGATTGGAAGTTTTTTTATATACAATACCTTGGACCCTGGTAATCCTCGTGAACCAGATACACCCGGCAATCCCATGTCACCCTATTGGCAAAAATGACATTGATTATTGATGTAAGAAAACAAATGTTAAATTTATGGAGTGGTACTTATGTTGTGCAAAGTTTCTTGAGGAAAACTTGACAGGTACATAAAATTAATTTTACTATAATTTTAAAATGATATCCATAAATTTCTTTGGGTCAAATATTCACCTAACATTTGCATGTATAACAATTTTACCTTAAAAAATAAAGAATCACATCCTGATATTTTTGTCATTCAATAAATTGCATTAAAACCATATATGCCAAGCATCCAGTGAAATCCTTAACCGTAAATATATCAATTACTTCTTTACACATTTAAGCATTGCCTATTTTTATATTATTCATAACAAATTATTAAAACCAAATAGGAATATTTAAGAAAGAACTGCAGATGCTGGAAAAATCGAAGGTAGACAAAAATGCTGGAGAAACTCAGCGGGTGAGGCAGCATCTATGGAAAGAAGGAATAGGTGACGTTTCGGGTCGAGGTCCTTCTTCAGACTGAAGACCCGAAACGTCACCTATTCCTTCGCTCCATAGATGCCGCCTCACCCGCTGAGTTTCTCCAGCATTTTTGCCTAAAACCAAATAGAAAGCGAGTTTCAGTACTCTGATAGTCTCACGGAGACATAGACATATCGGATATATAGGATAAACTTGAACAATAATTTCCATTCAAATGCAACGTCTAAAACTAAAGTTGAGCGACAAGATTGACATTTATGGATGTTTGCTGTTTAATTTATGGTCCTCAAATATTTTCCATTGCGTTCGTAATGTAGCAATGAGAAAAGCTTACTACATAATGAGAAGAAAATACTGTGGAGAAGAAGAATGTGAGTTGATTAATATTTTGTGATTTTATAGTATGCCAGTATTGCATAACAAATGAGCAGCAAAGGGTGATAGAATGAAATGTTTTTTGAAGTGACACCAAGTACATTGTGGTTGAGAACATAATGCAGCACGTAGAGTTGACAGAGAGGCATGAGCAGGGCAATCCTGCAATGGAAAATGATTCATTCAGTTCAATTAAAAAAAAATCTACTGCTTATTTCAGATGATTTCTGGTGCTTTGTGACATTCAAAATGCTTTATTATGAAAAGATGAAGTTAACAGCATAGAATAACAATCACAATGAAAATCAGTAGCATGCCCGTAAAAGGAAACATTCATGTAATAGCAAACATTGCTTCCATAGGCATAGCAACATGCCATATGTTGAATGAAACTCTGTGCCATACCAAAATTATTAAAACTAAATTATAACAATTTAAAAAAGCTGTATTCCACAGACTAAGATTCCCCATTTAAATGATTAGGCTCTCCAAATCCACATGAGAACTGATCTGATTGTCCAGTATTATAATGCCTGTAAATTCCAGCACAGTCAAGCTCTGCTGGTGTATTCCTTGCAATGTTTTGCTGCTTCTATGATTTTGTTGAGTTTAAACCCTGAACTCATGGCCGAACACTGACAGAATCATAGTGATATTGAACAGAAGTAGACCCTTTAGCCCACAGATTCTGTGCCCACCACCAACCACCTGAACCTTACCTTTAACCCTTTTTTATTCCACAAAGGACACAAAGTACTGGAGTAACTCAGCAGGTCAGGCAGCATCCCTGGAGAACTTGGATGTGACATTTTGGATCAAGACCCTTCTTCAGACTGATTGAATATGGGGGAGGGGGGGAGAAGAAATTTGGAAAAGGGCCCGAAATAGCCCAATCAATTTCCCTCTACTAACACTCTCCTCCACCTGACGGAACTTGTCCTTACCCTCAACAGCTTTTCTTTTGACTACTTTCACTTCCTAACGGTTAAAGGTTTAGCCATGGGCCCCAGCAATGTCTGCCTTTTTGTCAGTTATGTCAAAGAGTCCTTGTTTCAGATGTATACTAGCCCTATGCCCCAAAACTTTCTCTGCTACATTAATGACTACATCGTGGCTGCCTCCTGCACCCATGCAGAACTCAGGGATTTCCTTACCTTCACCAGTAACTTCTACCCTGCCCTCAAATTCACCTGGAAAATTCCCTTTTCCAGCTTTCTTTCACCCCCTACAATGTCTGAAGAAGGTTCTTGACCCGAAACATCACATGCCCATGTTTTCTAGGGATGCTGCTGAGTTATTCCAGTACTTTGTATCCTTTTGTGTTTTAGCCAGCATCTGCAGTTCTTTGTTTCCTCATTTTTTATTCATTGGAGCCACAGGCCACAGCGAGGCGCATTGTAATTTAGGGCTTTTCAAGTCCGATAGCACACAAAAAAAAAGGTTTCCAAGCCAAGACCCTGAGTCAACATGGGATCAGTTTTGTTACTTATCTAATTAGAATTTAGGTTAGTTTAATACAGTTTACCATTGGTCCAGGTGGCCCCCATTTTCCTTTTTTGCCTGGAAGTCCATCTTTTCCCTGTAATAAACCATGAAAAAGTTATTTTTGCAAAATATTTTATTTTAAATTAAATTAAACTAAAACTATAGCTATTTCTCCAACATTGGTATCTGTTCCGCTTCTGAATTGTTGACAATTCTCCCCCATCTCCAGGATAAATAGTACTCTATCAAGAAATCCTACACTATAAAGTTCACGGTATAATTCAAAAGAAAGACAATCTTTGAAGGTGGCAGGTTATATTACAGTTGTACAAAGCATTGGCGAGGTCACATTTAGAGTATTGTGTTCAGTTATGGTCACCCTGTTGTAGGAAAGATGTTGTTAAGCTGGAAAGGATACAGAGAAGATTTACGAAGATTTTGCCAGGACCCGAGGGCCTGAGCTCCAGGGACATGTTGAGCATGCTAGGACTTTATTCCTTGGAAAGCAGGAGGATGAGGGTTGATCTTATAGAGGTGTACATGTGAGGAATAGATAGTATTAATGCACAGAGTATTTTACCCACTGTAGGGATATCAAGAACCATAAAACATAGGTTTAAGGTGAGGGGGGAAAGATTGAATAGAAACCCGAGGGGTAAATTTTACACAAAGGATGGTGACTATATGGAACACGCTGCCAAAGGATATAGTTGAGGCAGGTACCATCACAATGTTTAAAACGCATTTGGACAGGTGCATGGATGGGTTTAGAAGGATATGGGCCAAATGTAAGCAGATGGGAATAATGTAGATGACCGTGGGCAAGTTGTATTAACTAAATCTATATCTGATATGTAGGCATCATTTAAAGAGCAGAGCTCCAGTTAGCTGGAAGGCTATAGATGGCAAGTGAAGGGAACCTTGGATGATCAAAGATGTTATAAACTTTGTCTAAAAGAAAAAGGGAAGCATATGTAAAGTTTAGAAAGATGAAATCAGACAGGGCCTTTGCTGAATATAAATTAAGCACAAAGGAATTCAAGCGGGCAATTAGAAGGGCAAAATGGGACAATTGAATGTAACTGGCAACATAGATTAAAGAAAATCCCTAGGTTTATTATACAGATATTAAAAACAAGTGGGAGAAGGTAGATCTGCTCAAAGATAAAGGAAGGAATTTATACTTGGAGTTGGACGATGTAAACCAGGTACAAAACAAGTACTTTGTATTATGGAGAACAGTGATTAGTGTGGGGAATACTAAAATGCTCGGACAGTTTGAGATCAAGAAGGTGGGGCTCTTTAAGAACATTGAAGTGGATAAATCCCATGATATCTATCTTATTGTTAGAGGCGAGCGGAGTTTGCAGGGGTTGATGAAGATCTTTGTATCTTCTCTAGCGATAGCGGAGGTCCCAGAGAACTGGCAAGTAACCAACGTTGTTCCTCTGTTGAAGAAGGGAAGTTGAAATAATCCATAAAATTATAGGCTGGTGAGCCTCACGGTGGTGGTAGGGGAGCTATTGGAGAAGATTATTTGGAAATGGGATATTCTTGCATTTGGAAGGAAATGAGTTAATTAGGTACAGTAAGCATGGCAGGTCATGCCTTACAAAGCTGACTGAGTTTAGACAGGAGGCGACAAAGGGGATTGGCAGTGGATGTTGTCTACATGGATTATAGTAAGGCATTTGATACAGTTCATCATGGTAGGCTGATCCAGAAGGTTAAGATGCAATGGGATCCCGATAATCCTATGTAGCAATGTTACAAAATTTTGAGATTTTAAAAATCAAGTCTGTAATTTATCCCATCAGATAAAGCATAAAAATAAGTTTAATTTGACACCTAATTCACTTTCATATCTCAAGTATTTAAAAAGTTATGGCCATTTTCATACTGGGAAATGAGCATCTTGTTCCCTATTGATTTTCTATGGACATAACAAAAAAGCTGTGATCGTGAACAGTCAAAAGCCCATAACTTTCTTAAAAATTAAGAGAACTGAATGAAATTTTCAGTTATCATAGATTGAAGCATTCTGAAACAAATATAAAATAATCTTACTTGGATGACCTGAAATTAAAGCATATAATTAGTTAGTTACCTAATTGTAGCTAATTTCAGACTTCAATTACTAGATCTAAACATCTATCCATTTCTTAATAAATTATTAACATTTTTAAATAGCCTAAATGTCCAAATAATATTCACAAATAATTCACAATAAAACATGATTTTAAAATCTCATTTACATTAATTTATAGGCCAAATGGAAGGAATTTAGTGTTTAATTGCTGTAAATAAATGCCCATTTAAATCAGCTTTCCAGTGGGTCCCTGTGGAACGCGCTGGTTTAGAACGTTCACATTGCGGTAGATTTGTGCCCCCAAATGCCCAGAAAAATACTGCGGGATATAATGGGCCCAAAATGAGCTACTCGCAATATTAAACTTTGTATAAAGGGATCTTTAGAAGCCCTTTTTTATGTAAAAATATACAGCCAACCTTCTGTGGTTTGCTTTATGAGACCCTGCGGTTGCTGGCGGTCGCGGGTTTAGAGATTGATTTTTAAACTACTATAACTATTATTCAAGGCCTTTAAACCTAATAATAGCTTTTGCGACGGGGTCTTTCAGCGATTTTTCGTTAATAATTAACTAGGCTGAACATTTTCGATTGGAACAGCTTAGAGAAAATCGCGTTTTAAACCCGCCCCCTCTAAACGGCGCCAAAATCGCGCACACCCGAAGCGACAGATTTTCAGCGACACTTCAGGTAGGCTTTGCAACATACCTATCCTATGCCCCTGTCCCACTTAGGAAACCTGAACAGAAACCTCTGGAGACTTTGCGCCCCACCCAAGGTTTCCGTGCGGTTCCCGGAGGGTTTTGTCAGTCTCCCTACCTGCTTCCACTACCTGCAACCTCCGGCAACCACCTGCAACCTCCGGGAACCGCACGGAAACCTTGGGTGGGGCGCAAAGTCTCCAGCGGTTTCCGTTCAGGTTTCCTAAGTGGGACAGGGGCATTATCGTTTGGATTCAGAACTGGTCTACTCATTGAAGACAGAGGGTTGTGGTGGAATGGTATTCAACTGGCTGGAAGTCTGTGACCAGTGGAGTTCTGCAGGGTTTTATACTGGGTCCCTTGTTGTTCGTGATATATATAAATTACTTGGATGTAAATGTAGATTTGTTTGTTAGCAAGCTTGCAGACAACTTCAAAATCGGTGGAGTTGCGGACAGTGAGGAAGGATGTTGCCGTATACAACGGGATATAGATCAGCTATATAAATGGGCATAGGAATGGCAGATAGAGTTTAATCCGAACAAGTGTGAGGTGGTGCCTTTAGGAGGTTTGAATATAAAGGGAGTGGTAAAGAAGACATATGGAATGCTTGTGTTCATTGATCGGACATTGATATTAGAATCAAGAAGTCATGTGGCAGCTTTATAGAACTTTGGCTCGGCCACAATAATTTGGGCTGTTGTGTACATTTCTGGTTACGGGAAGGATGTGGAGGCTTTGGAAAGGTTGAAAAGTGGATTACCGGAATGGTACTATAAGGAGAGGTTGGACAAACCTGGATTATTTTCTCTGGAACATCGGGGGGCTCAGTGGAGAACTGGTAGAGGTATATAAAATTATGGGAGGCATAAACACGGGAGATAGCCAGAGTGTTTTTCCAGGGTGGAAATGTCAAAGACTTGCGGGTATAGCTTTAAGATGAGAGGGGGCAAAACCTAAAGGAGCTGTGCGGAGCAAGTTTTTTTTACACAGAGAATGCTGGGTACGTGGAGTATGCTGTCTGGGGTGATGGTGGGGGCAGATATGAGAATGGTATTTAAGCTTTCAGATAGACATATGGATAAGCAGGATATGGAAGGATCACGTGCAGGCAGAAATTAGTTTCATTTGGCATAATGTTCGGACATGGACTTTGTTGGTTAACGGGCCTGTTCCTGTTCTGTACTGTTCTACCTTCTATGAATAAGTTCTAAGTAGTATACAAACCTTGTGACCCATTGCTCCTACACTTCCTGGCATTCCTGGAATACCCTAAAATGAAACATGAAGCAAAATGATTAATTTTCACAATGGCACATCATCGAATTCTAATTTTAAGTGAAAAGACATTCGGCTGTTATTGCATAAATAATAATACATTGACACTAAAATCAAAGAAAATCCTCATAGCATTCAAATAATAAAGGTTAAAACAGGAAGAGTTGAGGAAAAGGAAACACATAGGTCTATTCTCCATTCCGGATTTTAAAAGGGCTGAGTAACTAAAATTGGCATTTTATGGTAAAATTATATAGCATCTTTCTAGATTCCCTTGACAGAAATATTTAACAGAAATATTGATTAGTAGGACTGGATGTTACAATCCCTAAGGTTCTTCACCACAACTGACACCGGGTATTCTTGGGGGTGACCACTAGGTGATTTGCTACCAATCAGACACATCTTCAGTTGTGTACCTCAACATCACTGGGTGTTTCAGCCTTTTATCACAAGATACCCTCAGTCGAGGCAGGCCCACCGCAGGGTGATCAGCCCTGGGTGTGTGTCTTATGGTTAGCCTCTAGATGGTCACTTGGCTGCCCAGACAGCATCTTTTCTCTTCAGCCACAGCCAGTGACGGCTCCATTCTGCTTTTTTCCCTTCCATCTTGCTCTCTACCGCTGACTGTGGCTGGTTGGGCTCTGGACTTGTGTCCATTGGTGGGACAGTACTTGGTTGAGCTTCGCCTGGGGTGCTGATACCCTGTGGACTGTGGTGGTTAACCTGCCACTGGGTTTCACTCAACTGATTTGGCCTACCTCTTAGAAGGTAATGGTCAATGCGAGGCCCCACACCAAGCTCTCCCAGGCACTTTTCCCTGCCCGGGTGGATCTTGAGACCCTTCTCTGATGTTATCTTTTCCCAGCCACAGATGCAGCTTCGTAGCTTATGTCCTGCCGGGGCTGCTGCTCTGTCAATTGCTGTGCTAGTTCTCTTATTCATAGTCGATTCCTTCCGTAGCAATATAAGGGTGGATCCAAAACGCTGATTAGCGATGGATCCTGCTAGCATGAGGAGCTAGCCCATGCCAGCCCCGGTGGGATCTATTCCCTCCGGTCAGCAGTCTCTCCAGGCCGTCACTAGGTCTTTCCCTGGCTGTCAGCTGCCCTTTCGCAGCGGTCACTGCTTTGATCCAGATGTTCACATTGATTAGTAGGAATATTTTTAATGCAAATCCAATGCATTGCAAAATATGTTATTAGCATCTTGATATTTGCTATATAATATTTTTTCCATAGAGCAACAGTGAAATGTTTGGCTTTTCCATATCATGTAATCACGTTCTTCAGCACAACACAACGATCATATTCTTAACATGAAACCTGACGGCAGAGACTTTCTTCCTTTCGTTGCCTTCTATTGGTTTTTAAAAGCTTCCCATCGTCTAAGAGTTTAAAGTAACAATAAATCTCTTCTTTAGACTCTACTGCATAATGAAAATATTAAACCATTGCAACTTTTAAACTATTAAAGATACAAAATCTATAATTTGAAGATGGAAAAGTTGGTGAATAATATTGTGCCAACATGATCGGTGATGAACTGGCAACTAACTTTACACCAACATGAACAGGTTGGTGCTTCATTGCAATCAGAGTTTCTCCAACAAAGGATTAATTTCACATATTGCATTTGAAGAAATAGGAAATGCTGCACACCAACAAAATGAATTTCCAATTAAAGGCCAAAAGTGTACTTACAGGCTGTCCTGTCATTCCATCAAACCCTGGTAGACCAACCTCTCCAGGTTCTCCCTAAACAAATAAGAAACATATAATTAAAATTGTCAGTGTTTGTAATGAAACCATGAAACTGACAGCAACTTTGAAATGTTCATGCATGTGTGGTTTACTGTGAAAATCCAGGTCAGTTACTATCAGTGGTAATTTGCAGCTTTCTCCAACAAACTCCAAACACTATGAAATAAAAAAGCAAATTTTATGTATGTGCACAATAATTTACCTCCGGAGATTTTACAAAATGTTTCAGAAAAAAATTGTAACATCCATTTATGAGCTTCTACTTTAATTTTACATATATTTTCCATTTTTATTTCTCCCTCTGAAAACGTTTAAAATATTGGCTAAAATGTCTTCTTTATCCTCTGGCTTGCTGTGAGAATTCTTTAATGCAACAGTCTGTTCAGTCAGCTTGATGAGATCACAATTCCACAGGAATCTCGTGAACTAAATGATGCAAAATAAGAATCTGAAACGAAAACCAAAAATGCTTGAAGTAATCAGCTTGTCAGGCAGCATCTGCAGAATCAGAAATAGAGTCAGCATTTTTGGTCAATGACCCTTCATCGGAATTAGGCAAGTGAAAAATCAAAGATGCAGAGAGAGAGAGAGAGAGAGAGCCAGGTGGAGAAAACAGAGAAAAACAAGAATGGAATGTGCCCGAAACATTCAGCAGATCCAACAACAACTGAGACTGTGGAGAGAGATAATATGAATTAATGTTGTACTTGGATAATATTACAACAAAGGCAGCCAGGAAAGGATGCATACCTGAAATTTAACACTGATTCCTAGCAGCTACAATTGCTCTGTTGGAAAATTAGATGCTATTCCTTGAGCTTAATTTGGACTCCATTTGACCAGTATAGGAGTATAAATACATAGACGTCAGAGTGGAAGTGGGATAAAGAATTAAAATGTTTGACAACTGGAAGCTCAATCAACCTTACAAGCTGAACGGATATGTTCTGCAAAATAGTTACCCAATCTCTGTTTGCTTTCTCCAATAGTGGGAAAATCATTGTGAGCATTGAATGTAATACCCTAAGATGGATGAATCACCAGTGAATTGCTGTTTCACTTGGGTTTCTTTTCTCTCTCTAAATGTCAGCATCAAAAGTAATTGTTACCTGGACAATATCCTGGTCTCCCCTAGTACAGACATCCCCTTTGTTCTCAGTCTACTTCTCTACAACTGAAACACATTCTACAAAGCAGTTAACTGTATTTTGACTCCCCAGTGATATTGCCTGGGCACTGAAACAACACAATCAGCATCTGTGGAAACAGAAACAGATCTAGCTAGTTTTACGTTGCAAAGTACAGGGAAGGATGGATAGTAAATGAAAAAGTCCTTTTTGGGGAGGCAGGGATGCTGTGGCGATCCGCTTATTTTAGACAACTTAATTTTTCTGTTTGTATCAAAACTTTTCATAGTCTGACGCTGGGCATTTTCAGCATTCTTCCTTTGGTTTCAAGTTTCAAATTCAGCTCTGACCTGCATTTCATAGCTTTAACCTCTCACTTTGTCTGTTATCTCTCTAATTTCCCTCATTAATATATCAATCAGATGGCTCAGTAAATAGTGGAGAAAGACCCAAAATGCTGAAGTACTGTAACTCAGCAGGTCAGGCAGCATCTCTGGAGAACATGTATAGGTGACGTTTCAGGTTGGGACCTTTCTTCAGACCTCTATTCTGTAAACAGTAGGGTCATCTCAGATATTCTGACTTCAATTAATTAGAGATACTGTTGGATATTAGAGGGCATTTCTTTAAGGTGAGAGGGGAAAAGTTTAAAGGAGATGAGCGGGGCAAGTATTTTTACTCAGAAACTGGTAGATGCCTGAAACATATGACAGCGGTGGTAGTGGAAGCAGATATAATAATAATGGCATTTGAGGTTATAGATAGGCACATGAATACGCAGGAAGAAGGGATTAGTTTAGTTTGGCATCATGTTCATGCCATAGAGCCTGTTCCTGTGCTTTACTGTTCTATGTTCAATATTCCCTTTGTCTTATCTATCATTCCCTCACTCTCTCTGCTAGTTGGTTAGTCATTTTCCCAGTTCCTTTAAAGTGTCTTTAACCTGAATCAATAACTCAGTTTCTCTTTCCAAAGATTCTGACTGACCTACCAAGTGTTCGAGCATATTTCCAGCATTTTCAGTTTTTTTAAGTTTAAATGTATATCACAATTTTATTTGACTGTTCTTACTCAAACTGCCCTTTGAACTGCCTTGCCATTTCACTTCATAACTGTAAACTGAAAACAAAACCAGTTCAATGTTTGGTATTGCCTTTGGCATACGTTTAAGTTATGGTGAAAGCATAATTAGACCCAGTGACTTGCAGAGTTTTCCACATTCTCATCTTTGGACCTAGACCAAAATATGCGGCTCTGAAAATATATTAGTCTTACCTGTGAGGTAAGTTCAGCAAAAGACAAATACAGTCATAGTCTGCGAATTGTAACTTTTATGCACCATCCTAGATTCTTTAACAGTGTTAATAGGAATGAAATCAATTACACACTTAACAAACCTTTGTGCCAGGAATTCCAGGTAAGCCATTATTTCCACTTTCACCTTGATGTCCCTATGAATTAAAATACATAAAATTGCTATTACATTATTGTGTAGCCTTTAGAGTATTATTGCCGATATATTTCAACATCAAATTTGTATTCATTTAAACTTACAGGAAGTCCATATAATCCAGGATAGCCTTGAGAACCTTTGTCACCTTTTGAACCCTTGAATAAAATATAGTACTAAAATTAGTTTTCTTTTTGGAGCAATAGATTCAAAAAAATCTTTTGAACCGACTTCCCAAATACCTTTTTGCCATTAAAACCATGTTGGCCGGGTTCTCCTTTGAACCCCTCAGGACCCTGAAATGCAATTAAAATATAGAGAGCATTCAGACAAGCTATAATAAGAGACCTCAACAATAACATGACAAGAATTTGTTCCTGATACATAATCATTAAGTATGCTTCA
Source organism: Amblyraja radiata (assembly GCF_010909765.2). NCBI lineage: Eukaryota > Metazoa > Chordata > Chondrichthyes > Rajiformes > Rajidae > Amblyraja > Amblyraja radiata. The sequence goes on from NC_045960.1 coordinate 95,124,336, forward strand.
AAATCTACTGTGTACATTTATGTTGAGATCAACTTCTTTTCAACATTTATTAAGGCCACACCTATATGTATAATTCAAAGAATTATTTTCAACAATAACAGCAAGTTATTATTAATAAACACCACATAGCTGGTAAATGATCGAGTATGTTTACTAATATCCAGAAGGTTTGTGCGTTTATTTATTGTTAGTTAATACTAGTAATCATTACATCTCCAGTAACTGAATACATCAAGTGTCAAGAGAGTCAATAATGTTTATTTGTCATATGTACCAGCAACAGAACAATAAGAGTCTTACTAGCTGCAGCTTTACAGGCCCATTAATGCAATAACACACCAGATACAATTTACAAGAATTAATAATGCAATAAATGAATAATTAGAAATACTAGGTAACCAGACACAGAGGTGCAGCTGGCACAGCTGCTGCCTCACAGTACCAGAAACCCGGGTTCAATTCTGACCTTGGGTACTGTCTGTGTGAAATTTGTACATTCTTCCTGTGATCGCGTGGGGTTCTTCCGGGTGCTCCAATTTCCTCCCACATCCCAAAGATGTGCGAGTTTGTAAGTTAATTGTCCTCTGTAAATTGCCGTTAGTTTGTAGGGTGTGGATGCCAAAGTGGGATAACATAGTGTGAATGAAATGGTTGATCAATGGTCGGTACGGACTCAGTTGGTAGAAGGGCCTGTTTTCATGCTGTATCTTTCGATTTAATTCAGACCATAATACTGCAAAAATGAAATACATAGTGCAACCAAAAACAAAGTCCATGATAGATCAATGCTGAGGTAGGCAAAATAGGACACAGAATACTGGAGTAATGCAACAGGTCAGGTAGCATCTCTGGAGAACATGGTTGGGTGATATTTCGGGTTGAGACCCATTTTCAGTCAACATTGCTAAGGTAGGGTTGGGGTTAGGGTTATGCAATGTGGTTCAAGAGCTTGATGGTTGCTGGGAAGAAGCTGTTCTTGAACCTAGAAGTCACGTTTTTTAGGCTCCCTTACCTTTTCCCGATGTTAGCAGCAAAATGTAGTGTAGCCAGGATCTTCTTCGTCTTGCAAATGAAACATAAACCAAAGGAATAGTTAGATCTCAAGCCGGGTGTTGAGCAGCCAGGTTATTGTCTCTGCGACAATGTCTGCCAGGCGCTGAGCTCCATTTGGTGGGTGGTAGAGCGGGCACCCAGAGATGACATGGTTGGCTGTCTGTTGTTCTGCTCCACATTCGCAGGCTGGGCTCTGGCGGAGCCCCCATCTCCACATGCTGGCATTGAAACGCCCAACTCCAGTACGAAGTATGTTGAGCTTCACCCACGCTCCTCTGGGGAGGTCTGACCATGGGTAGCTTTTATCTGGTGAAGAGATGTAGCTGTGTAATGGAGATGAGGTTGCCTTCCACTCCTGTGACCACTTGGTGGCTATCCAGTGTGTTTTGCCTCAGTTGGTTGGATGGATACTAGGAGTTGTTTTCCATGTGGAGCAAAGGGGTGATGGGACTTGAGCCGGGGTGGCCTCTGTTCTCTGCTGATAGCCTGATGGAGGAGGTGATCTGGGTCCATGGCACGACGAGATAGTGCCAGAGTTGCTGCTTGCCTTCGGATCCCTGCGGGCGGAATGCCTGCAAGTATAGGGAGCTGCTCGACTGGAGTAGGTTGAAGGCACCCAGTGATGGTCCGCAAGGTGCTGTTCAGGCTCGTGTCTACCAGGCTAGTATGTCTACTACTACTCCATACGGATGCGCAGTACTCAGCTGGGGCATACACAAGAGCTATGGCAGAGGTGCGAAGAGTTGATGGGCTGGCTCCCCAACTTGTTCCTGCCAGGCGTCGGATGAGGCCGCTACATGCCATGACCTTGTCGCGGAGACCAGCCAGGTGTTGACAAAATGTAAGCGACCTGTCCAGCTTTACGCCGAGGTGAGTGGGTGTTTGTTAGAAGTCCAAGTGCCTGGTGTTAACAAAGACAGTTATCTCTGGCTTAACTTGTTGTTTAGATAGAATGCTGTTGACACTGTTTTGCCTTCGCTCAGCTTTAGACGCCACTGTCGCAGGTATACTACCAAAGTCCCCATGTCGTGACTCAAGGAGCTTTCGATTGTCTTCCACTCTTTGTGTCTCATCAGGATGGCTAGATCGTCAGCATACCCATATTTTCCAGCGTTGGTCTCTGGGAGGTCATGGATGTACATGTTGAAAAACAACGGAGCCAAGACGGATCCCTGTGGGACGCCATTCTTCAGTCCACGTAGCCAACTCTGCTGTCCATCACTGGTCTTAAGCACAAAGCTGCGGTTTGATATCAGCTACATGATGTAGCATACCATGCGCCTGTCTGGCAGCACCCGAAATAGCTTTGCAGTTAGTCCCCGGTGCCACAGGTTGGAGGAATTATAAGAACAGATCTATAAGAACAGCTCCTGCCTTCCCATTTGCCTCAAAGCAGTCCACAATGTCTTTGGTGAGGAGGGTTACCTGGTCCGCAGTAGATCGACCTTGACGGAAACCAGCCTGCTCATGGGGTAGTTGAGGGTCTATGGGGGTGATGGGGGTGATGGGGGTCTTTGATGATATTAGCTGCCTTTTTGAGGCATTCTAGTAGATCTCTTTGATGGTGGGGAGATCAACACCTGTGATGGACCAAACAATGACTGCCACTTCCTGCTGCCTTCTTTGTTCCTGGGCACTCGAGTTACCACACCAGGCTGTGATACAACCAGTCAGTATGATCTCTGCTGTATACCTGTGGTAGTTCAATAGAGTATTCTTCTCAGGAAGTTGAGGCGTTGATGAGCTTACGTTATGATTGCTTCAATGTGCTGGGCTCAGGACAGATCTTCAGAGAAATGTATTTGCACAAAAATACAACCTCCTGTGTATTATTGCTAAGGTGCAGACATGCAAAGATGGAGGGGGATGTGGTAATTAGCTGAAAATTTACATCTGAAGGTGGACTGGGTTTTGATACAATTGTATGTTGACATGCATATCACTGTATTGTATATCCATACCACATGAAATTGCTGTCAGTGAAATTAGTTTTAAGTTGTGAAATGATTGAAGAAAGAGCTTGCAGGGGCAAGATCTTTTAATATTATTATACACCTGCTTTACTTTAATTATTAGAAATCTATGATTTAGCTTTATTTTACATTATATTCGCACATAAATCTCATTCAGTGTTTTTTTCTTGAGCTTCAATTCCAGTCCTGTTAATCTTCATGCTTCCTGTTAGGTGAATAAGTGAGTATTCCTTTCCTTAGCCAAGGAATCATCTTTGCTGTTTGTGCCCTTTAGACCTGAACTTTAAATGTTAAACATACATTTTCCATGTTACCTACTTAAGGTTACTTCTATGGTGCCTCATGAATACAGTGGAAATAATATATACAGCATTAAACTAATCCTTGCGATCCATTTAGAGTTAGTTCAGCATAACAATTAGGAAGGAACAAATGTCGTTTACACTTCTGTGAGACAACAGATAATCCATGAATGGTGTGAGATATATATTGAACTTATTTTTGTTGTTCATTATGGTGTTTACTAAGTACTATGTTTACATATCTGTTGTGCTGATGCAAGTAAGATTTTCATTGTTCTGTTATGGGAATATAAAACACTCCTGACGTTCTTTCTTGACTCTTGAAAAAATGCTGCAGAATGATTTTTTTCTCCCAGTCAAAGTCTATTGATAAATAAACATGCATTGAAGATGACTTTTTGTTTGGCTGTGATTTATTTTTCCCATAAAACATTTGAGGATAGTGGGTGAAAACTGCATGCAATAACCTAAGCCATCAATAGTCTTTTATGCCCCTGTCCCACTTAGGAAACCTGAACGGAAATCTCTGGAGACTTAGCACCCCACCCAAGGTTTCCGTGCGGTTCCCGGAGGTTTTTAGCAGTCTCCCTACCTGCTTCCACTACCTGCAACCTCCGGCAACCACCTGCAACCTCTGGGAACCGCACGGAAACCTTGGGTGGGGCACAAAGTCTTCAGAGGTTTCCGGTCAAGTTTCTTAAGTGGGACAGGGGCATTAGCCTCTAAATCTAGCCTCTAAATCTAAATGTGAAGGACAATTTTGGGGTGATTCATTCTCTCCAAAGTCTGGTACCATAGCTTTTCCAATGTTCTTCCAGCTTTAGGACCAAGCTTTTGCTCAAGCTAAGAACTTGGTTAGTTTAGAGGTACAATGCGGATACAGGCCATTCGACCCACCAAGCCCATGCCGACCATCGATCCCCGATCAGGGAATGTAACTAGCAGTTCTGCTCTTCAAGAAGTTGAAATAAGATTTGATGGCTGAATGGCCTCTTCCTGTGGCAGAAATAATTTTATAATTCTGTGCAATTGGAATTGATGAAATAGATTCTATTGCCTTTCTTCACAGTAGGTAAACCCTTTGTCTGCATAAAGATAGCAATGGTTATTTCAATCACTTATCTAATGACTGTACCTGACATGGTGCAAATGAGGTCATGTAGCTTCATTATCTAATGAGGCACATTTATCACTTGTTAGCATTACAAAGAAGCTTTCGGAGGTTATCTTGCACCTCCTCCAACCTCATCTGCTGTATCCGGTGCTCTGGTGTGGGCTCCTACATATCCTACAAGTCTACCATAGGCTTGGCGATCGTTTCGCTGAACATTTACGCTCAGTCCACTTTGGCCTACGCAAACCCCCCCCCCCCCCCCCCCCCCAATGCATACCTCTATCTTTCAGTCTAAAAACCCAAAACATCAGCTATTCTTTTTTTCCAGAGATGCTGCCTGATCCGATGAGTTACTCCAGCATTTTGTGTCTATCTTTGGCATTACAAAATCAGCTCTATGGTGCACTTCAAAGTTGACATTAATTCAAAAGACTCCATTGATGTTTCAATGTCAATGTTGAACATTTCCATAATGATCCCTCCCCTGGTCATGCCAGAAAATAAATGTCAGTGTCAGGTTAATATAAAAACCTAATCTGGAACATCAATGAAACAAATAGGAAAAACAGAACAATAATGTGAAAAATACTCAGGATGTCATACAGCACTTGTGGGGATAGTATCAGGGATAATGTCTCAAAATTTATGAAGAGTCAATGACCTGAACAGTTAATCTCTTTCTCTCCCCTCAGATGCTGTATTTCCTTGCTAAGTATTTCCAGAATTATCTGTTTGTCAGATTTCCAGAACCTGCAGTATTTTATATTTACATTCTCACGAAATCTGAACAAAGGAAGAAGGTAAGAGAATTTGTTAGTGATTTAGTTTAGGCTCCATTATTCAAGAAGGTTTTCAAATTTCATGGTGATAAATTTAATAAAGTGGTGTTCTCCAATATGAAAAGATGAATGCTCACCATAGGGCCTTGTTGTCCTGGTAATCCTTGTAAGCCTGGAGCTCCTTGTTTGCCCTGACAAAATAAAATAATGATTTTACCATTCACATTGCATTCATATACAATTCTAAATTCATTCAATTTCAGTTCACTTTCTATGCTAACCAGTCAACAATTTTAGAAATGATTACATTGTATATTTATAGCAATCATTCTAATTAGTAGGTGAAATATTCTTTACCTCAATTAGGTATATAAAAAATATTTAATGTACCAATTAACTTTAGTGCCAAATATCTATTCCACTTTTGATCAAAAGAGTGCTGAACGAGTTGATTCTTGGTCATCATTACATATCCTTACAGCTCAATATTATGTTTTATAGAATGCAAACACGCCGAACGCTGGTTCGAAGGGCCAAATGGCCTCCTCCTGTACCTAGTTTCTAAAGTGTGATTTAAAAAAAAACTGCAGATGTTAGAAAAGAGAAAATACTGGAAAATGCAGCAGGTGGCAAGAGAAACTTGTTTTAGGCCTGGGACCTTTCATCAGAACTGGAAAAGAGAAATAAATTAGTGCAGGTAGCAGAGAAAGTGCGAGAGTGAATAAGTGTGATAGAATTCACTGATGGGCTTTGACAGATGAGTGGCAGTAAAGAGGCAGTTATGATCCGATTAAGCTTCTGTGTGTGTCAAATGTGTTGTTAATGGTGAGGCTGTGGGACATGCCCAACAGGACAGACAATACAAAAAGAAGGCAGAGAAGCCTTTTTTTCCCCCATACAACACTTAAGGTGCAATTCTTCTTTCCTTCTCATCATCCTTGAACCCAAACAGTCTTTCCAGGTGAAACAGTGATTCACTTTGCACTTCTAATCCAGCATGCATGCGTAACATTTGCTGGTCACAATTACCTTTTTTTAAAAGATTATAAAAAATTGGAGAAATTGGATGATAATAGACAATAGACAATAGGTGCAGGAGTAGGCCATTCGGCCATTTGAGCCAGCACCGCCATTCAATGTGATCATGGCTGATCATCCCCAATCAGTACCCCGTTCCTGCCTTCTCCCCATATCCCCTGACTCCGCTATTTTCAAGAGCCCTATTTAGCTCTCTCTTGAAAGCATCAGAGAACCTGCCTCCGCTATCCTCTGAGGCAGAGAATTCCACAGATTCACCACTCTCTGTGAGAAAAGGTGTTTCCTCGTCTCCGTTCTAAATGGCTTACTCCTTAATTCTTAAACTGTGGCCCCTGGTTCTGGACTCCCCCAACATGATCGGATGATTGGTTGATCGGTTTGCCGGGCATCTTCACTCAGTCTGCAGGAGCCATCATGAATTTTAGGATGTTTGCTACTTTAATTCATCATCTCATTCCTACTCTAACTGTGGTTTTGTGTATTATTCAAATGAGGCCCAATGCACCTGAGGAGTAACACTTCATAGTCTGTCTGGACACATTGCAGCCTGCTGGATTCAATATCAAATTCTCTTACAACCTTTCATTCTCTTTGTATGAGAACTGACTCTTTTTTACCTGCCATCATTTTTGCTTAGCTTTCCCCACCACCCACTTTCCTTTAGTTTTATATTGTCTAGCTTGCTAAACATGAGCCACAGTTGATCTTAACTGCCCTTAACTGCCACATTAGTTCATTCTGACTCAATGTATCAGAGACATTTCCTTTGTTTAACCCATTACCCTTCCCCAACCTTCTCTGCTACCTATACTCATTTGTTTCACTCTCCGTTTTGATGGAGTACGCTGAACCTGAAATTTTAACTCATTCTGTCGAGGATGCTGCCTGATCTGCTGTATGGTTCCAGCATTTTCTATTTTTAATGCATGCTAATGTCTGGTAATATTAATAAAATAAGATAACTTGCAGGTTATTGATAAATGACTCAGTCACTAAATTTTAGAATGGTGGATCTATTTCCACTGGAAGAGAGTATAGAGGGAAATTAATTGTTGTAATTGAATAGAATTTTGCTAAAATATCAAAATAATGACTACTTTTTTACGTAGTTAGAAATTCAATAATTAGTGGTCATCAAAAAAGTGATTATATAAGATAGGAGTTAAGACTTGTGTACACGTTGTTAAATTGTATATATACAGTATCTTAAACAGGTTAATACAAGTCCCTTGGGAATAGGTGGCAGTGGAATTTGTTCTGGACCACTTCAGCATAAAAGCTACCTTGTACTTAATAGTCCTAATAACGTCTGTGTTGCAAATTACTTGGTTCTAATTTGATTGCACATTGCTAGCTCAAAACCAAATTGTGAACACATAATAAATAAACTGTATCATTGATGTATATAAAGTTATTTATTTAGAATTCCCGCATTCTTTATTCTTGTGTGAATTTGACCTTGAAAATCTACAGTTTGTTGTTGAAAGTAAAAGCATCTGAGCTCCAAGATTAACTGTTCAAAAATTGAATGATAAATCGTACAAGATAAAGGCAAGAAAGATATACAATAAAATGGTATGCATGTGAATAGAGCTATTAAAACAGCAAACAGGAAATCCCATCGATGAATGTGGGTGGAATCCTTCAGTGTTAGGTTCATTACCAGTCGATGAAAGTAGTTTTTCTATTGCGTCTCTCAGATTCGAGATTTGTGAAATGTAACAGATGCCAAGAATGCCCTGGTGTACAAGTGAGAAATTGCATGTTGAAATTTTTTAACTGAAATTACGGCATCTTTTTCTAGCATGTTGAAATTTCACGAAAATCTAAACTCAAATTACTGTCTCTTAGATTTGTGTTTTAAAGCATATAGTTGCCACTTTGCTGATTATAGAATTAAGATTTTACAAGCTTGTCATCAGTACATTTTCTTAAACTGGGAAAGATTATCCTATTACCAGGAAAACTTTTATGAAGAGAGAATGTGTTATTTTGTTGTTGTCTGTGACCAGTGACCTGATTACATTCCTTGAGAAGAGTGTTGGACTATGAAGTTAACTTGCCTTATATATGGAGGGAAGTGCATGCTAATTAATTAGCCTGAATATTTATTAATATATGAAAATGAGCACTATTTTAAAAGATGAAAATTGTAGCATATTCAACTATCATTTTCAAATCACATTGATATGGCACATTGTAAATGTATTAACTTGATTCTTACCGGAGCACCATGTCTCCCCTCCTCACCCTTATATCCCCGATTCCCTTGTAATCCCTATAAAAGGAGACATCCATGAAAATTAATAGAGAAAACTGAATTGCAAAGTGAACATTAACTGATATGTTTCACCAAAATATGCTTTTTACCGGAATTCTCTGTTGTCCTGGTGTCCCTGAGTTTCCAGGTAATCCTGCATTCCCTGTAATAATTTTTTGTCCACTTTAATCAAAATCAATGAACTTGCATATGATAACTCAATTAAATATAATAACATAATATATAACAATTTAAACATGCTACATTTTGAACAAAAATTTCCTTTTCGTTTTTACCAAATTAACAATCTCTTTGGTCATCTAAGGTTCCCTAACTTTGCTATCCTATCCTTATCCCCTTTCCTTACTGAATATGCTGGTTCTGAAGATCGACAAAGTGGCCTTTAAACAACTTCCACATGTCAGATGTGGATTTACCCACTAACAATTGCTCCCAGTATACCCTCCTATAGGAGCTCGGTGGGTGAGGCAGCGCCTGTTGAGGGAAATCCATAAATAATGTTTTAGGTTGACTTCAGATTGATCATTCTGGTTAGACCACACCTGGAGTAATGCATGCCATACTGGTTACCGCATTATAGGACATATGTAGCTACACTGGAGAGAGGGCAGAGGTGATTCACTCAGGTGTTGCCTGGATTGGAGGGCATTAGATTCAAAGAGCGATGCAACATTTATAACAGTCCCTTCGGTCCAACATGTCCATGGGGACCATGTTGGCATTCTGGTCGAGATCTATTTGGCTGCATTTGGCCCATATTCCTGTAAACCATTCCTATCCATGTAGAGTCTAAACCAGTTTAAACCTACGCCTATCCATGTAGAATCATACAGCAGGGAAACAGGCCCTTTGGCCCAACTCGCCTATACCAACAAAGATGCCCATCTAAACTATTCTCGATTGCCTGCATTTGGCACATATTTCTCTCAACCTTTCCTATTCAAGTCACCTTTTAAAGAAATTAGTCCAAATTAGTTTCGGGAAGAGATTAAATAAACTGGCCTTGTTTTCTCTCAACAGGTGGGCCTAAAGGCCTTCCTTATCATTTCTTACCATCTAACTGAGATGCCAGTTCTCCCTATTAGTTAGTGAAATAAATTTTTGAAGTACTATTTTTTAATTTATTTCTTCATTCAGATCATAAGCAAGGTGAAAGCTAAGCAAATAAATGGAATTACGGGATCAATAAAGTTCATACCAAGAATTGAATTATTTCATGGTATTTATGTGAAGGAGGCATAAGTAATTACGATAACATAGAAGCTCGTGGTCACGGCAAAGTATATTATATATATAGTGACTGATGGTTGCTTGCCTATTCTGTCCATTTTGACTATTGGTGCGATTTAGACCAAATACGCCGCTATGGACTACTACTACCGGCTGCGAAGCCAAACATATCGGCCGCAGACATGAATACGACCGGAGAGAGGAGGCGGGAGAGGAGAGAGAGGAGGAGGAGGAGACGCAAGCTGTGTGAGAGGAGGCAGAAATGGGGTAAAAGAGCAGGCTCTTACACGTGGCGGAGACGGGGGAAAAGAGCAGGCATTCACGCTAGGCTAACAGCTAACCCCACCCGACCTCCAGTGCCCTCGCTTCTCCTCTCTAATGTCCGCTCCCTGGACAACAAACTTGACGAGCTGCATCTTCTCAAGACAACATACAGGGATATAAGAGACTGCTGTGTGTTTGTTTTCACGGAATAATGGCTCCACGGCAATATCCCGGACACGGCAATACAGCTGGAGGGAATGACATCGTTCCGTGCGGACAGAGAGGCAGCTAGCTCTAGTAAGAGCCAAGGTGGAGGCCTGTGCTTGTACATAAACAAGGACTGGTGTGTGAACGTTACGATAGCCGGGAAACACTGCTCTCCGCTGATAGAATTCCTCATCGTGAAATGTCGGCCTTTCTATCTGCCGAGGGAATTCTCCGTTGTTTTTGTTGTGGCTGTATATGTTGCTCCAAGTGCTAATGTCAATTCTAAGGCCAACGAAGCACTGGGAGCTCTGCATGATGCCGTCAGTGAGCTCCAGACCAAATATCCTGACAGCTTCATTGTGGTGGCTGGGGATTTTAATCACACCAGCCTTAAGACTGTGCTCCCAAAATTCAAGCAATATGTGGATTTTGAGACCAGGGGAGAGAACATCTTGGACTTGGTTTACACCAACACCCCAGAGGCTTACAAGGCAGCCCCCCGCCCTCACCTGGGCCAATCGGACCACATTTCAGTGTTTTTAACACCAGCCTACAGACCTCTGCAAAAACAAGTCAGAGCGGAGAGAAAACACACCAGGGTCTGGCCAGAGGGAGCAGCCTCAGCACTGCAGGATTGCTTCCTGCACACTGACTGGGATGTGTTCAGGACAGCAGCATCCTATGATGACCTCATCAACATCGAGGAGTACGCAGAGACTGTAACCAGCTACATTGCCAAGTGCACCGAGGATGTCACCTATCATGAAAACCTTCACTGCACGTGGAAACGAAAAGCCATGGATGACAGCAGAGGTGCGCTCGCTGCTGAGGGCTCGTGATGCAGCCTACAGAGCCGGTAACACAGTCGCTCTTCGATCTACCAGGACTGCACTGGAAAAAGGAATCCGGGCAGCGAAACGTGCCTACGCGGGGAAAATCCAGGGACACCTCTGTGACACAGGAGACACCAGGAGGATGTGGAAGGGAATCCAAACACTGACGGGGTACAAGGCAAGGCAGCAGGTAACTGACACGGACACTTCTCTCCCAGATGAACTGAACAACTTCTTTGCACGTTTTGATGCAGCAAACACCACACCCAAGGGGAGAGCCAGCCCCTGCTTACAAACCGACCAGCCAGTCCTGACCATAGACTCAATGGACACATGGAGAATCCTGTCTAAGGTCAACCCGTGGAAAGCAGTCGGACCCGACAACATCCCAGGACGTGTGCTCAAGGAATGTGCTGAGGAGTTAGCAGATGTGCTAACAGACATCTTTAACATCTCCCTTAGTCAAGCCATTGTCCCCACATGCCTCAAAACTTCCACGATAATCCCCATAGCGAAGAAACCAGTGGTTGCCTGCCTAAATGACTACCGCCCTGTCGCCCTGACCCCAATAATAATGAAGTGTTTTGAACGCCAGGTGAAACCCCATATTACTGCCAGCCTCCCCTCATCGTTAGACCCCCTCCAGTTTGCCTATCGCCCCAACCGTTCTACAGAGGATGCCATCTCTACCACGCTGCACACAGTACTCACGCATCTGGAAAACAAAAACACATACGCCAGAATCCTGTACATTGAATTCAGCTCAGCGTTTAACACCATCATCCCACAGAGACTTGTGGAGAAACTAACCCTGCTGGGCCTCAACACCACCCTGTGTCACTGGATCTTGGACTTTCTGACAGAGAGACCGCAGTCAGTCCGTGTTGGCAAGAACACTTCAGGCTCGATCACGCTGAGCACCGGCTCCCCTCAAGGCTGTGTGCTCAGCCCGCTGTTGTTCACATTGCTCACACATGACTGTGCTGCCAGATTCAGGGACAATAAGATCATAAAATTTGCGGATGACACAACAGTGGTGGGACTCATCAGCGGAGATGACAAATCAATGTACAGAGAGGAAGTAAAACAACTAGTGGACTGGTGCGGCAAAAATAATCTAGAATTAAATGTCGACAAAACGAAGGAGATGGTTGTCGACTTCAGGAGGGCGCAGCCAAAGCATACACCCCTCAACATCAGTGGCACTACAGTGGAGAGAGTGGAGTGCATAAAGTTCCTCGGTGTGCAAATTACAGACAGCCTCACCTGGTCCAGGAACACCACTGGGACCGTCAAACGGGCCCATCAGCGACTGCACTTCCTGAGGAAACTAAAACAGGCCTCACTCCCCACCAACATCCTCAGGACTTTCTACAGGGGTACTGGTGGAGTCTGTACTCACGTACTGCATAAATACGTGGTACTCCACCTGCAACTGCTCGGACAGGAAGGCTCTGCAGAGGGTAGTGAGGGGAGCAGAGAGGATCATTGGCGTCTCCCTACCCTCGGTACAAGAACTGTTCCAGAGCCGCTGTCTGAAAAAAGCTCAGAGAATCGCTAAGGACAAACTGCACCCCCTCCACATACACCTGGATCTCCTGCCATCAGGCAAGAGATATCGAAGCATCAAAGCCCGGACTACAAGACTGCTAAACAGCTTCCTACCACAGGCTGTGAGGCTGCTAAACAGTCACTCTGTACTCACAGTCACTTGATTCTGCGGCTTGGCACGGACACTTTAATAACTGGCACTGGCCACTTTAATAACTGGCACTGGCCACTCAAATCAGCTGCCCCGGACATTTTTATGATTGGTTTTATTGTATTTTAACGTTGTGTTTTTACCTGCTTTTAACTATTTATACTGTTCCATCAGGGACTGGATGTTTTTAGTGTTATTATGTGTGAAATGTTTTAAATTTCATGTGCGATGCTCCGCTATTCCCTGGGAAACGTCTTTTCATTTTGCACTGTACAACTGTTGCTTGCAAGATGACAATAAAGGTTGATTGATTGATTGATTGATTGATATTAAAGTGTGATAAAAATCTAAATAAATTATAATCTGTGGAGGAATGCAATGATTTAAATAGTAGTCACGGTATCAATTTTTACAAGTCACTGGTGGAAGTCTAAGTAAGCCTAACTTACTTAGGCCCTGCAAGAAGGTTAAGACGTGGAGGAAGCTTTTCAACTTTAACTATAGTAACTGCATCCTCTAAGAGGCTGGAAATCTGCAATAAGAATAATTAAACGAACAGTTCATGGAAAGAAACAGAAGCCAAAATTGCTGAGGGTAAAATAACATAACAGAACGGAATGAAAAAAACATAAAAAGCCAAAACCATATGGAAGAAAGGAAGGTAACAGAAGGTAAAAATGTGCATTACCAACAGGATGCAGAAAGAAACAGATGATCAAAGGATAGAGAACAGCTTATACAGTAATAACCAAAAAATAGAATACAACTAAAAAAGCATAAAGAAGCAGAAAACTACATTAGAAATGCAGGAGCTGTATGTACAACACTACACATAATATTCCAGAATGTTCTTCCTTGTGTGAACTACACATATATCAGAATTAATTTGGAAACTCTAACTCTGCCATGGTAAGCACAAAGGCGTATGTTGGCAGGAGAGATGATTTATTTCTTAATAAATTATGATAACTCTCTTCTCCTCGGAAGGCAGTTGGACTCTGTAATTTTATATGCATGCAAAAAGTAGTGGGCGGGATTGGGGATGGAGAGCAGTGATGAAAGGAAAGTCCCTCCAGTGCGTTTATGTAGTTCCTTCAATTATTATGTTGTCTCCTGGTTACGAATATTGTTTTAACATTTTTTCCCACAAAGCTTTAAGTGGCCCAATATATGTTCAAAGCCGGGAGGGGGATACAGGGGAAGACTTTTAGATTTGAAACTCAAGGATTTAGGTCACAGAATCATAGTGAGAAACAACATGATCCATTTAAATCTCCCCATATTCCCCATATTCCCCATATTCCCATTAAAGGGCCAGTCCCACTGTACGAACTAATTCAAGAGTTCTCCCGAGTTTCCCCTGATTCGAACTCGAAGAATTACGGTAATAGCCGCTCATAGGTACTCGGGGCTCTCGTGGACATTTTTCAACATGTTGAAAAATCTTCACGAGTCTTCACGAGCTTACCGCGTTTCCCGAATACCTGCCGTTAGCATTACAAGCCGCTAAGAGACGTCCCAAGCTCCGACATACCCGCTACGTACATTCTATGTGCTTACCACGAGTTTGATTTTTTAAAATTTGGGAGAGTTCTTGAATTACTTCGTACAGTGGGACAGGCGTTACTCGCCCAGATCCTATCTCTTACCTACACAATGAGGGCAGTCAATTAACCCACCAGTTTTTGGGTGTTGGAGAAAACTATAACACCGAAAGAAATCCCAAGCATACATAAGGGAGAACGTGGAAACTCCACATAACTGCACCAGGAATCTAGATTGAATCCAAGTCTATGACTCCCATAGAGGGAGTACAGAGAAGGTTCACCAGACTGATTCCCGGGATGTCAGTACTTTGATATGAAGAAAGACTGGATAGACTCGGCTTGTACTCGCTAGAATTTAGAAGATTGAGGGGGGATCTTATAGAAACTTACAAAATTCTTAAGGGGTTGGACAGGCTAGATGCAGGAAGATTGTTCCTGATGTTGGGGAAGTCCAGAACAAGGGGTCACAGTTTAAGGATAAAGGGGAAATCTTTTAGGACTGAGATGAGAAAAACATTTTCGCCTGCCCGAAGAAGTAGACCCCGCCCGCCGCCCGCAGATACTGCCCCGCCCACAATCACCACAGCCTTATTCTCGCCACCGGTGATTGACAGCAGATGCCAGGAAGGGGCATCGCCGTCCCCGCGAATGACAGTAGAGAAGACCAATAACTTTTGTAATATTTCACCAATCGGAACAAAACTTGATGCACTTGCAGCACAGAATGGCGAGTAAGTTGGCGGGAAATTGTAGCGCTATCGGGTACTGTTTTTGCGCAAATTTTAAAACAACGCAAACCGGAAGAGGACAAGATGAGGGTTTTATAAGTATATAGATTTCTTGCAGTTCCCAATCCACCTTACTTTGGAGGATAAAACGCCCTGTAAATATCCGAAAAGTTAAGGTTTTCACAATGTCCTCTATCTTAACTTTCCCACAAAATGAAGCATAAACCAGAGTGAAATGAATTATAAAAAACAGGAAATATATTCCAAACCAATGCTCATATGCCAACTATTATTTTGACACCGTTGTTTTCTGTGTTGTGCAAGTATCCTATCTTTATTTATTTGGATAGGATTCTGCAATGTAATTGTAAGTCAAATTTAAACTTAACAACTACTGTTCAAGTCTTTAAAGACATAAGGGCCTGTCCCACTTGCGATTTTGTCGGTGACTTCCAGCATCATTGACTGACGCATCAGATCACCGAAAAATACATGGCGCGATGACGTATGACGCGTGGTGTTTTTTCAAATGTCGCAACATTTCTTTTGTCGCCGATTTTGGATTTTTTGGATCCGATTTTTTGGGGATTTTGAAATGTTCAAAATCTTTTGGCGACACTGATATGACGCCAGCAGTCGCCAAAAAAATCGGCAAGTGGGACAGGCCCTTAAGGAATCCAGCAATAAAATATGGCAAGGAGCTGATCACTACAGATGCCAAGTACATTTTACTCTACTCCTTGCTAGACAGGGAAATTGAAAATACTTTTGGTCTGTTGTCTTTCGATTATGGCTTCTCTCTGACCTTAAAGCCAATAACCCCCATGCTACGCTTTAGCCTATTTCCTCACCGCCAGAAATCATATCTAAGGTTATCAAGCTGTGGTTTCCTCCCGCAGACATTTTGCTTGCTGCTGGCCAACCTGTCAGTTTAACAGGTTGCTGGCAGGAATTGTAAAAAAATATATAATTTGACGAGATCCTGCTGAGTATGTTCATATCTTTGTCAGGTTTGTCCTGCACTTCTCTACATAGCTGCATTTATTAGCACCCAAGGGCTCAAATTCCCATGTGATGAAGTGGACTGCAAGCTCTGCAGTTTATTCAAGTGTCCATTGAAAATCATAAATCTCACACCCACTACTGGAACAAGTAAATAACAGTACCACATCTTGATTGTACACCTCATCTGCCACCGTTGTTTAAGGGAGTTCACAGATATTCTCTGAAGAATGTGGTATATTTCATTCTCTCTTGCCGGCAAGGAGCAAATGGAGCAAAGGCTTGGATTTGTGATAGTTACAGACATTCCTACAACATGTTGTCAGCTGCCCTTGCATTGATTTGAAGATACTACCAATTTGGAGATGTACATATTCTGGAACTCTTAGCTGCTCCTGGTGCCATAAGTCACTGGATGAATTCTGCTTGAGCTGCATTGGAAGCTGAGCCGTCAGTCAACAAATGATCAGTCAGCAAATGCAGTCAGCTATGCTGAAGGAATTGGCCTCCACTGCAACATTGGAAAGCTGAGCCATCAGTTAAATGAATCTACACAAAATGCTGTGCAAAGTTGGTGCTAGATTTTGCCACATTCTAATACATTCTACACAAGGTTTCTAGCAAGACTCATAAGGTCAAATGTGATAGGTGCAGAATTAGGCCATTTGGACTGTTAAGGCCCTGTCCCACTTTCCCGAGTTACGAACTCTCCTGAGTTTTCCCCTTGATTCGAACTCGGGGAATTACGGTAATAGCCGTTCATAGGTACTCGGGGCTATTTTTTTTAACTCGTGGCCATTTTTCAACATGTTGAAAAAACATCCCGACTTACCTGATGCCCCTGAGTTCCTACGGCTGGCATTACGATCCGCTGCGAAATACCTACGGCCTCCTACGAGCTCACTACCGACATTCCCTGACATTCCCCGAGTTCGAATCAAGGGGAAAACTCGGGAGAGTTTGTGATTAACTCGGGAAAGTGGGACAGGGCCTTTAATGCTTACCCTCAGCTTCTATCTTAAGATGTCTGTACATTGCAATGTTTATTTAGCACATTTAGAAAGTGAAATTGTTTGATATGATTAGCCGCTTACTAAATTTGATGACATCACAACTGTTTGAACTGCTTGAATCTATATTTGAAATTAAATTGAATCAAATATTTGATGGCAACATGTGGCAGCAAGTTAAATTGTTGCACCAGCATTCCTTAAATGTTCAAGGGGGGCTTTCTTCAAGGTCAGTAGTGAGTGCTGTTGCTTTCCCAGACTTCAAATTCTGCAACGTCAACTGTATGTTGTTAGCATGGTTTTATTCCAGAAACATTTAGGCTACGACAGTCATACAGATAAAGTATAATTTATTTTGGACAATTCCTTGTGTGACGAAATAGGTTTAAAAAGTCTTGTGATGATCTAGCAAGGATAAGGAATTGAATGATTTGCCTTTTGTTTGAAGGTAGGGTAAAGCAAATTTTACTTCGGAGTCACGTGAGTGACTACGTGAAGAACCCCGCTTACGACGCATGCGTGCCATATCGCTACACGCATTCGAACTCGTCATCGCTGGAGGAAGGACGTTCCTCCAAATCGGCAGGGGTTGAACCTGCAACAGGAACGTAAGGGAACTTCGTTTTCTTTACTTACCCTTTTTTATCTAGAAGGCTGATGAAGCTGGCTGGGGAGAGTCTGCAGATTTGCAGGCAGCCAGCAGCGGCCGGGGCCCGTTAATTGCTTTTAAACAGGAACGGAGCCGACTTTAGCGCTAGGACAACGGTCGCTGGAGCAGTTTTCCCGACAACCCGGAAACAGCCCCACAAGTCGTTTAGTGGATTTAATAATTCATGGGTCCGAGGGGCTGGAAGGTGCGGAACTGGCACATTAACAGGGGTTCCGCAGGTCTAAAAATAGCGGCGAGTGGTCAGTGCCCGAGAGCACTGAGTACACGTTGGACCCGCTGGAGCACCGCAGAGGCAGGGGGGGAAAACAGACAACAGCAACAGGCTGAACTCCCGTAATGGGAATAGCTGTGCCAGACATACCCCCCCCCGACTTTTGCTCCCGACTTTCCCTCCCGATTTTTGCTCCCCACTTCGCTCCCGCGCCGGCCCCGGCTGGTCGGGAGAGGTAGGCATAATCAGAGTCGTTGACTTCGAGGAGTCCGACTCTGAATAGCCGCGAGCGACCAGTGCCCGTGCGCACTGGGGGTCGGTTGGAGGGGTTTTAGGAGCAGCCACGAGCGGACAGAGCAGCAGGGAGCGAGAGGCACAGCAACAAATGTCGACACCACCATCTCCCAATAAGGGAGAGAGTGCAAATCACACCAAAACGGGTGGAAGAAAGAAAGAATCAGCACCACCATCTCCGAAAAGGGAGTGAGTGCAAATCACACCAAAACGGGTGGAAGAAAGAAAGAATCAGCACCACCATCTCCCGAAAGGGAGCGAGTGCAAATCACACCAAAACGGCTGGAGGAGCTCCTCCATGGTGGCAGTCCCAGAAATATGGAGGCTAGCCACAGTGGGCAAAAGGTAAGTCCCACAGCGGTACCCCGTGTGGGGCCGCAAGATATCTCTTACTCCTCGGAGGAGAGTGGGCAGGACCAAATTTGGTCAGACCCTGACCAAGGCACAGGTTTACATAACCCTGAAGGAGGGGAGAAAGTGGACTCTGCATTTCACCCTGTGTAGGAAATGGACAGAGCAACGCGTAGAAAGGCTGTAAAGAAGCTGCAGGACGTCAGTGGCGAAGGTGCCGGGGACCTGCAGCAGCAGCCGCCGGCACAGGCAACTTGTATGGAGACATCAGCTGTGCCGGATTTAAACCCCGCGCCGGGAAAATCAAATCCTAGACCGGCCGGGAAGGCAATGCGCAAAGTACATCACTGCGAAAGTGATGTGGAGAAACAGCCTCCGGATAATACTTACCGATACCGAAGTAAGGATGAGCAGCTGCAGGATATAGCGCAGCCAGCAGCGGCCACTTTCGCGGAGCTGGGAAACCGGTACGAGTGGCTGCAGCATGTTCGGCCGTCAGCGACAGGTGCCGGGGAGTACCGGGACTGCGAGCAACGGCACAATTATATGGGGCGGCCGGGAGCGACCAGTGCCCGTAGGCATGGGGATCGGCTGCGGCAAAAACCGCGTGCGACTAGTGCCCGAGAGCATGAAGGTCGGCAGGAGCGGTTGGATAAAAGTACATGTCTACACATCAC
This sequence comes from Amblyraja radiata, assembly GCF_010909765.2. NCBI lineage: Eukaryota > Metazoa > Chordata > Chondrichthyes > Rajiformes > Rajidae > Amblyraja > Amblyraja radiata. The sequence goes on from NC_045960.1 coordinate 95,143,602, forward strand.
CTGCAAGCCAATACCTTTGCTGAGGCGTTGGCAAGACATTTACCTCCGGGAAATTGTGGGGCTCTGAATGTGGCCAGTGTTAACTGAAGTATTTGGAGACACGTTGGTCAGGATGCTGGTTTCAAATCTGACCAGTTAGCCTTACTCACAGGTGTGCTTTTGTTCCCCTGAAACAGACATTACTGGAACAGACATTACTGTGTAATCCTGAGATGGGAATGCTATCTATCAGGAATTGTATTGGACTGCTGGATCCTTTAGTCTTAGCAGTAACCAAAAACATAACAGGACAAGGTATTGAACCGAAAGAAAGTTCTAAAGTCCTATCAGCGGGATATTAACGGCCGCACTATTAGAAATAAACATGACACTAGTTCACCAGGATGCACTGGCCTTATATGCAAACCTGGAACCTCCCAAACCACTGATATAGAATGTGGAGGTATTCATTACTTGCTCCTTAGTTCAGCATGTACTGAACTGAACGTCATTCAGACAAGGAAGCAACAAATTGAAGCATTATTAAACTACGTACACACATTATAGATGTTATGGAGACATCCAATAAGAATCACAGAAATTTGTGTACTAAATATCCTTATCATAATCAGAGGTGGTTGCCACTTCATCTTAGGTTAATGGAACTTCGTACTTATATTCTTTCAGATGGGAACTTTGTGTCATCTTCTGTATTGATCCTAGGGTACTATTTGGCAAGCATCGTATCAAGATATGCTGGCTAGATTACCAATTAGAGGTACCCACAGATGTGTTAAACTACAGGTCATCTGCGGTTCACTGCTAACACAGTTCACATGGCACTGACTTTGCTGGTAATATGGACAGCCTTAATGGAGACTGGCAGGGAACTAACTATCCATCAGACTGCTAGTAGAATTGGCATAGGGACTGTGTGCCAGCCATATAATATCAGACATTATCTAATTACTGAACGCAGTCACGCGTCATTCAAACAATTTATAGGGTCATTCTGACAGGCTAATGAAGTAACCGACTGACGCCACTATGGCGCTAGATGTGGGTACATTTGTTAGGCATGGTCATAACCTAACATTAATAGTGACCAGTTTTATGGACACCGGGAGTAGTATGTCAACTATGGGTAGAAACTTACCGACACCACGTGACTATCTGGCCAACTCTATTTGTAAATTGAATTGAATTCTTATTTTATTCAGACATTTAGGTCTGAACGAAATGATATTGCCTGCAGCCATATAAGAATAAACAACATATTATAAACAACGGTGGTAGAAGGCAGAACCATTCATCACCATCCATCATAGACCTAACTTACTGGTTCTTTCTAGCAACATGGAGAGTTACCCATGTTACTATCTATATTAACCTATTTATTGTACAATTGAAAGCACCTCTTGTACACCTAGGACTGACGGACCATAGGCGGAATCTTTTCAGCGGGTCGCAGACAGTCCACTCATTTAACAGTACTTGGTATTCTCTAGAAATAGGAAGTACGTTCATAACTATTATCACCCACAGATCTATAAACAGCCATCTGTTCTGGAATTCCTGGCAAGCCTCCATTACGATGAGAGGCTTAGTCATAGTACCACAATTGCGCCAGGAGTGCTCTGTCTACATACCTGTCGAAGGTACAGAGCGACATTCTGTGGGGACACACACACTGGTAACAAAACTCATTAAGGGCATGTTAAAATTAATCCCCAAGAACTAGGTACATTCATATATGGGATGTGAGTTTTGTACTGACCAAGTTAAGAAACTGGTCTCCAGCTACAGCTCTGTCATTACAGAAACTGACTATGTAAACAGTCATGCTGATGGCCTTGGTCACGGCGCAAAGAGTCCAGTCACTACAGAAACTAAGGCTGGACAACATGATGATTTCATCAGGGAATTAAACCTGTCACATCAATCAAAGGGTCAAACCGAACAGACAGGGGTCAGCAGGCCTAAAAACAAAGTACAGAGCCTATACGACAGATGGTCGTTGCTGTATTATAACTCATTTACTATCATACATGAAGTATGCTAGATCATCAGAGGGAAGAAATGTCACGTTTATCAGCTACTAATAGCCACTCAAAACAGTGACAGTCCAGATCATCTCTAAATGGCTAAGCTAGTCCTGACAAAGGCTGGAGTGGACTCTAAGGAGAAATTAAATCTTACTCCATCAGGGCTGCAGCTACATTGGCAGCTATGAAGCTGGACGTACCAATGGACAAAACCCTCAAGACAGTAGAATGGTCAACGGAGGAAACTATCCAACGACTTTATAACAAACCAGTTATTGAACCTGGAAGAATTACAGAAACAATTTTAAGTTCTGCATATAATTCACCGCATAAATAGGGGCAATAATTGGAATTAATATTTTACAGTTGGGTTTCAATATCGTATTATGTTTAATGATGTTAACATCATTCTCCCCACAACCAAGGCAGTTGTGAAGCATGGACTCGTTCCACGGCATGAGGTCACAGAGCTTTGAAGTCTTCACGTAGTCACTCACGTGACTCCGAAGTAAAATAGTAAGATTAAACGAGAACTTACCAGTTTGAAGTTTGATCTGTATTTTATGAGGAGGAACGTTGAGGGAATACGTGCCCTCCGCTCCCACCCTCGATTAGTCATATCTTAAACTGGTATCTCTTTGATAATCTTACTATATTAGGTCATTATAGTGTTTCAGTGACCTCACACCGCTGCTTTGAAGGATGACACGCATGCGTCGTAAGCGGGGTTCTTCACGTATTCCCTCAACGTTCCTCCTCATAAAATACAGATCAAACTTCAAACTGGTAAGTTCTCGTTTAATCTTACTATTTTGGCAGCAGTGACAAAGATGGAATGTATTAAGCAGATGTGAGCAATTTATTGTTCAGTTGTACTCCTCTGGTACATGCAGCAGTCACTGTTCATGTTCCCATATGTTTAACCGAGAGCAACCAGAGCATCTACCAAGAATTCCAGAGTTTGTACCTTTTTAGTAAAATTTAGAAAATGCCAGTTAGTGCCACACAATCAATGTCAGTATAACTTTTACAGCTTGTTGAAAGGTATTTATGTTATCATATTTTAGCCTTGAATATTCTCCATGGTTCATATATAGGCACTGCATTTGACGTGGTTGTTGTGGGCTTGAAAAACAGCGCTAAATTAAATATCATGTATATCAAACATACCAGGCACCGCACGCCACTACGAATGCTTTCCCTTCAATGTGTACCAAGCGTTATGTGAAATGCATGACACTAACTGTCGGGCACTAAACTTAGAAAATTACTCGTTTATACTCCGTAATTGAAAATATAAATCCCTAAGGCTTTAAACATATAACCTAATAGCTGCAAGGAATCATTGGAGTTTGCTTTCTGTTGAAAGCTGATGTGTTTGGCAAAGTTTGAGCGCGTTATTCCAAAGATAGTACATTAAACAAACTTTGGTAGTAATTAGACAAGTGCATTATTCTAAAAACGTGTAAATCAAGCACGCATAAAATGCGAGGTGCCTGTATTTTTATGGAAAATTTGCATCAATGAAGGGAACATGAATACTGAAGAAGGGCATTGTGCCAATTTCAGACTACAGTAAACATATTTATATTGTAAAATTATAGCACAGTCGTGACAACAGGCATTATTTGTTGAGCTCCAAACAGATGTAAAACATTTCCCCTGTTCCCCGTTTTCATCCTTTAACTTTCCACCATAGTTACAGATTATTCTTTGGGGAACTGTAGCAACATATTGGACCACATCTGGCAACATTATCTTATCTTCCAAGTAGCAACAAATGAATAACACAACGGAATATATTTGGACAAAATAGATACTAGGAAGAATGTTCTACTTGTGGGGAAAAAAAACAGGAAATATATTCCAAACCAATGCTCATATGCCAACTATTATTTTGACACTGGTGCTTTCTGTGTTGTGCAAGTATCCTATCTTTATTTGGATAGGATTCTGCAATGTAATTGTAAGTCCAATTTAAACTTAACAACTACTGTTCAAGTCTTGAAAGACATGTCTTGAGTAACTGAAAATCACAGGCATTCTGGTCAGGACTTTTCATCCTCGTGGACCAATTGTGTGCATAGCCAGAGAACGAGATGTCCTGTCAATATGATAAAAAGAACATTGGTCCAGTAAAAAAAAAAAATCTGTTTTTCTTTAGAAATCTATAACAATATTTTTCTTCCACAAACAATGCTTTTAGGATAAATGTTGATTTTTATATAGTCAACTAATTATTTGCCAACTTGTGGGTTGACCATGAGAGCTTTGAAAGCTTTATGCTGTCAGTCGGGAAAGCTTACAATGTTTACTGAAAAGGCAGCACTTGGGATTTGCAAAGCTTATACTTCCAAGCTTTAAAAACCCATTGTTGGAGCTAGAATAGTAAGAATATAGTAAAGTTATTAAAGCTGAAATTTTTTGAAGCTTACTATATTTACACAGCAGTTCCTAATCCTAGAGAGTCATGCTATACTATAAATATGTCTGGCAGCTCATACAAATAGAAACACAATGCATTAACCACTGAAAGGAAACTTGGAGTTGGAGAAGCTGGAAAACAACCTCAGTAGAATATGGATTTCAAAAAAGAACAAGAAGGCACACATTTCTTACATGATTCAAGTGGTGAGGCTGATAGAAAATCAGTGAAGAATGTGAGGATTTGGACAAAGTAATGTTTGAATGATTGAATTAACAAAAAGATGAAGTTGCATCTGTGGAAAAGGTTTCTGGGGCACTGGGAGCTTCCCCGACTATCCATATCCTGCCAGAAGGCCATATCAATGCCCTAACTACCATCTTGACTGCACTTAGATTAAAGAAGGTTACAAAACAAAAAGACATGATCTTATGTTGCTGTCATCCTGTGCTCAACCCCTTGGCCGAAACCTCATTAGCCAAAGCCTCAATAATGATCCTGATACTTCATTTCAACACGCAGCATCTCCCAAAACAGACACTCCTGAAAGGCCACTGTGCTAATGCCTCCCTTTCTCTTATTGGTAGGGGCAGCCACTCCCAGACACTAATGGCTCCTTTTAAAATCTCTCATACTGCTCCTCCACTCAGCTTCTTACCTGCTGCTGAAACTATGTTGGGAAAGTAGGGTATCAATTTAAAACATAGGAAGGTAGATTTTAATGACACAAATCCAAGATGGCTAAATTGTTGCTCAGGGTGCTTTTGGATACATCATAGCCAGTGTCGCAGTGTTAATTTTTAAATTCAAACGGGGCGTCATTTCAGGTTTTGCTTGGGGGGGGAAGGGGGGAGGGGGGGGGGGGGCAAGCTAGTCAGCCAAGAAGGCCAAGATTATAGCCTATCACTACATCCCAGTGTGTAACGTACAATAAAACATATAATTCTTAATTTAATATTATGACAAAATATTGTACGGTTGCACTCACTAATTATCATGAAATATAATTATCAAGCAAGTAAAGAAAAATAAAGAGTTGGATTGGACACACCCCCAGGAAACCTGCCACAAACATCACTCGGAAATCGCTGAAATGGAACCCCCAAGGATAAAGAGGTTTGAAAAAGAGGTGTGCAGACAGAAATGTCTGAGAGTGGGCTCAACTGGGGAGATCTCGAAAGAACTGCTAACAACCGAATGAGGTGGAGGACATTTGTCAATGGCGATGCTCCCTAGAGGAGCAAAGGTCTTAAGAAGAAATAAGAAGAAGAAGTAAAGAAAAAGACGGTAATCATGTATTTTTACAAAGGTGCCGGCCCGGCATCAACTCACCCTGACTCTCCTGCAGCTCTGGGCCGTCACACACTCACACACACACACACTCACACACACACAATCACTCACTCACACACACACACTCACTCACTCACTCACCCACACTCACTCACCCACTCACTCACCCACTCACACACACTCACTCACTCACTCACACACACTCACTCACTCACACTCACTCACTCACCCACTAACTCACTCACTCACTCACTCACTCACTCACTCACTCACTCACTCACTCACTCACTCACTCACTCACTCACTCACTCACACACTCACTCACCCACTCACCCACTCACTCACTCACTCACTCACTCACTCACTCACTCACTCACTCACTCACTCACTCACTCACTCACTCACTCACTCACTCACTCACCCACTCTCACTCACCCACCCACTCACTCACCCTCTCACTCACTCACTCACTCACTCACTCACTCACTCACCCACCCACCCACTCACTCACTCATTCACCCACCCACTCACTCAGCCACCCACTCACCCACTCACTCACCGGCAGCACTGCACCCCTGATCATAGCTACCTTCCATCAATCACTGAAGTTGCATATTGATTAATTTAATTGGCAAACTCGTCAGCAAATGATTCAGCCTATGCTTGATTTCGTTATCGAGCCCAACAAGTAAACCTGTGAACCCCTCAACTACCACTCTCCTCTGCCTAGCCGAACTTGTCCTCACACACAACTTCTCTTTTGACTCCTCTCACTTTCTTCAAGTCAAAGGTGTAGCCATGGGCACTCGCATAGGCTCCAACTTTGCCTACCATTTTGTTCGCTACATTGAACATCTTGTTCCAAATGTACACCGGCACCATTCCGCATATCTTTCTCCACTATATTAACGACTACATCGGGGTTGCCTCCTGCACCTGCCTCGCACAGTTATCTTGACTACACGTACACCCACGCTGCCTCTTGCAAGAACTCGATCCCCTACATTCAATTTCTCCATCTCTGCTTCAATGTGAGACTTTCCACAAGAGAATATCAGACATGTCCTCTTAGTCATAATCATAAACCATGGAAACAGGTCCTTTGACCCGACTTACTCATGCCAAAGACTCTTTCATCAGTAAACGCAGTAAACGAACCTCACAGCTGGATCCCTCATCAGTGTCTCCACTGTGTTCTACAGTTCTGCTCTTGTTTCCCCTCCACTTTCCCCTAGATGGAAAAAGGTACAGTTCCCCTTGTCCTCACCATTCACTCCACTAGCCACAGCGAACTCTCACATTTCTACCACCTTCAAGATGGTCCTACCACTAATCACATCTTCCCATTCCCACCCCTTTCCACAGAGACCACTCCCTCTGTAATTCATTGATGCACTCATCACTTCCCATCCAAAATGACCCCATCCCAGGTACTTTCGCGGGTAACACCTGTCCCTACATCTCTTCCCTCATCCCCACCCAGGGACCCCCACCAGCCCTTCTAGCAAGACAGAGGTTCACATGCACCTCATCTATTGCATTCAGAGTTCCCATTGTGGCCTGTTCATCAACAAGACCAAATGTACACTGGGCGACTGTTTCGCTGAATTCTTCCACTCAGTCCACCAAAGTCTACTGGATCATCCGGCTGCTAACTATTTTAACTCCCCTTTCCACTCCCACGCTGACCTTTCAGTCCTGGGCCTCTTCTATTACCAGAGTGAGGCCACATCTCTCCCACCAATCCCACCCTGCTTTCCTCCACTTTCCGTGTCCATTCACTCCCCTTCTCTCCTCATCTGTCCCCCTTTTGTCTCATTTTAAACCTTCAGCCTATCAACCCCCCCCCCCCCCAGTTGCATTAACCTATCACATGGCAGGCTTAGTGCCACTCCGTCTCTTTTCCAGCTTTTTATCGTACTAGAATCATTGTGAAGAAGGTTCCTGACCTGAAATGTCACCTATCTATTTCCTCTATAGATGTTGCCTGTGTTCTTCCAGCACTTTGTGTTTTTCTCAGGACATCATCATCTGCATTCCTTGTGTCTCAACTAAATTGCTAATTCTGAAATCTAAAATTTCATAGTTCACCCTTGTGGTCAAGCAGAACAGTGAAGCTGGGACTCATGGGAACTTGGCCAAACTAATACTGGACAATCGACATCACAATTATCTGGGCCAGATTAGCTGGGGTCATCTTCCAGCTGAGATGTTTCTGAAAAGCCACAGCAAGTGTATAACAAACCCCAACCCACCCCATCAGCAAGCCAGGGCAGCGATAACTTTGTTTGGTAGCACGTGATTACTCTGCATGGCCAGCGATAACTCTGCTCGGTGGTAAGCAGTGCAGAACCTTGACGGCGCCCTGTGATCTCATTAACGACCGCAGTCAGTAAAGGCCAAAGAGAGCTCCACCCAAAAGAATGAAGTTGGCACCGGCACCATCTGAGGCAGGAAATCAACCGTAGAGAGCAGCGAACCATTGACTCCAGGAGCGCAGAGAAGATGCTTGTAACCAGTTCGAAGCATGACATATAGTGAAAAAAGGTCACGAAGTTCTGGATCAACTTAGCGGATCAGACATTTATCCATGTTCTTCGGGGATGTGGCCTGACCCGCTGACTCCAGCACTTTGTCTTTTTTTTGCAAACCAGCATCTGCTGTTCTTTATTTCTACATCTCTGGAGAAGATAGATAGGTGATGTTTCAGGTCAGGACCCTTCTTCAGACTGAGAGAGGAGGAGAACCTTTACAAAGTAGGCATACCTTGAATAGATTTTTCAGTGGAGCAGTGAAATGTAGATCCAAGGAACAGCAGATGCTGGTTTATAAAAGAAGATACAAAGTGCTGGAATAACTAAGCGAGTCAGGCTGCATTTTTGGAGAACATGGGTAGATGACATTTCAAGTTAGGACCCTTGTTCAGACTGGAGAAGGGTTCCCCCAACCTGATACATCACCTATCCACTTTCTCCTGCGATACTGCCTGGCCAGCTGAGTTACTCCAGCACTTTGTGTCTTCTTTTGTAAACCAGAACATGCAGTTCCTTGTTTCTACAGGGACAGGACATAGCCTGGCAAGTGATAGATGGGTACAGGGTGAAGTGGTTTTTTGATAGGCAGGTGGTTGGGTAAAGGGCAGAGATGAAAAGGTGTGAGATGAGGATAGAAGAGTTGCGGATTATGAAGCCAGAAGAAGGAATGAAAGTGAAAGGGGAGGAGGAAGAGGTGAGAAATGTATGCAAATCTAGGTGGGGCATGGGGATGGAGAGGGAAGAAGTGTGGGCAGTGAGCTGTAAGCTACCTAAAATTGGAGAATTCAATGTTCATACCGTTGGGTTATAAATTACCCAAGCTCTTCCCTGTGCTCCATTTGGAACATAAACCAAACCCCCCTCCCCCAACTTCTTCCCCCCTTTCTTTACCTGTGCCCCACCTGGACTCACGCCCATTTCTCCACTCCTCTTCCACCTACATTCCTTCCTCTGGCTTCACAATTCACAACTTTTCTATATTTATCCCATACCTTTAGTCTTTTCATCTCTGGTCTTTGTCCTGCCTATCAACCCCCCACTCCCCCCCTCACCGGAATTTATTTGTCACTAGCCAGGCTTTATCCTGCCGTTCTTTTTTTTCAGCTTTCTTCCAGCACAATCTGTCTGAGGACGGGTCCTGACCCGAAATGTCAACTGTCCATGTTCTCAAGAGATGCTGCCTGACATGCTGAGTTACTCTAGCATTTGGTTGTTTTTTTGTAAACCAGCATTGCAGTTCCTAGTTTCGACATGACGTATATTGATTGGGTCTTGGACAGTTAAAGCCTATGTTAAGTGTTGCAATTGTGTGTGTGAGTGTGTGAGTAAAGCTGAAATTGTACCGGGATCCCACTTGTGTCCCTTTGTTTGCCTCTAAAGCACCTTTAGTTTAGAGATACAGCTCAGAAACAAGCCCTTTGGCCCACCGAGTCTGCACCGGCCAGCGATCACCTCGTACAGTAGCACTATCCTTATACACTTGGGAGAATTTTACAAGTGCTGAATTACCAAAGCCAAATAACCTACAAACCTGCACATCTTTGGAGTGTGCGAGGAAACTGGAGCACCCGGAGGAAACCCATGCTGTCACAGGGAGAACGTACAAACTCCGTACAAACAGCACCTGTAGTTATGATCAAACCTGGCTCTCTGGCGCTGTAAGGCAGCAACTCTACCGCTGCGCCACTATGCCGCTACCGGGGTAAAACAAACTTGTACTGTTGGAATTTGTTGAAGAGGTATTTGTTGAAATGCTCATAAAAACGAGAAGCCACACATGCCACTTTCCTACCTGGAGAATTGTTATTTTTTAATAATTCATGATTAATCAGAGATTTAAAATTAAAAATTGTATACACCTAGAATCATTTATCATAAATTCTACTGCTAGAATGCTAGGTCCCAAAATATACACACATTAAAATAAAATGTCTATTTAAATACTGGCTAATAAGTTTGGATGCAAAAATCAAAGTTAGCACAATGTATACAATGCGCACAATGTTGGAGCATACAACTAAACAATGAAGAATATAAAGATATTTGAATAATATTAAAAGTTGATATTTTAGAGAAGCATTACTGTACTTTCCTACAAGGAACCTTTTTTCTATATGCAGTACAAGAAAAATCTTAACTTCCCAAGAAAATTGACACATTGATGTATCGTGTAATGTGAAGAAAGCCAAACTGGTAAGTGTGCAGCTGAAGCAAATTTGTTTTCCAGTTACATAACATTCTTGGAAATTCGTAGGCTGGGGGCTTATGTTTACCTAAACTGTATTTAGGGAATCATAAGATAGCAGCGAATATATTTCCAAGAATGCCATAGGACTAATGGGAAGCAGGACAAAATAGTTAATTCAGAAACAAGGGTTCTGAACTTAAAGATAGGTAACTTTGAGGGTCTGAGACGTGAATTAGCCAAGATAGACTGGCAATTGATTCTTAAAGGGTTGACGGTGGATATGCAATTGAAGGCATTTAAAGACCGCATGGATGAACTACAACAATTGTTCATCCCAGTCTGAAGAAGGGTTTCGGTCCGAAACGTCGCCTATTTCCTTCGCTCCATAGATGCTGCTGCACCCGCTGAGTTTCCCCAGCAATTTTGTGTACCTTCGATATTCCAGCATCTGCAGTTCCCTTTTGAACATAGAGTAGGAGTAAACGGGTCCTTTTCAGAATGGCAGGCAGTGACTAGTGGGGTACCGCAAGGCTCAGTGTCCAGCCCCAGCTATTTACAATATATATTAATGATTTGGACGAGGAAATTGAATGCAACATCTCCACGTTTGCGGATGACACAAAGCTGGGGGGAAGTGTTAGCTGTGAGGAGGATGCTAGGAGGCTGCAAGGTGACTTGGATAGGTTGGGTGAGTGGGAAAATGCATGGCAGATACAGTATAATGTGGATAAATGTGAGGTTATCCACTTTGGTAGCAAGAACAAGAAAGTAGACTATTATCTGAATGGTGGCCGATTAGGAAAAGGGGAAATGCAACACAAACAAGACCTGGGTGAGATGGTACACCAGTCATTGAAAGTAGGCAAGCAGGTGCAGTAGGCAGTGAAGAAAGCGAATGGTATGTTAGCATTCATAGCAAAAGAATTTGAGTATAGGAGCAGGGAGGTTCTACTGCAGTTGTACAGGGCCTTGGTGAGACCACACCTGGAGTATTGCATACAGTTTTGGTCTCCTAATATGAGGAAAGACATTCTTGCCATAGAGGGAGTACAGAGAAGGTTCATCAGACTGATTCCTGGGATGGCAGGACTTTCATATGAAGAAAGACTGGATAGACTCGGCTTGTACTCGCTAGAATTTAGATGATTGAGGGGGGATCTTATAGAAACGTACATAATTCTTAAGGGGTTGGACAGGCTAGATGCAGGAAGATTGTTCCAGATGTTGGGGAAGTCCAGAACAAGGGGTCACAGTTTAAGGATAAGGGGGAAGTCTTTTAGGACCGAGATGAGAATTTTTTTTTTCACACAGAGAGTGGTGAATCTGTGGAATTCTCTGCCACAGAAAGTAGTTGAGGCCAGTTCATTGGCTACATTTAAGAGGGAGTTAGATGTGGCCCTTGTGGCTAAAGGTATCAGAGGGTATGGAGAGAAGGCAGGTACAGGATACTGAGTTGGATGATCAGCCATGATCATATTGAATGGCGGTGCTGGCTCGAAGGCCCGAATGGCCTATTCCTGTACCTATTTTCTATGTTTCTATGTCTATGTTTCTAATATTTTAAAGTCTAAAGTCATATATAAAGAATAGGACTCAAGTAGGGAATTGGCAGATAGACGACAGCATGGAAAATTTCTAATTACAGTAAATCACAAACAATGACGGAGGATAGAAAGAAGATAGTGAACCAAGTGACATGCTACCAGGACAATAACCTCTCCCTCAATATCAACAAGGCGATGGAGCTAGTTATTGATTTGAGGAAGCATGGTGCAGTACTAGCTCCAATCAGTATCAACGGTGGCGATGTAGAAATGGTTGGGAGCCTCAAATTCCTTGGGGTTAATATTACCAATGATATGTCTTGGACCAACCACATTGATACAATATCCATGAGGGTACACCATTGATCCTACTTTCTGAGGAGACTGAGGAAATTTGGCATGTCTCCAGTGAATCTTTCAAACCTCTACAGATGCACAAATGGTTCTGCCCAGAATGGAAGAGTCAATCTTAATCTTGAGACCAAGGTGAAGGATAGATTTGAAATTATTCTTAATGTCTGATCAGATTCCATAAATTGACTGAATGTCAAACCATGGGAGTGCTAAATAGTTTAGGACTGTTACAAATGGTGGTACCAGTATCACTGCTAAATACACAATCATCAAATCATTCAGGAATTCAGAGAGACCGGCAACATTCAATACAGTGGCTGCAATTGTCGTTAGAATCTTGACATTCTACAGCAAGTAATTCACCTCCTGAATTTCCATCAAATGCAATTCATGTGAATATAATGAATCATTCTTTACTGGCTTGGAACATTCTAGAACACTTGTTTGATTTGTGCTCTATCCAAAACCCACTCTCTCCACATCTACTAAACGATTGTGCCATTCACAATATCCCCTGCAGTAACTTGCCAATGGTTTTTTGATAGCATCTCCTGAACTTCCATATAACCATATAACAATTACAGCACGGAAACAGGCCATCTCGGCCCTTCTAGTCCGTGCCGAACACTTATTCTCACCTAGTCCCATCTCCCTGCACTCAGACAATAACCCTCCATTCCTTTCCCGTCCATATACCTATCCAATTTATTTTTAAATGATAAAATCTAACCTGCCTCCACCACTTCCACTGGAAGCTCATTCCACACAGCTACCACTCCCTGAGTAAAGAAGTTCCCCCTCATGTTATCCCTTAACTAAGGACTGAACAGATATTGAAATACAATTAGACAATAGACAATAGACAATAGGTGCAGTAGTAGGCCATTTGGCCCTTCGTGCCATTCAATGTGATCATGGCTGATCATCCCCTATCAGTACCCCATTCCTGCCTTCTCCCCATATCTCCTGACTCCGCTAACTTTAAGAGCCCTATCTAGCGCTCTCTTGAAAGTATCCAGAGAACCGACCTCCACCACCCTCTGAGGCAAAAAATTCCAGACTCACAACTTTCTGTGTGAAAAAGTGTTTCCTCATCTCCGTTCTAAATGGTTTACCCCTTATTCTTAAACTGTGGCTCCTGGTTCTGGACTCCCCCAACATCGGGAGCATGCCTCTAGCATGTCCAAACCCTTAATAATCGTATATATGTTTCAATATTTGCTAATGTTACTTTGAATCCCTTGATCTAAATCATTGATGTATATTGTAAATAGCTGCGGTCCCAGTACCGAGCCTTGCGGTACCCCATTAGTCACTGCCAGCCATTCTGAAAGGAACCCGTTAATCCCTACTCTTTGTTTCCTGTCTGCCAACCAATTTTCTATCCATGTCAGCACTCTACCCCCAATACCATGTGCCCCAAATTTGCCCACTAATCTCCTATGTGGGACCTTATCAAATGCAATTAATATCTTCCTTCTTACCTTAAACCTATACCCCTTGTCTGCTAGATTTGGATGGAGGCAAAACAGAACTGAATGTGGAAGTTCATGTCATAGTAGAAATATCTCCCTTCTTACCTTAAACCCATACACTTGTCTGGATTAAATTCCATCCAACACAGGTCTGCTCAACTTTCCAGTTAATCAATGTCTCGTATCTTAAGCAAACTTTCTATTACTCCACCAATTCTTGTATATTTACTCATCATACCCCTTATATTCTCATCCATGTCACATATATATTACAAAGGTAAGTCCCCAGCACTGATTCCTGTAGTACACCACTTATTTAGATTTCCAGTCAAGAAAGAACTATCTGCCTCCAATCACACAGCCAGTTATGAATTCATTCACCAACACACCCTGGATCTCATGCTCTAAAGATTTTAGAGTCCATTATAAAGGATGAAGTACAGAAGCACATGATAAAATAGGTTGAAGTCAGCATGGTTTTGTGAAGGGGAGATCTTGTCTGACAAATCTGTTGGATACTTTGAGGAGGTTAATAGCAGGATAAACAAAAGCAAGTCAGTGGATGTTGTTTATTTGGATTTTCATAAAGACTTTGAAAAGGTACCACCTGTGAGGCTGCCAATGAAGATGAGAGCACATGGTATTAGAGGGAAGATACTAGCATAGATAGAAATCTGGCTGAATGGCAGAAAGCTAAGAGTGAAAATAAAGGGGACCTTTCTGGTTGGCTGCCGGTGACTAGTGTGTTACGCAAGGGTCGGTGCTGGAGCCGCTACTCTTCACGTTGTATGTCAATGATTTGGATGAGGGAATTGAAGGCTTTGTGGTCCAGTTTGCGGATGATACAAAGGTAGTGGAGGGGCACGCAGATACAGAAAGCACACCGCAAAAGGACTTGGACGGATTGGGAGAGGGGGAAAAGACGTGGCAGGTGGAACACAGTGTAGGAAAATGTGTGGTCATGCATTTTAGTGGTAGGTATAAAGGAGTAGACTATTTTCTCAATCGGGATTCAGAAATCGTAGTTGCGTAACGATTGGGAGTGCTGGTGCAGGAATCCCAAAAGACAAAATTGAAGTAAGGAAGGCAAATGCAATATTAGCATTTATTTCAAGAGGACTACAATATAAAAACAGGGATGTAATGCTGAGGCTTTATAAGGCACTGGTCAGACTGCATTTGGAGTATTGTGAGCTGGTATGGGCTCCATACCCGAGGAAGAGTGCATTGGCATTTACAAGAATTATCCCAGGGATTACTGGATGAATATATGCTGAGTGTTTGACGGCACTGGGTCTGTACTTGCTGGAGGTTAGAAGCATGAGGGGGAACCTATTGAAACTTATCGCATAGTGAAAGGCCTGGATAGAGTAGATGTGGAGATGATGTTTCCATTCGTTGGAGAATCTGGAACGAGATGGCATAGCCTCAGACTAAAACAACATACCTTTAGAAAGGAGTTGAGGAGGAATCTGTCTGATTCATTGCCACAGACGGCTGTGGGGGTCGTCATTTGGTATTTCTAAGGCAGAGATTGACAGATACTTAATTGGTAAGGGTGTCAAGGATTATGGGAGAAGGCAGAAAAATGGGTTTGACAGGGAAAGATAGATCAACCATAATTGAATGGTGGAGTGGACTCAATGGGCTGAATGGCCTACTTCTACTATGACATGAACTTCCACATTCAGTTCTGTTTTGCCTCCATCCAAATCTAGGCTCAGCTTCTCACCCCCTGCCAAACTAGTATAGAATCTCCCCAGCAACACCTGCCAAGAAGAATTGTGATCACAATCCTGTTGAGATACACATGGGTTGCCCCTGGCTCACTTTCCCCAGAACCATTCCTAGATGCTGGAATCTAAAGTTCCCCTCCTGCACTATCTGTCCAGTTTAGCATTTATTTATATTATTTTTATTTTTATTTATATATTGGTGCATGAGAATAATCCAGTAATCTTGATTCCTTTTTAATCTTTTGGCGAATTTTTAAAAATAATTGTTTCTCGTTGGTACTGATATTTCACTCAGTAAAAATTAAGTACCTCAACAGTATCAACTTCTCACTGTACTTAAATCCCCCATTCATTAAAGTTGCTTCTATTGAAGCATTATTGTGTGGAGGATGTCATGCTATTTACTACATGCATCAACAAACCCCTTTTGTATGTAAACCAACTGAATTTACTTGCATCCAGAACAGGACATGGTAGCCTGGCTCTGACATTTTGCAGATGTGTATGATTACTTTCTTGCTCTTGTAATCTATGTCAGTGAAATCCCAGGATCCCATAAGGTTTCCTAACTATTTTCTTAACCGAAGAACAAAATGACAAGTTCCCTGACCTGGAATCAAACCCATTGTGGTTGAGAGTACTAAATCCTCACTACAAGTCCTCCAGTGACTGGAGACATTTATGTTGATCCTTTGGTACATTATACATTGATCTAAGAAGGAATAATATTCACAAAAAATGTACAACAGTTTTTGCAAAAAGAGGTGAGTAAACCATTTAGTACTCACAGGCTTACCATCTGCACCAGGTTTGCCAGGATCGCCATTTTCTCCTGGTATTCCACGTTCTCCCTAGAAAAAACAAATGAAAAAAATCAATATATACGTTGTCTCAGTTTCTTCAAGTGAAGACCTTAAGGTTGTATTCTTTCATATAAAATGGTAACATGCCTAGTTAAGATAAAAAATAAAAATAAAATTAAATAGCACCGGAACAAACTGGAATCAGCATATACTATTTGCCTAAACTTGAATGATGCAAGCTGCGACTTATACTAATTTGTGCCCACAAATCATTACCATTCTTGGAGTACCCAGATGTGGAGCCAACAGTTGCTTAAATGCCAGCTCTGCAGGGGATCAGGTCAACCACAAATTGTGCTGCAGAGGACTCAAATGAGGAAGTTGAGAGGAGAAATCACAGGGGCAGTCTTGCGGCGTTGGCAGGCCTTCTTGAAAGTCCATGTGAAATGTCGAAGTGCATGGCCTTTTAGGCTTTTAGCCAAATCTGCAGACTATCTGTTCTGGTAAAGAACTGGTGACTAATTCCACTTCAACATGATGGATACAGATTTGATGATTCCCATGGATAGAAACATAGAAACATAGAAAATAGGTGCAGGAGTAGGCCATTCGGCCCTTCGAGCCTGCACCGCCATTCAATATGATCATGGCTGATCATCCAACTCAGTATCCTGTACCTGCCTTCTCTCCTTTAGCCACAAGGGCCACATCTAACTCCCTCTTAAATATAGAGAATGAACTGGCCTCAACTACCTTCTGTGGCAGAGAATTCCACAGATTCACCACTCTCTGTGTGAAAAAAGTTTTTCTCATCTCGGTCCTAAAAGATTTCCCCCTTATCCTTAAACTGTGACCCTCTCGGTCCTAAAAGATTTCCCCCTTATCCTTAAACTGTGACCATAGATGGGCATCTAGAACAGGGCTAGATCTAAAATCTCAGATTTGATGATTATTGAGAAATGAAGATTATTGTAATCTTCTTGAATTTTTTGAAGAGGTTACTTGGGAAATTGATGAGGGTAAAGCAGTTGATGTTGTATATATGGACTTCAGTAAGGCCTTTGACAAGGTTCCTCATGGAAGGTTGGTTAAGAAGGTTCAATGGTTGGGTATTAATGGTGGAGTAGCAAGATGGATTCAACAGTGGCTTGAATGGGAGATGCCAGAGAGTAATGGTGGATGGTTGTTTGTCAGGTTGGAGGCCAGTGACTAGTGGGGTGCCACAGGGATCTGTGTTGGGTCCACTGTTGTTTGTCATGTACATCAATGATCTGGATGATGGTGTGGTAAATTGGATTAGTAAGTATGCAGATGATACTAAGATAGGTGGGGTTGTGGATAATGAAGTAGATTTTCAAAGTCTACAGAGAGATTTATGCCAGTTGGAAGAGTGGGCTGAAAGATGGCAGATGGAGTTTAATGCTGATAAGTGTGAGGTGCTACATCTTGGCAGAACAAATCAAAATAGGACGTACATGGTAAATGGTAGGGAATTGAAGAATGCAGGTGAACAGAGGGATTCTGGGAATAACTGTGCACAGTTCCCTGAAGGTGGAATCTCATGTAGATAGGGTGGTAAAGAAAGCTTTTGGTGTGCTGGCCTTTATAAATCAGAGCATTGAGTATAGAAGTTGGGATGTAATGTTAAATTGTACAAGGCATTGGTGAGGCCAATTCTGGAGTATGGTGTACAATTTTGGTCGCCTAATTATAGGAAGGATGTCAACAAAATAGAGAGAGTACAGAGGAGATTTACTAGAATGTTGCCTAGGGTTTCAGCAACTAAGTTACAGAGAAAGGTTGAACAAGTTAGGGCTTTATTCTTTGGAGCGTAGAAGGTTAAGGGGGGACTTGATAGAGGTCTTTAAAATGATGAGAGGGATAGACAGAGTTGACGTGGATAAGCTTTTCCCACTGAGAGTAGGGAAGATTCAAACAAGGGGACATGACTTGAGAATTAAGGGACAGAAGTTTAGGGGTAACATGAGGGGGAACTTCTTTACTCAGAGAGTGGTGGCTGTGTGGAATGAGCTTCCAGTGAAGGTGGTGGAGGCAGGTTCGTTTTTATCATTTAAAAATAAATTGGATAGTTATATGGACGGGAAAGGAATGGAGGGTTATGGTCTGAGCGCAGGTATATGGGACTAGGGGAGAATACGTGTTCGGCACGGACTAGAAGGGTCGAGATGGCCTGTTTCCGTGCTGTAATTGTTATATGGTTATAAAAAGAACAGACTTTCGGGCCTATCATGCAACATCTGATACATAACATCTCGGCTTCCCTCTGAGCCATCCATAGAGAACATAAGAAATGGAAGCAGGATACATAACATCTGATACATAACATCTCGGCCATTGTCCCTCATGTCTGCTTTGTCACTTGAAAACTTTCATCTGACCACAACTTTCTTGCATGAATAACTTTCTCCCCTTGATCAATCCCTACTCTTGATTGCCTTAATTTCTAACTATCTATTGACCTCTGTCTTAAATATACTTTGTGAAACTTCCAATGCATATTATTCTCTAGATTCACTACATTATGGGTGAAGTATTTTCTTTTTAGCTCTGTCCTGACTGGCAGGCTTCTTATTTTGAGATGTAGTCCTGTTCTAGATACCCATCCACAAGAATCATTAACTCTGCATCTATCCTTAAGAATGTTGTATATTTCCAAAGGGATCAGCTCTCATTCTCTGGAGAGTACAAGCCCACTATGCTTAACCTCTCTTTATATGGTAAATCTACAATCTGAAGAATCAATCCAGTAAACCTATGCTACATTTTTTCCATAATGAGTATACCATTTCTCAGACAGCGTGGTATTGATTGAACTCAATATTCCCAATGCAGTCTCATAATGCCCATAGAAAATGCGTGTCTCTATTTGTGTACACAAATCCTCTTGCAATAAAGGCTAACATACCAATTAGCTTCTTATGCTGGTGATGTATGTGTTTTGCAGTGGAAGCTACTTTTGGCTTGTAAACTCAGCTTACTGCATGTATAAGACTACGGCCAATCAAGCTCAGGCACTACAATTCACTGCTTTGGATAGCGGTGCTCGAAGGAGCATTGAGAATACCAAAGCCATCTAGTCATTTAATCTGTGTTTACTATAATTTATTGCGATGCTACCCTGGGCCAGTGACATTGTCGCCAAGAAGCATTAAGTGATTGCCCTTCTCTCTGTATTGTGATCATAATATCACTTAATTAAGGGCCTGTCCCACTCTCACGACCTATTCCCTTTTACTCGTGACATTTTTCATCATGCTAGAAAAACGCCCCGACCTACTTGATGCCACGAGTACCTACGACTAACATCACAGCCTGCTACGACCTACCTATGATCTCCTACGACCTCGTGACGACCATGCTGCGAGTATGAGTCAAGGGCAAACTCAGCAGAGGTCATGAATTAGGTTGTGAAAGTGGGACAGGCCCTTTTGTCCTCTTGTTGCCCAAAAAGCATTGAGCCGAGGTCATCTAGGTCTAGAACAGCTCATGATAATACCCCAGGGCCATGTAAAACCTCCGTTACTGCAAATAAGCAACCTTCCTAATTTTGGCTGCAGCTATTGGGAAGTCAAGTGAACATAAGAAATAAGGGCAAGCTTAAGTCGTTTAGCCCTTCAAGGTTGAGAATTCCAAGTGATGTAGCATCTCTCTCAGTGAAAAAAAGATTCCCTCTTACCTTATCAAGAATATCTGAGGACATTGTGAGCAGTTACAAAATACATTGCAGAGATATTTGCAGAATCATTAGCCATGGGTAATGTATTGGAAGACCGAGAGCTAATGTTGCGCCTTTATTTAATAATAAATGCAAGGACAAGTCAGGGAACTACAGGTTATTTTGACAGAATGTTCTAATTCTGCTTCTATGACATGAACATGAGGATATCGATCAACAACACAAATGTGCAAGTTTGATAACTATTTACTATCAATATTAGAAAATCGTGTGAATATTAGAAAATATTCAATTTTTTCAATGCAATTTCTTAAAAGTTATTTTGTATTAATAATTATAATAAACTTTATTACGGACTCAAGGTCCAGACAAGGGGCAACATTACATTAAAAATGCATTGCATATCAAATATCATAAATACATATAAAATCTTGGTATATCACTTATAAAAACATCATAATTTATATTTTAAAAAAACACAATACTTAAGTTAAAAATCCAGATTAAAAGATGATCAATGTCCTACAACGAGACAACGATACCAGTCTCCACAACTGGGATTCGTAGCGTGTAGTGCTAACCCTTATGTTTGTCAAGGCCACAATAAGCACATTTTTAGAGTCATTTATCCTGCAAATGAATTTATACATGTGGTGTCTTAGGATAGCTTCTAAAGTACTGACTCCTGCAGCCACAAACATATTACTGGCACTACACCATCTAGGTTTCCTTAGCAGTGTTCTCATGGCATCGTTATATGCCACCTTTAGTCTCTGCATACTTGTCTTTAAATAGTTCGACCACAGGTGCGCAGTGTAGAGTGGTGTGCAGTATGCTCTAAATAGCGACATCTTCACCACATCTGCACACGCACCAAATTTATGCAAGAGGATATTCGCCTGTACATACAGCATGCGTCGTTGCCTATAAATATCCTCATCATCTGTCATTTGTTCTGTAATAATATGCCCTAGATATTTTATCTTATTACAGACACTAAAATTGTTGTCAGACAATTTAAAATCAGGATATTTTAGGCATTTATCCTCTTTGGTTCTACAGATCATAACAGCACTCTTACTAGCATTATATTTAATGTCATGTTCCACACCATACACAGAACATATAGCAAGGAGCTGTTGGAGACCAGCGCTAGATGGACTAAAGACCACAAGATCATCTGCATACATAATATGGTTCACTAAAATATTACCAATCACGCACCCAGTGTTACAGGCTTTCAATTGTTTAGACAGATCATCAATATATAGATTAAAAAGGACTGGGGACAAAATTCCCCCTTGTCTAACACCATTACTAACCCCAAATGGGGCTGAGACCCTTTTGCCCCATTTTATTTGCATAGTCTGGTGGGCATACCAGTAGGCCAGAATTCTAACAATGTATTTAGGCACCCCTCTTTGACTCATTTTAACAAACAGCTTTCTGTGATTAACACGGTCAAAGGCTTTGGAAGCATCAATAAAGCACATAAGGATTGAAGAGTTTTGCCTCTATATTTGTTTACAATCTCCTTTAGGGCATATATGCATAAGTCAGTGCCATGTTTAGCTTTAAAGCCAAACTGGTTAACTGTGGAGTTAACAAACTCATTTATTCTATCCAGCAGAACTCTTTCTAAATCTTTTGACAATATGCTGGCTAAAGCTATGGGCCTATAATTATTTAGGCTGCCTACTTTACCAGCTTTGTCCTTAATGACCAGCACTAACAGGACAGACAACATTGAGTCTGGTAACAAGCCATGAATCATAAAGCCAGTAAAACAAATAGCTAGGAGAGGAGCTATCCTCATACTCGCATACTTAAGATGCTCAGCAGAGATATGATCCAAGCCACTTGCTTTGTTGTTGGACAGCTTGTTCATGGCATGATACACCTCATGTGACATAATCACCATCAAGTCATTACTCTCAATATTGTCCACCCTATACAAGTCACCTTGGACACAGTTGAATAAAGTGCTATAATGTTGTCGCCATAACCCCACGATATTAGCTGTTCCGGAGATTCCATCTACAGTACATGGTAGAGATGTTTTGCAACTGCTAAGAGCTCTCACTTCCTTCCAAAAATCTGTAGCATTGTTACTTAGTAGCTTCTTAGCCATGGAATCAGCCCTCATAGCTTGCTCATTTTTACAGATGAAGCGAACAGCATACTTATACCTTGCATTAGTGAGCTTCTTGTGTTCAAACACAGGCCCCTGTCTGGGTCTACCTGCCATAGCCCATGATTTGGTGGCTTCACGGGCTTCAGTATGATACTCAGCTACATACTTATTTCAGCCAAGTCTGATGTTATGTGTCTTATTTTTATGCTTGCAGTAGGGCTTACTGCCTACATATAAGGCGCTTATTATATAATTATACATGGAGCAGATATCTCTCCTATGCTTCATATCTTTACAATTAACATTACTACATATTATTGCATCTTTAGGTAGATGAATATTGCTTAAGGATTTATCTGTATGGGCATAATAGGCTAGGATGTCTTCCTTTGTAAGCGTTGACCAGTCCAGTTTTTCTGTATTAAAGCTATTTCTATCTCTGGATACCACAGGTATGTGTTCAACATTTATTGTCATAGCAACAGGTATATGATCAGTCATTGCTGCCCCGTACAGAATGCTCATACACCCCAATGAGGCATGTGCATCAGCTGTACTAATACAGTGTTTATTTTTTGTGTTTTTTTTAGATAGCCTTTTATTGTCATTCAGACCGAAGTCTGAACGAAATTGAAGCAGTCATACATACAATACAATACAATAAAAAACAACAATAAACACATATTAACATCCACCACAGTGAGTCCACCCAACATCTCCTCACTGTGATGGAGGCAAAAGTCTTAGGTCTCCAGTCTCTTCCCTCCTCTTCTCCTTCTGCGCTGAGGCGATACCCCCCGGGCGATGTTACGACTGTCCCGCGGCTCAAACACCGCGGCCCGGGGTGGTCGAAGCTGCCGCTCACCAGTCCTGCTGACGCAGCCGCTGGCCGAACCCCGGACTCAGGTCACCGCCGCCAGACCACCGTGCAAGCCACCGGAGCATCGTTCCAGCCCTGAGCCGGATCGCCCTCACGTGAGTGCCGTTACCGTCTCAGCCTCGGGCTGGGCCGCCCCGACCGGGCGCCGCTCCTCCCTCGGGCTGGGCGCCCCGACCGGGCACCGCTCCTCCCTCGGGCTGGGCCGCCCCGACTGGGCGCCGCTCCTCCCTCGGGCTGGGCCGCCCCGACTGGGCGCCGCTCCTCCCTCGGGCTGGGCCGCCCCGACTGGGCGCCGCTCCTCCCTCGGGCTGGGCCGCCCCGACCGGGCACCGCTTCTCCCTCGGGCTGGGAACGCCGTACCTCCCCGAGCTCTGCCACTCCGACGGGAGCACCGTTCCTTCCTCGGGCCGGCCGTCCTCACGGTAGCGTCACAGCCCCTCACGGAAGCCCTGTTCCAGCCCCGAGCCGGGCCGCCCTCACGAGAGCGAGCTCAGTGCGAGTCCTGGCGGGCTCTGCCTCCTGAGCCTCGAGGTCGCCAGCTCCGCCATTAGGCCTCAGCGCAGACGGAGGCAGAGAAGGGGAATACGACATAAAAGTCGCATTCCCCCGCAGGGAGAGACAGCAAGCCCCGTTTCAACCCCCCCCCCTCCAAACAGAAACTAAAAACCAAAACTAGACTAACCAAAACGAAAATAAACAACCCAAAAAACACAAAACAAACAGGACTGCCGGAGAGCCGCTGCAGCCAGAGCCGCGCCGCCACTAGGGACGACTAGGGTCTAGCCATGATGTGGTGTGCCAGGCCTCACTAATATAAGTATAGCTATCTGTAGGTAAAAGCACTTTGCTTGACAATATTACATTATTATCTTGACAGAACTGAGCCATATGATTGGCAAATAATGAGTTCCTATCTGAGATATCTGCATTCATATCCCCAATGACATATACACTACAATAATTATTGTTTTGAATGAAAGAATAGATGAAAGCAAGTCTATTTAAATATTCATCCTCATTCGGATGGCATTCATAGGGTGTATATACATTCAGGATAACAAATTCCTTGTCGTTGTGAGTAAAGTGTATTGACAATGCAGACTCTCAAAATAAATGTAACCCATTTGTAGATCTACAACACATGTCACATCTTAAATTGACTGAATGCAGGCATTGTATGTAGATGTTTAGAAAAGTCTTGATTACATTTTGATTTCACTATTATTATTTAAAAAGTCTTAAGTCCAAACATTGGCTGCAACTTGGAGAAACCTACAGCTCTGAAGCCAAAAATATTCTTGGACGAAAATAAAAAATAAAGTATTGCTTTTAACAGATGTTTCTTACTTTACTTTACATCTTTTCATTTACAATTCTTTTTGCACCCAACCCTACCCATGATAAACAATTTGCTCCTTCTACAACTCTTCGCCGATTACGTGAATGGGTCTTCAATCTAAAACATTAACAGTGTTTCTCTTTCCATTGATGCTACTTGATTTGGTGAATGTTTCTGGCATTTTCAAATTTAGTTGATATTTTAAAGAGGGATTACAACATAAAATACAACTTCTAGATTATAGGAAGATTATTGTTGGTTTAAAACTGATTTTTATTTTGGAAATCTTGTGTTTTTAGTTTCTCTCCAGGAGCGAAAGGAGCACCTTATGGGCCTGTCCCACATACTTGACTTTTTAGGCGACTAGAGGACACTATGAGGTCGCCACAAGGTCGCCACATGTTCGCCGGAGGTTGCCGATGTGCCGCCTGCAGGGTGGTGAATGGTTCCCGCATTCTCGTAACTAGTTGCGGCTTCATTCCGGTCGCCGCTAATTTTTCAACATATTGAAAATTTAGCAGCGACCAGAATTTTGACGCCATGGAGAGTAGCAAGAATTCCCGTGACATAGGTGCAGTGGTAGTGGGTTGCCAGGTGGTCGTAGATTATCGTAGGTTGTCGGAGGTTGTCGCCGGTGCTGATCGGTGAATTTCATTGGCTCATTGGGGAAAAAAAACGTAGTTTTCAGAACCAAGGATAACCGACTGGTAACATTAATGTCCGCCAAGCTTCATAGCCGTGTATCTCTGGCTTCTTAAAAGTAGTCTTCACTCCTTCTCCCCACCCATCTCCCCCTTCTTCCCCCCTCTCCCCCCCAACTCCCCCCTCTTTTAAAGGACTTAAGTGACCCTTCCCGTACACTGTGATTTCACCATCTTAATTAAAACCCCAACCTTCCTGTTTATCGTGGTGTGTGCCACATTGGCTTTGCACTGTGTGATTGGCTTTGCACCGTGTGAATTTCACTCAGACAGCGCTCGCCTCGCTTGCCCTGTCCCCCGCCTGCATAACTGGCTGGTGTAGGAAGCGGTGTGTGTGTGTGTGCGTGTGCGTGTGTGTGTGTGTGTGTGTGTGTGTGTGTGTGTGTGTGTGTGTGTGTGTGTGTGTGTGTGTGTGTGTGTGTATGTGTGTGTGTTCCACTCTGACAGTCGCCACTCCAGTCGCCGTTCCAGTCGCCGGTTTTTCAGCGACCTGGTACGGCTTGACAGTCGCCGGCAGTCGCCTCAAAAATTGCCTAAGTGGGACAGGCCCATAACTCTCTCCACATATTTTTGATTGAGACAAAAATTTCCATCAGCCAAATTGTGCTCCAACAATAGTTCCAATACATGAAGCCAGCAATTAATGAGACCCAAACTTTATGTACTTTGTTAAGAACTTAAATCTTAAAACATTACAATCTTTCAGCTATTTTCATTAACAATTATTAGATACTCTTCTTGAATAAAGAGAAGAGGCAAGAACGGAGGTTCCAAGTCAAAGATTGAAATAATTCTTTAACCCCTCGCTCCATCCCATCATGCCCACCTGGAAGCTGTATCTTAAATAAAGGCAGACAATCGGGCAAGGTTTGTACAGTTTTGGTCTCCAAATCTGAGGAAAGACATTCTTGCCATAGAGGGAGTACAGAGAAGGTTCACCAGACTGATTCCTGGGGTGTCAGGACTTTCAAATGAAGAAAGACTGGATAGACTCGGCTAGTACTCGCTAGAATTTAGGAGATTGAGGGGGGATCTTATAGAAACGTACAAAATTCTTAAGGGGTTGGACAGGCTAGATGCAGGAAGATTGTTCCCGATGTTGGGGAATTCCAGGACAAGGGGTCACAGTTTAAGGATAAAGGGGAAATCCTTTAGGCCCGAGATGAGAAAAACATTTTTCACACAGAGAGAGGTGAATCTCTGGAACTCTCTGCCACAGAAGGCAGTTGAGGCCAGTTCATTGGCTATATTTAAGAGGGAGTTAGATGTGTCCCTTGTGGCTAAAGGGGTCAGAGGGTATGGAAAGAAGGCAGGTACAGGATACTGAGTTGGATGATCATATTGAATGGCGGTGCAGGCTCGAAGGGCCGAATGGCCTACTCCTGCACCTATTTTCTATGTTTCTATGTTTCTATGTACATAGGCAACATGACACTTTTAATAAATAAAAACAATTAACAGTTCCTTAAATTGGTTCTGGATTTTAGATCGATAAACAACAAATTATAATTATCTATATTCTATGAGTAACATTTAATTAACATTTAAGAGTCAAAGGTCAAGAGAGTTAAAAGTCTTTTATTGACAAATGTTCCGAAACAGAACAATATGTAAACTATTCTGTAATCTATAATGAACATTTTCATTAAATTAACATTCTTATATTAACATTTATTGACTATTCGTAGAGCGCAAGTTGAACACACATGAACGATATAGCACTTATTTTCCAGTTAGAAACTTGTAACATGTTCTGCAGTCATCATTATTGCCAAATGACTCCCACTTAAGATAGTCAAAGCAAAGAATGAGTCTTTGAGATGGTTGGAAGCAATCAGTTGGATGTAAAATAACATATATTACCTTTATTCCTTGAAGGCCAGGTGACCCTGGGGAGCACATACATGGTGAGGATGTAGAAATAACATCATCAAGACTATTGTCGCACTAAAGTGAAAACAAAACACAACACACTTTTAAGAAGAAACATACGCTATTTGCTCACTTTCTGTTTAAAGATAAATGATGAAGAGTAACAATTGTAAATATAAATGGAAAATTGCTATAAAAAGAAAAACTATTGATGCCCAAAGCAATTTTAACATAGTACAAACATGAAAAAGGAGCAGGAATGATCTATTTGCCCTTGAGCTTACTCCAGCAACCAATATTACAACTGTCTTGATTTTTGACCTCAGCTCCATTTTCCCATTCTCTTTAACCCTTAATTCTGGGTAGTCCAAAAACCTATTGGCTTTGAATGTTCCACTGACACAGCATTTACCACTCTTTGGAACAGAGAATTCTGAAGATTCACAAAGCTCTTAAAAACCCCTTTTCTCTGACTTCTTTTTCCATCATTTAAAAGAATCATCTCCATTACTGTCAATCTCTCAGAAAGCTTATTTAGTTGAAATAGATCACTTCTCATGCCTCTAATTAATGGACAGCTTCGGCGCATTTTGCTCAATCTTTCCTCGTGAGATAACCATCTCAACACAGAAGATGAACCCAGTGAAAATTTGCTCCATGACAAATATATCCTTGATTAAAAAAGACCAAAATCTATATAATATTTCAGTGATCTCATTAAAATCCTGTATAGATTTTCTTTCTTCAACAACCCCTCTGCCATTGCATTACAATTTATGTTGCTTGTGCAAAGGCACCCACATATTTCTAAATATGTGTTTATAATTTGATAACTTTGCATTTGTCTATATTATACTCTATCTTTCTGCCTATTTCTTTAACCTTTCTACATTCTTAGTGTTGTAAGTGTTGTTCTCTCATAGGTACTCACTTTTCCTTCTATCTTTGTGCCATTAGTGATTCAAAGGAACAATGCATTTTATCCATCAATTTGTCCTTAATATAATCTGAAAAGGGTCGAGGCCGCAGAGCAGATCACTGAGGAACTTGTAATAAAAAGAAACTACAGATGCTGGTTTATAATAAATAGACACGTTCACAAGTTATAGGAGTAGAATTAGGCCATTCGGGTCATCGAGTCTACTCCGCCATTCAATCATGGATGATCTCTACCTCCTAATCCCATTTTCCTGCCTTCTCCCCATAACCCTTGACACCCGTTCTAATCAAGAATTTGTCTATCTCTGCCTTAAAAATATCCACTGACTTGGTCTCCACAGCCCTCTGTGGCAATGTTCCACAGATTAACTACCCTATGACTATAGAAGTTCATCCTCACCTACTTTCTAAAAGAGTGCCTTTTAATTCTGAGGCTATGACCTCCTGGTCCTAGACTCTCACACCAGTAGAAATATCCTTTCCACAAAATGCTGGAGTAACTCTACGGGTAAGGCAGTATCTCTGAAGAAAGTAGATAGGTGATGTTTCAGGTCTGAAGAAGGGTCCTGACCTATTCCCAGTCACCTATCTATTTTCTCCAGAGATACTGCCTGACCCGCTGAGTCACTCCACAATTGTATGTCTATTACTGAGGAACCTGCTGGTCACAGTGTGATAACTCCATCAGTGGAACCTTTTGGATTTCAGCTATTGGAAATGATAAAGATTTGGAAATGATGACTGTAAGCAATGATTATAAATGTTCCATGCATATTTCCATAATATTTGCTAATACTGGCCTTATTTTCATTTGTACACTGTGGTACTAAAATTTAAATCAAGCCCAATGCTGGAAAACATTCAACTACATTGTACAACTACATTTTATTGCTAAAGAAATTCATATTTTCAACATGCGCTTCTGTAAAATAGAAGCAGAAAATTATGTGGTAGTGATCAAGTTATAATAATGTTGGTATCAGTTCCAATAAAAGCAAGGAGCACAGCTTAAAGAAGAAGAAAGTCAGTGATAACATTATTCGCCAGGCATTAGTACATTTTTATTGTTTCTATAAGCAATGTAACTTTAGATAGCAAAAAAGGTTTTTAAAATTCTTAGGTTTTTACTAAATTTTTACCTACACAATTCCCAACACTAACTATTTGCAGAGGTTGCAGTTGCTAATCACTGCAGCTATAAAGCATGCAAAGATGGTCAGAGCCTTGACATTTTTCTCTCCAAAGTAGTCACAGGATACATGGAGAAAAGTTGATCATTAAGGTGAGGAACATGATCATGGGAGAGTGGGGGACAGCACATGATTTCATTACAAGGAAGGTCTATTGGTGGAAATATGCTGATGAATAAAACCTGAGATGGACAAACGCAGACAGAAATAGATTGCTGGGACAATGGAATGTGCTATACCTTGACAATTGACATACCTTGTCAATCTGCTCTGGGATTTGCTCCCTGCTTTCTCTGAGCTTGGGGCAAATCTTAATATCTTTTAAGGATAATATCTTTAAAAGCAAATTTCTGTTGGCAAATGCAGATGTCAATGGTTATCTAATTAGGAAATATTGGGCAAACCGTAGCTGCATTAAAAGGAGATGACTACTCGTGGCCCAGAGCAATTATCTCTCTCAACATGTCACAACTGTGGTAATTCCTACTTTCCATTATTAAATTCAGTAAAGGTGATACATAAACATGTTTTGCCAAATCCTCAACTCCTTTGATTTGTTCCAAGATGTCTAGGGCATTCCCTGTGCCACAAAACAAGATTGGCATCCAGTATTTCCTGTGATTGTTGCTAGGATTCCAGAAGGGGTGTTGGATTTGACTCTGTCACATAACCCAGTCCTCACTATTGAAATCTATTTCTGTGTCCAGAAGCCTTTACAACAGATGCACTGTAGAAAACATCCTATCAGGATACTTCACAATTTAGTTTGGCAACTTTTCTGAAGCTGTAACACTATATTCTACACTCTGTTTCCCTTCTCTTTACACTTAAGGGCCTGTCCCATGAGCATGCAACTGCATGCGGCGAGCGCGACCAAACCGGAAGCGGGGGCCGCGCGGAGGTCGAGTGAGTGACGTGAAGTTCGAGTGAAGTCCGCAGGAAGTTCGCGCGTGACGTACGGCATCAAGACGCTGCGACCGGCGTCGAGACGCTGCGTATGCCCGTCGAGACGGTGCATACGGCGTCGAGGCGGTGCATACGCCCTCAATGTGACTGTGGGCCGGCAGGCCGTTGCCGCGCGGAATTTTTGAACACTGTCAGTTTTTCGGAGCCCCGTGTGATGTCGGGACCAGCTCCGCACAACTCCATACGGCTCCGGCGATCGAAGTTGGACCGGCCCCGCGAGGCCGTACAGCTCAAGCGACCACGTTAGGTCACGCTTGCCGCATGCTCGTGGGACAGGCCCTTAACTGTTGTACTCATGTATAAGTAAGTAAGTAAGTTTATTGGCCAAGTATTCACATACAAGGAATTTGCCTTGGTGCTCCGCCCAAGTAACAACATGACATACAGTGACAGTTACAAATGACTCAGAAAACACCCTAAATCTTTGTAGGGTTTTCACAGACGATACAAACAAACAAACACATACAAAACAGCAAGGAGCACTACATGGCAGCCATCGTCGGCGCCAGCAGCAGCAAGCAGCAGCAGCTACACTGCAAGCAGCTATGTATGATTGTGATTGTAATCGTGTATGGATATTTTTTTACCTGGATAGCATGCAAAACATAATGTCTAACTGTTGCGACCATAAAACCAATACAATATGGTTGGAAAGTTTGCTGATGACACACATTAAGTAAGAAAAGTAAATTGTGAAAGAAATAAAGAGATTTTGAGAGGTTAAATGAAAGGACAAAGATCTGGCACATGGAGTATAATGTGGGAAAATATATTTAAAACATTCCAAGTTTAAACATCTACAAAGTCTTGAAACAAAGCATAAATATTTATGAAATCATCTAGAATCAAACGCAACCTACTTGATGATTTCCCAAACAGGATTTTCATACATACCGGAATATTCTGGAATAAAAGTTCAGAAAGATATAATTAGACAGATAATTAAAATCATTCAATCATATTGAATAACGAGTTTAAAATAATAGACATCTTTACAAAAAATGGATATTCTTGGAAACACAAGCACTGCTTCACTATACTCCATTATGTGACAATAAACACCATTAAGAAAGAGAAACAAAAGGATTATTGGGTAAAAGAGAAATATCCTAAGCAGCAAAAACACCATAGGAAGCAGAATAAATAAATGACATATATGTTGCCATCTCAGCAGACAAATAACATTCCAATTTTCTTAGCCTCAAAGGCCATTTTCATTGAAGTGGTCTTATACCTGTTTCCTAAGCCTGTGACATTTTTGACACCACAATTTGAGAGTTGCACATTGTGTTAACTACCAATTGCCAAATGTACTCTACAATAAAATATCAATGAATTTTCCTTTACCATATTTCATTCCTTCCTATGGCAGAGAAGGAAGCCATTCAGCATTTTAAGTTTGTTCAGAGAATAACTGCATTCCTCTATTAATTTAGCCTCCAAGCTATTCTCCCCATATGTTCGTCAGCTCTCTGTAGCATCTACTACTCATCTGCACACCAGTGGAAATTTACAGTGGTCAATTATCCAACCTACCCAGAGAGCAGAACTACAGGACACAGAGGAGATGTGGGTGAGGGATCCATCTATGACAGCAGAGGGGGAAAAATGTTCATTAAAGAACGAGGATATCTTGACAGCTTCATCTTGGGAGAAGCTTTGGTGGAGACAGAGAAATTGAGAGTAGGAGATAGCATCTTTGAAAGAGGCAGGGTGTGAGGTAGCATACTCCAGATAACTGTGGGAGTCAGTACCTGCCAGGATTTGTCCTGCCCCTCTTCTCTTCCAGCATTCTTTCCCTCCTACAATCACTGAAGAAGCATCTCAGCCCGAAACATGACCTATCCATGTTCTCCAGAGATGTTGCCTGACCCGCTCAGTTAAATTATATTTAAAATATAATTTACAACATTCTTTAATAATGCATTTAAACATATTTGATAAGTTCTATGTGCCATATTGACCTCTCATGCTTAGCTCCATTACAGGTCAATATGAACATTAACTAAACTAATTAGGATTTTACTTCGGAGTCACGTGAGTGACTACGTGAAGAACCCGCTAGCATGCGTGCGCGACATTGCGTCTCACGCAGTGCAACAGCGACGGGCGGGGGTGGAGCGCTCCCGTGGGAAAAATTCAAACGGACCTACACAGGTAAGGAAAAAATTGAAGTTGTATTCTTCCCCTTACTGTGCTTTATGTTACAGCACGTTGGACAAGGGGAAGAAAAAACGGTCCAGGAACGCAGGCTTCCGCGAGGAACAAGGCAGTTCCCAGCAGCCGACAACTATAAACGTCCAGCGGTTCCAGGACCGCAGGCTGCCGCGGGGAACAAGGCATTTCCCGGCAGCCGGCAACTCTGAAGAAGGGTTTCGGCCCGAAACGTCGCCTATTTCCTTCGCTCCATAGATGCTGCTGCACCCGCTGAGTTTCCCCAGCAATTTTGTGTACCTTCGATATTCCAGCATCTGCAGTTCCCTTTTGAAAACTCTAAACGTCCAGCGGTTCCAGGACCGCAGGCTGCCGCGGGGAGCCAGGTAGGTCCCGGCAGCCAACACACTAACGTCCAGCGGTTCCAGGACCGCAGGCTGCGGGGAACTAGGGAAAGTTCCGGCAGCCCACAGCCATGGGCAAACAACGGTTCCAGGACCGCAGGCTGCGGGGAACTAGGGAAAGTTCCAGCAGCCCACAGCCATGGGCAAACAGCGGTTCCAGGACCGCAGGCTGCGGGGAACTAGGGAAAGTTCCAGCAGCCCACAGCCATGGGCAAACATCGGTTCCAGGACCGCAGGCTGTGAGGAACTAGGAAGGTTCCGGCAGCCGACAGCCGGGTACGACCGGCGCAGGCTGAGCCCAGCACCGCGAGCTGTATACCTGAAAACAACACAGCGGGCTGCAGGCAGGCAGGAGTCGGTACGGCCGATAAACTAGGGGAGTCCGGCCAGAAGGACGCATTGCCCAAGGGCAGTGAAAGTGACCGTTGGCGTGGTTACTAAGGTCCACTTACCGACTCCAAGCTGAATCCAGCGCCATGAGTCGTACAGCTCAAAGCAGCGCAGCAGGCTGGAGGCAAAGCCGAGCAGGATTCAGCCCGGACGATCATACTCATCTGAGTCTGGCCGAAGGGGGGCGCTGCCCGAGTGCAGCAGACGTCCACCCGTGACTTGCTCCGGGAGATGGAGCAAGCTCACTATGGGAGTCTTCGCACTCCCACAACAGCACCTTATTGAGGGCTGTAAAACAATGCATCTCCCTCGATAGAGGAATGCGTTGTGGACCAGGGCTGGGCTGGTCCGGAAGAAGGGGACGTGGCTGAAGAAAACGACAGTGTGCAGGGGGTGCAGAATCCTAAGGAGCTACTGGGAGTGATCACCAAAATTACGGATCAACAAAAAGTACCATTACAGACCAGGCTGGCGGCCAGCATCGACTACCTGTACTTCCATCTTCTGCAGGAACAGGCAACAAAATTACGCAGAGGTTTAGGCCTCCTGGGAACTTTACTTCATTTTAAAAATGTCTGCAGCAAACAATGCGATCTGGGGGTACAGTGGGACTGGCACAAAAACTTAGGAGGTCAAACTACAGAAGATTTCAAAACTTCTGACAGCGGGAATATCATTGGTTGCTCGCCCAGACGATGGTACAGAGAAAAGCTCGACAAAGAGATTAAAGCCGTCGGGCTCATAACAGCGTCATCAGCAACGACAGCACCCCTATGCAACCACCAGCAGGTATCAACATCAGGACGCTGGTGAAAGCATGAGGGCCGCGCAGCACCACGAAGGTCCTTTCAGGTCAAGGCCCAGAGCGACCTTCAGGGAAAACGTGCCAGCCCCGCACTCTGGCGCCTCTTCCGCAGAAGAGGCAGAAATTGAAGAAAGGGACGTATCACCGGCAACAAGGTAAGTAGGTGGATCTGGTTCCTTCCAGAACATAAAGGTGTATGACCTGTACTAACAGGGGGAATATTACACTTGGTTTGGGAGACATGGAGGGATCATTGTCGATACCTAAAATTTAACTGGATGGGGCAACTATGGCAGGGCATAGCGTTGGCTAATGGGCTAACTTCAGCCCCAAGACTTTTCACCAAGATATTAAAACGGGCCTTGGCAATATTAGAAACAAAAACATATTGTCATGGCATATCTTGATGATATATCAATTGTGGGGGAAAAACCCTGATCTAGCTAAATCAGCAGTTTTAGCTACCAAACATTGGTTGAAACTCTGGAGTCATCTCCATCCAGATAAATCTAAGTCGACGGCATCCACAACTGGACTTTCTGGGATTTACAATTAACATTATCCATATGTCTGTAACATTGCCAAAGAGTAAAGCAGACTTGGATAAACCTACAAAATAATTAATTACTAAAAACACTGGTGTTGGGTGCGTTTTATGGTCTAAAAGCCTACTGCTAACAATGCACCATCTGCATGTCCGCTTACGAATTGATAATATCACAGTGGTGGCATATATTAATCATATGGGAGAAAAGATCGATACCATGTGTCAATCTGGCCAATATATTTGGCTATGGTGTGTTAACATACATATTTGACTATCAGCAAACTTACCTACCAGGTAAGCTCAATACTGAGCCACATACCAGGTCATGAAAATTCAATGACAACATCGAATCGCTGTTGGACCACAAATAAGTTGCTGATATTACCAAAAGAGGGGCATCAGGTATCGATCCATTTGCATCTAGACCCAATCACCAGTTACCAACGTATGCCGCTTGTGAACCACACTTGGGGCAGCATCAATGGACGTTACTCACTTAATGCGGAAAAATTGTTTACAATGTTTTTCCCTCCTGCCTCATCAGTCGGATCCTAAGCAAAAACACATATGGACTCAACATCAAGTGTCTTGAAAGTACCTGATTGGCCTACACAGCCATGGATCCCTGTGGTCTCGGACATAGTCTCTGAATCATAGTCCACCATGTTAGATCCGGGCTGGCGGACAGGACCATGAACTTGATCACGGCAGCCTATCAAGAATCAACAAGGGCTGGTGTAGCCTATAATACAGCGACAACCACCAACGTCCTGGGAATTCCTATCCAGCCTTCATGTAGGTGAAGGACTGAGCTGCAGTACTATAATTATGCAGGAGTGCCCTGTCAGCTTGCTGGTGGCAGGCGCCACGACAACTCTCCATGGGATCTCACCCTCTAGTTGTCAAACTTATGAGGATTATTTCAACACCAACCCTCCTGGAGGGAAGTACTCCCAGATATGGGACGTCAGTGTTGTACTAAAATTGCTAGGGGCACCAGCAATGTCCCTGTCCCTGGGGGGGGGGGGGGGGGACGGGGGGGACTGAAATTAAAAAACAGTATGCTGATAGTACTGGTCTCAGCTCTAGGGGTCCAGTTTCTACATAAACTGAGACTGGGATAAATGATGGCATCTCCAGAAAAGATAACGTCGCATATTAGAGCTTGTTAAATAAGATAGACCATGATCATCAGGACAAAATTTGGAATTCCAGATATACCCAACTGACACCCGACTATGTGTAATGACACACCTTCTATTATACCTTAAAACTACTAAAACTTAAGAGGAAGTAAAGTAGCACTATGGGCAGCCATAAACAGCCTAATGGCCGGGTATCAGCACTAACCATCGCTCAGACAGGCTTGGGAGCTGCTGGGGTGGATACTGACATCTTAAGTTTCTATCCACATGGGCAACAGCAACACCGGCAGCTAGAGACAAGGAAGTGCCTATGAACCATATCCTGGCTACAGCAGGATGGTCAAGAGAAAGACCTTCCAATTCTTTATAATAAGCCAATAACCAAACCTGCGGTATTGTAGAATCAAGTTTGAATTCTGCAATATATTTAGCCCTAGGGAGGATTATTTTGTTAAAATAAATTGTTATTGCCTGAATTGGATGCATGTCTGAATACAATAACATACTTCCTCTCTTGAATGACTTCGGCAGTGAGTGAAGCATGGACTGTTCCACGGCTTGAAATCACAGAGCTTTAAAATCTTCACGTAGTCACTCACGTGACTCCGAAGTAAAATAGTAAGATTAAACGAGAACTTATCAGTTTAAGTTTGATCTTTATTTTATGAGGAGTTACGATGAGGGATTACGTGCCCTCCGCTCCCGCCCTCAATTATACAGGTCAACTGGTATCTTAGTTCTCCTTGTCTTTACTATGTTTACTTCAATTACTATTTTCTGTGATTCCACACCGCTGCTTTGAAGAATGTCGCGCACGCGTGCTGGCGGGTTCTTCACGTAACCCCTCATCGTAACTCCTCATAAAATAAAGATCAAACTTCAAACTGGTAAGTTCTCGTTTAATCTTACTATTAAAGAGCAGTGAAGTTCAAAGCATTGAAATACAAGAGCCCTATATAAAAGTTTCATTCTCAAGTAAGTAAGCCTAACTTACTTCGTTGATGAGAACAGGTCTTTATCTATAAACAATATATCTTGAATAATTTAATGGGGATGAAATGTTTTTAAATATCTAATTTAATAATAAATTGATTTAATCAGTATGTTGCTAATTATTATTCCTTCATGTTTATCGACATTTTGAATTATAATTATTGCAATGAAACTAAATGTTATTCATTACTAGACCAAGTGCAGACCCGTTGGGTCTGTTCCCCCAACGTGCGGTTGTGGGGGGGGGGGGGGGGAGGTGGCACGCAGCGTCACACACACTAACTACACCCCCCCGCACTCATGCTAATTACCCCCTTGATATTATATTAATATTATTAATTTGCTCCTTTTACCCCATAACCACCCTATCTACTGATGCATAGCCCCCAACTTGCACACATCTAGAGAGGGGGGGGGGGGCGGGCGGGGGTAGAGAGGGAGGGTAGAGAGAGAAGGGGCAGAGGCAGAGAGAGAGACAGAGACACAGAGAGAGGGGCAAGAGGGATAGGGGGGTGGAGAGGAGGATAAGAGGGAGGGTGGGTGAGGGGGGAAAGGTGGGGGAGGAGGGGAGGGGAGAGAGAGGGTGAGAGTGAGGGGGAGATAGAGGGGGTGCTGAGAGGGGGGTGAGGTGGGGAACAGGGAGGGGGTGGGGGGGGGGAGGGTAGGGGGTGTGGAGGGGAGGGGAGGGGGTTTAGGGGAGGGAGGGAGGGTGGGGGAGGGGATGGAGGGGAGGAGAGGGGGTGGGAGAGGAGGGGGAGAAGTGGGGGGGGGGAGGAGGAGGGGGAGAGGAGGGGGGATAGGAGGGGGATAGGGGGGGAGAGGGGGGAGGAGAGGGAGGAGGAGAGGGGGGGAAGAGGGGGGAGAAGAGGGGGGAGAGGGGGGGAGAGAGGGGGGGGGGAAGGAGGGGAGGGGGGGAGAGATGGGGGGGAGAGGGGAGAGGTGGGGAGCAGGGAGGGGGAGGGAGGGTGGAGGGAAGGGGGTAGGGGTGTGTGGAGGGGAGGGGATTTAGGGGAGGAATGGTGGGGGAGGGGATGGAGGGGAGGGGGGGAGAATAAGGGGAGAGAGAGAGGGGGGAGAGGAGGGGGAAGAGGAGAGGAGAGGGGGGAGAGGAGAGGAGAGGGGGGAGAGGAGGGGGGGAAAGGAGAGGGGGGAAGGAGAGGGGGGAGAGGAGAGGGGGGGAGGGGAGAGGGGGGGGGGGAGGGGGGAGAGGGTAGAGGGGAGAAGCGGGGGGGGGAGGAGAGGGGGGAGGAGGGAGGAGAGGGGGGGGAGGAGAGGGGGGCGAGGGGGGGAGAGGGGGGAGGGGGGGGAGGGGGGGAGGAGGGGAGGGGAGAGGAGAGAGGAAAGGGGGGGAAAGCTAAAAAAAACATTTTAGAACCAAAAAAGACACATTCTGCAAGCATTGTAGAACCAAAAGAGACACTTTTTGCAAACATTTTAGAACCAATAAACACTTTTTGCAAACATTTTAGAACCAATAGACACATTCTGCAAGCGTTTTAGAACCACTAAGGACACTTACATTTGAGTAGACATGTGGTCAGTGTTATTCACAGCTCAGAGAAACGTGACCCTCTGCCTTCCTCCAGCTTGCAGACACTGATTGAGGCACACCACTTCCTGGTTTTATAGTGCCTCCCCCCTGCCGCCAGCAGGGGCAGCAGAGAGAATGGGGAATTTTGTAAAATCATTAATATCTCTGTCATTTTTCATCGACGGGAAAAATCCTCGCCACACATACGGCAGAGGGGGGCTCTGAGCAAGGTGGCCAAAAATAACGGCTGTAGGTGGCGGCGTTCTCTCGGAAATCGCAGCACAGATGGCCAAAACCGGTCAAGAACAGACTTTTAGTAATATAGATTATATACGCGTACTGCAGGTAGTTCAAATACAACAAGATAGTGTTCCTAAGAAATCTCGCAAAATCGCATTATATAAACGTCAATGCGGAAAATGGGTAAGAGGCTAATCAGATTCACACCACTAGGATTTTGTTTCCCGTAAGATTTTCAAAAATGCAGATCTATTTAATAGTTAAGATTTTTTTTGTTATTGCAAGCTAATGCCCCTGTCCTACTAATAAGGAAACCTGAATGGAAACCTCTGGAGACTTTGCGCCCCACCCAAGGTTTCCGTGCGGTTCCCGGAGGTTGCAGGTGGTTGCTGGAGGTTGCAGGTAGTGGAAGCAGGTAGGGAGACTGACAAAAACCTCCGGAAACCACATGGAAACCTTGGGTGGGGCGCAAAGTTTCCAGAGGTTTCCGTTTAAGTTTCCTAAGTGGGACAGGGGCATAAAAATACTAAATACTCTACATTACATACGTTAATAGTTTTGTTGCACAATTGTCAATAGAAGTGATTTCTTACCGT
The DNA here is from genome assembly GCF_010909765.2 of Amblyraja radiata. Lineage (NCBI taxonomy): Eukaryota > Metazoa > Chordata > Chondrichthyes > Rajiformes > Rajidae > Amblyraja > Amblyraja radiata. Next base: position 95,182,501 of record NC_045960.1, read on the forward strand.
TTTCAATGGCCTTTAATGTACTTAGGAGGCAATGGTGTGGGAGGTGACATGTAAATTGCTTTTTTTCCCCAAAGATTTTTTTCTCTAAGGAAGTGGCTTTTTTCTGCTTGACAATTTCCAAACAAAATGTCATGTGCTTCACTGATTCACGATCAAAATCGTGTTATAACTAATTCGACCTGTGTAATGCTAATAATGTCTCATTAATCCGTGACATCCTATTGATTTATGGAAACACAGGTTACAGCAGAGTTACATTGTCAGATGGTGTTGCACGAGGTGAGTCAGAGAAGTTACATTTTAATGACATATTTATAGAATATTTATTATGCAATCATATTATCAATCACATGTGGCAGCAGATGTGTGATAGGACAATAGTAAGAGTTGCAGTAAGTTATATTACACACAAATTAAAGTACATAGAGGTACTTACAACATTTGGAATTTCACAAGCAGTTTCTCGCTGATTTTGTTCTGGGTCACAGTAAATCCTTAATTTTTGGACGTCAAACTGCAATCAACGTGTTAAACAAAAATAGCAATTATAATGTTTTCCTTAATAAATTAAGGACATTTTTCTTCAGTACTTTAGTGATTGAGAAAAAGTACAACTTACTGGTACCGTTGCTTCTTTGTCAAAGTACTTTCCAATCTGAGTTTTTCCACTGATGAAGATACCAAGAATAGGTTCTAGTTGCCTTGTCTCAATTAATTTATCGTCTAAATACAATGTAGCATCTCTCTCTGTTACTAGGACTCGCAAAAGGTGCCATTCTTCATCAAACAGAGCCTGGAGCAAAATAAATAGAAATAAATTGGGAGCATTAATGTATTTTTAGTTTGGAAGTTTTTACTCTCTTCATACCATAACATCAGAAAGCAGTCTACTTTGATCATTAAATTCAATTAGCAGGCATATCACCCGCATATTCATTCTTTCAAGTGATAAATTAATCTGTTAAAAGTAATTCATTAGATAGTCAATTACATAAAAATTAAAAATAAAGGAATTCCCTGAATTGCGGGTGACGTGACAGTTCATGTAGTAACAATAAATTTATTAGATAAAGTACTGGCCAAGTTAGTGCAAAATATGGAACAGGTTTTCTTTTGGCTAGTTAGCAAAATTAATTTCTGATAGAATCTGCTGTTACATCATTACTTTGGCGATATGAGTAACAAATCATAAAAATTCTAACACAGCATTTTTAAAGTCGTTACTGGTTCTTATCTTGTTCTTGGAGGACATGTCTGCATTATAACATTGCAGCCTACCACGCTTCGTGCATCACTGAATCACTGAGCTACATGCATCTTTAAACATGAATGTCAAAAATATGTAGAGTATGCACTGCCGACAATTATCCTCAGGCAACCTTGAGATGAGGCTGCCTGCAAAATTTGGATGTAGACAAAAATGCTGGAGAAACTCAGCGGTTGAGGCAGCATCTATTTCCTCTCACTGCAAAATTTGGATCTTCTTTCCACCCAAAAGACTGTTTGAGTCACCCACAGTAACCCAGTTCCGAACTGCAGGAAGGAATAGAAATGAAAGAAACATCCAATCTTCCACATTTAAATGGATCTTTCACTACTTGCAGAGATGAGGAGAAAGTAAGCTGGAAGAGACCTGCTGCTTTCTGTTGCTGAAAGGAGGAGCTGTAAAGATTGCAGAAATATGTGCTCTGAGACAAAGACTTTCAAGACTTCAATTTTTTTTTCCAACCACTATGGGTGTTTTAATGGGAATCTACCAAGCCTTCCATTGGTACCAGATTCAGGAGGATAGGCAAGTCTACATTGCTAAAGGAGTCAGGAGGAGTACGATGAGAAGGCCTCTGGGTAGATCCTAAAAGAAAGGTATATCCTACAAGAGTTTCCCTGGAATAATTCTCATTTTACCACATGTAGAAACAATGATTTTCAAAATAACTGGTCACTGACAAGTAAAGCTTAATCCATAAAGCCCTGTCTGAATAATTCTACCTATGGAGGAGAAGATTATCTTAACACTGACAATTTCTAGGTCATTGCAAAAGTGACTATTCATACATGCAATGTGTGTTGCCTTCTGCTAAATGTACAATATGATTGAGCCTCTCTATTCAAGCAGAAGAGATTTCACCTTCATCATGACCAGGGTTCAGCTAGCATCATGGCATAAGGATTTACCAGAAACTAGGTTTCAAATGCTGATGGAGTGACATAATACAAAAGGCATTTTTTTGCACCAATTTGAATATCAACCTGCTTTGAAACAAAAAATAAATGATTGACCCTCTCAAAATAATTTAATAGTTAAATATAAGAATCCACAAAACTTAAATGAGTTTTTCCCATTATGATGCCAAAGTGTTAAACTGACAGATGGCTCTTAGGAATGTGGAGTATCCCCTGACCTCTAAGTTTTCATTCCTGTGCAGGATACTGCAGACGCAAGATCCAGACCAAAGCATAAACGTCCTAGCTTTAGAGGGCACTTTTCTATTTTATCTATCAGTTGAACACTTAAATCCACAGTTAAAACACCAGCGAATGTGTTTTCAACAGTATGAGATTCCACCACAATGTTCATGCTTGTAAATGTAAAGCTTCTTTCCATGAGAGGTGAAATATTACCTGCAAATTGCTGTACCATCAAAATGAACAAAAGACGCAGATGCTGGAAAATTAATTTTAAACAGTTAATGCTCAAACGCTCAGTAGGTTCTCAGTACCATATAAAGGGAATTTGATAGGGACTTGAAAGGGAATGATTTGTTGTTCATCCTTAATTTCCTCTGAAATGAAGCAGTTAAATGCCAAACTCATTAGTGGGTCAGGAGTCACATAGATATAAGTAATGAAGACAAATTTCCGTCCCTGAAGGATATTTGTGAGCCAGATTGTTTTTTATGATATTGAATATATTCATAGTTGCCATTAGCGTGACTAACATTTTTCAATTTCCAAATTTAATTATTTGAATATATATTCTCCAGGTGCCATCATGTGATTTAGTTAGTTAGCATCCGCCTTTCTGCGAAAGATGATGGTGCGGCTTTGATGTTGTCCTGTTTGGAGAGGGGAAGGTACAGGAACCTGAAATCGGTTACATCCAGGTTCAGGAGCAGCTTCTTCCCCACAGCCATCAGGCTAATAAACGTGCCAACAAACAGACTCTGAACTGTAACAGCCTATTGCACTTTAGCTGCTTATTTATGTGCATATTGAACTGAACTGTTCTGTATTTTTGCTTGCAATGTTCTGTTGTGCTGCAGCAAGCAAGAATTTCATTGTCCTATCTGGGACACATGACAATAAACTCTCTTGACTTGACTTGAATGGTTCATCTATGGTTACATTTCCCGCTTGGTTGACTGGGCCTATCCTTGAGAGTCAGACTCTCCCACAGCTTCCACAGGTGAAGTTGTCTCTGGTCGTTGGATTGGGGACTGTGTTGCTGCTGCCAATGATCAGTTTGTGGCATTGGCAACTGGCCTCCAGGTTCTTGAACCATATGCTGTTGTGGTGCTTCATACTCGCCCGGAGGTCCTTTCTCCACCTCCCCCGATCTTCTGCAACCACTTCCCAGTTGTCAGTATCAATGTTAATGTTTGTCATATCTCCTTTAATCATATCCTTGTAGCAAAACTTTGGTCTTCCTCTTGGCCTCCGTGCATTGGTGACCTCCCCGTATAGCACATTTTTGGGGATGCGTCAATTTTCCATCCTGTACACATGTGCAAACCAGGGGATAGACAAAAAAAGCTGGAGTAACTCAGCGGGACAAGCACCATCTCTGGATAGAAGGAATGGGTGACATTCCGGGGTGAGACCCTTCTTCAAACTGGTTAGGGATAAGCGAAACGAGAGATATAGACGATGATGTCGAGAGATAAAGAACAATGAATGAAAGATATGCAAAAAAGTAACAATGATAAAGGAAACATACCATTGTTAGCTGTTTGTTGGGTGTAAATGAGAAGCTAGTGCAACTTGGGTGGGGGAGGGTTGGAGAGAGAGGAAATGCCGGGGCTACCTGAAGTTAGAGAAATCAATATTCATACCACTGGGCTGTAAGCTGCCTAAAAGAAATATGAGATGCCGTTTCTCCAATTTGCGTTTAGCCTCAATCTGACAATGGAGGAGACCTAGGACAGAAAGGCCTGTGTGGGAATGGGAAGGAGAATTAAAGTGTCCAGCAACCGGGAGATCGGGTTGGTTCAGGCGGACTGAGCGAAGGTGTTCAGCGAAACGATCGCCCAGTCTACGTTTGGTCTCACCGATGTACAGTATAAATTCCACATATTGAACAATGAATACAGTAAATGAGATTGGAGTAGGGGCAAGTAAACCACAGAATCGAGGAAGGAGGTAACGTGACAGGTGTTGCATCCTAGTTAAGACCAAAGTTGGACCCTTGAAGACTGAACCAGGTGAATTTATTATGGGGAACAAGGAAATGGCGGACGAGTTGAACAGGTACTTTGGATCTGTCTTCACTGCGGAGGACGCAAACAATCTTCCTGATGTACTAACCAGAGGATCTGGGGTGACAGACAAACTGAAGGAAATCCACATTAGGCAGGAAATGGTGTTGGGTAGACTGATAGGACTGAAGGCTGCTAAATCCCCAGGGCCTGATGGTTTGCATCCCAGGGTACTTAAGGAAGTAGCTCTAGAAATTGTGGATGAATTGGTGATCATTTTCCAATGTTCTGTAGATTCAGGATCAGTTCCTATGGATTGGAGGGTAGCTAATGTTATCCCACTTTTTAAGAAAGGCAGGAGAGAGAAAACAGGGAATTATAGACCAGTTAGCCTGACATCAGTGGTGGGGAAGATGCTGAAGTCAATTATAAAATATGAAATAGCAGCATATTTGGATAGCGGTAGCAGGATCGGTCCGAGCAGGCATGGATTTACGAAGGGGAAATCATGCTTGACTAATTATCTGGAATTTTTTGAGAATGTAGCTAGGAAAATGGACAAGGGATGTAGTCCCACATAGGAGATTAGTGGGCAAAATTAGAGCACATGGTATTGGGGGTAGGGTACTGACATGGATAGAAAATTGGTTGGCAGACAGGAAACAAAGAGTAGGGATTAACGGGTCCCTTTTAGAATGGCAGGCAGTGACTAGTGGGGTACCACAAGGCTCGGTGCTGGGACCGCAGCTATTTACATTATACATTAATGATTTAGATGAAGGGATCAAAAGTAACATTAGCAAATTAGCAGATGACACAAAGCTGGGTGGCAGTGTGAACTGTGAGGAGGATACTATGAGGATGCAGGGTGACTTGGACAGGTTGGGTGAGTGTAGATGCATGGCAGGTGCAGTTTAATGTGGATAAATGTGAGATTATCCACTTTGGTGGCAAAAACAGGAAGGCAGATTATTATCTGAATGGTGTCAAATTGGGAAAAGGTGAAGTACAACGGGATCTGGGGGTCCTTCATCAGTCACTGAAAGTAAGCATGCAGTTACAGCAGGCAGTGAAGAAAGCGAATGGCATGTTGGCCTTCATAACAAGAGGAGTTGAGTATGGGAGCAAAGAGGTCATTCTGCAGTTATACAGGGCCCTTGTGAGACCACACCTGGAGTATTGTGTGCAGTTTTGGTCTCCAAATTTGAGGGAGAACATTCTTGCTATTGAGGGAGTGCAGTGTAGGTTCACGAGGATAATTCCCAGGATGGCAGGATAGAATGGTGCAGCTGGGCTTGTACACTCTGGAATTTAGGAGGATGAGGGGGATCTTATTGAAACATATAAGATTATTAAGGGCTTGGACAAGCTCAGTGCAGGAAACATGTTCCCAATGTTGGGAGAGTCCAGACCAGGGGCTACAGTTTAAGAATAAGAGTAAGCCACTTAGAACAGAGATGAGGAAAAACTTTTTCACACAGAGGGTTGTGAATCTGTGGAATTCTCTGCTTCAGAAGGCAGTGGAGGTCAATTCTCTGTATGCTTTCAAGAGAGAGTTGGATAGAGCTCATAAAGATAGCAGAGTCAGGCGACATGGGAAAAAGGCAGGAACGGGGTACTGAGTGTGGATGATCAGCGATGATCACAGTGAATGGCGGTACTGGCTCGAAGGGCCGAATGGCCTACTCCTACAACTATTGTCTATCTTCCACGGTTGCAGGAGAAGGTACCTGGGGAGGGGGTGGCTTGGGTGGGAAAGGATGTTAACCAGGGAGTTGCGGAGGGAAAGGTCTCTGCGGAAGGTGGAAAGGGGTGGAGATGGGAAGATGTGACTAGTGTTGGGATCCCGTTGGAGGTGGCGAAAATTTCAGAGGATTATGTGTTGTATGTGATGGCTGATGGGGTGCATGGTAAGGATGGGGAGGGGGGAATAGGGCAGAGCTGCATGGTATCAAGGAGACATGAGTGAGGGCCTCATCTATGATGGGAGAGGGGAACACCTGTTCCCTAAAGAATGGAACACCTCATCTTTGGTGCAGATTCGACGAAGACAGAGGAATTGGGAGTAGGGGATAGAGTCTTTGCAGGAAACAGGGTGGGAAGAAGTGTAGTCGAGATAGTTGTGGTAGTCAGTGGGTTTGTAATAGACGTCAGTTAATAGTCTATTTCCTGTGATGGAGTCTGTGATATCAAGAAAGGGGAGGGAGGTGTCGGAGATGGTCCAAGTAAATTTGAGTGCAGGATGGAGATTGGTGGTGAAGTTGATGAAGTCCATGAGTTCTGCATGGGTGCAGGAGGTAGCACCGATGCAGTCGTCAATGTAATGGAGATAGAGTTCGGGGACAGGGCCAGTGTACGCCTGGAACAGGGATTGTTCAACGTACCCTACAAAGAGGCAGGCACAGCTGGGGCCCGTGCGGGTGCCTATAGCTACGCCTTGGTCTTGGAAGAAGTGGAAGGAGTCGACAGGGAGTTGCTTCTGCTTGAGGATCGCAGGGATGCCAGGCATGTTGGTCAGGGAGAGGATCGATTCATCGTGTATTTTGTCCTGCCAAGAAACTCCCAGGATGCAACGAAGACAGCTGAAATAAATATTATTTGGTTACCGTTCTTGATGTAGGTAAGTCGTCCAAGCTTCACCTCTGCACAGCAATGTGCTCAAGATGAATATTTTGTGGACAGTTATCTTGGTCTTGATCGTGAATTTCTTATTCTGCCATGCCCACTTGGTTAACCTCCCAAAAGTGATCACTGCCTTTCCTGTACTTGAATTGATTTCCTCATCCAGAGAGAGGTTATCAATCACTGTAGATCCTGTGAATCTGTTGACAGTTTACAGCGGAGCGGTATTTAAGATTTTTTTTTTGATTGAGCTCACATCAATAGTTCATTGTCTCAGAACTCTGGCTGCTTGTCATGACATTAACCACTGGACATTGTAACTAGTTGTAACTAGTTGTTCATGTTAGGGCAGCACAGTGGCCAACCGAACATCAACAACGCTACTGCCCTGGTAGAACTGCTGCCTCACTGTGCCAGAGACTTGGGTTCAATGCTGACTTCAGATGTGTGGAGGCTTCACGTTCTCTCTGTGACCACTTTGGTTTCCCCCGAATGTTCCGGTTTTCTCCAACATGCTAAAGACATGTGGGTTTGTAGAATAATAGGCAACTGTCAAATAAAGTTGCCCCAAATGTGTAGAGAGTGATTGAGAAAGTCTGATAACACAGAACTAGTGTGAACAGGTGATGGACGGTCAGCATGGACATGGCGGGCCAAAGGTTCGGCTTCTAGGCTGCATCTCTAAATATCTCTAAATATCCACATGCAAATGGCTTCGGTTTATTTTCTGGAATTGATCATCTACAAGATAATAAAATTCTGAAAAAGAGATGTCAATAAAATAAATGGTAGTTTCATTTATACATACAAGTGGCCCACAACAAATAAAATATTTTTTACCTTTATACGTGCTGAAGTGAAGGTCACAGACTGCGTATCATTCACTGCTTGAGTTGTATGAAAAATGACTGTGTTGTCTTCGCCATTCAGTGTAACAGCAGTTTGAATTGTACCATCGAAAGATAAGATTCTCCACAAATCCCATTTTTCTTTTGTTGTGGGTCTCTTGAATCGTAATGTGGATACAAAGACATAGGAAGGTGGAAGGCCATCAGGAAAGATATCACTGTAATCAAAATCCTTGTTTTGTAAATAAGAGAAAACTCCATAAAAATCTTAGCATTGTTGTTTGTAAAAATACAAGGAAATTATTTTGTTATAAGTAGATTCTGAAAATTAATACCTTGTTTTTTCTGTTAAATCATCCTCTGCGGTAACCCTGTAACCTCTTTTGCCATGATAAGAGCCTTCAATTCTAAGGGCTTTTTTCCTAATATCTAATCCAACAAGGATATCAAATCCCTTTTCATCCCGAGATGCCACAGGTATTCTTGTGGGGCAGACAGTTTCTGAAAAGAACAGTTTTCTCTTAAAGGTCACAAATATACTATAAATAGACACGTTGGATAATATCTAGAGTGTGGCAGGACAATGTTACATCAAAATACACTTTCCCATTATAATTGTTAGGTTAAATAGTTAAAGAGATGTTTAATATTTGACCCAATTTTCAATATGATATCTCAAGAAAGTTAACTGTACACCAAGCAAGAACTCAAGAGTAGTTAATTTTAAAGCTGTGTCGCTTGGTTCTGGAAATTAGCCAATAGACAATAGACAATAAGTGCAGGAGTAGGCCATTTGGCCGTTCGAGCCAGCACCACCATTCAACGTGATCATGGCTGATCATCCACAATCAGTACCCCGTTCCTGCCTTCTCCCCATATCCCCTGACTCCGCTATCTTTAAGAGCTCTAACTAACTCTCTCTTAAAAGCATCCAGAGAACTGGCCTCCACCGCCTTCTGAGGCAGAGAATTCCACAGACTCACAACTCTCTGGGTGAAAACGTTTTTCCTCAACTCCATTCTAAATGACTTAAACCCCTGTCTCACGGTGCGAGTCCACCCACGAGTGACCCCGAGTTAAAAACAAATCAAACTCATGGTAATCACGTAGAATTAACGAGGTGGGAACGTCGGAACTCGTGGACGTAACTTAGCGACTCGTAACGCTAACATCGTACTCGGGGAACTTTTTAACTCGTAAAAATTTTTCAATATGTTGAAAGATTTCCACGAGTCAAATTTACTCTTGAAGGAAAAACTTGAAACTTTTAAACTCGTTGTAATACCGTAGTAGCCTGTGAGTTTACCATAGTGACTCGCGAGTAACTCGTAGATTTGGCCTGAGTGCCAGAAGTGAAATGTTGAAGATTAGTCAGATGTTAATGGAAAATTTTACAGTGATCTAACAATTCACTGTTAAGCAGCAAAAAGCACTCACCGGGGATCTGAGAAACAGTGGCAAAAAGAATGAACCATGCAGTGTGGGGAAAGCCGCATTGTGAGAGTTAATTAGTTCCCTTCAGAACTTTAACTTTTCACATTGAAACGGTGCCATGAATCCTTGTTAGGTTAATGCACTTTTTATAAAGCAGATATATGGGACAGGTGTCCCGTCTCAGGATATATATCCGACAAATTAACATCAGTTATTGAAGGCTGATGCGTTTATACAGGGGATTTTCTCAGGCATCACTTTCCACCCAGTCTGTCCGCGTTAGAGATTATAAATGGGAAGGAACTGCAGATGCAGGTTTAATCCGAAGAAGGGTCACGACCTGAAACGTCACCTATTCCTTCTCTCGAGAGATGCCGTATGTCCCGCTGGGTTACTCTAGCTTCTTGATAAATGAATCGTTGGAAGCTCCTTCGTGGCGTGTTGCTATTCAGAGTTTTAAGTGTATTTGTACTAACCCGTGCAATATGCCAAGATAGGAGGCGTTCAGTGGGGAAGTTCACAAAATAAGTTCACAAGTTCAAGAAGGAACTGCAGATGCTGGAAAATCGAAGGTAGACAAAAGTGCTGGGGAAACTCAGCGGGTGCGGCAGCATCTATGGAGCGAAGGAAATAGGCAACGTTTCGGGCCGAAACCCTTCTTCAGACTGAAGGGTTTCAGCCCGAAACGTTGCCTATTTCCTTAGCTCCATAGATGCTGCCGCACTCGCAAATATGTTCACAAGCTGCATTGGTAATTAAGACCAGAGTTATTTTTGTGTGTTATGTAAAATAAATTAATTTCAGGTTCTTTACATCACAAGTATTCTCCTAAAAAGTTGGAAGAGAATGGGCTAATTGGGGACAGTCAGCATGGCGTTGGCAGCAGCAAGTCATATCTTTTAAACTTGACTGAGTTGTTTGAGGAGGTGGCGAAGGTGATCGATGAGGGCAGTGATGTTGTCTGTGTGGATTTTGTAGAAACATTTTATAAAATCTCTCATGGTAGGCTGATCCAGAAGATTAAAGGGCCTGTCCCACTTACGTGTGTGTGTTCTTGGCACGCAAATTATGCGATCTCGACGTCGCGTTGAGGTGCACGGGCATGGTATGGCCGCGTGGTGCCGGTCCCACTGAGAAGCGCAGAGGGGTATGGAGTTGTGCGCGTTATCGCGCGGCGCTCTGAATTTTTGTAGCGAACAAAATCTTCGCGCGCCACCGGCCTGTCGCGTAACTGACGGCCAAAGTGGGACAGGCCCAAGACCCTGGCGCAACGTGTCTCACCTCCAACAGAAGCAGAAGCCGGCAAAAGATCGCCAAGCTCGGCCTGGGGCTCACGGCCGTTGCGGTCCGGATCCGCCCCCACTTCTACTCCCAGAGCGGGGCCAAGAAAATTGAAGATAGACTCAAAATGCTGGAGTAACTCTGCGGGAACAGCAGCATCTCTGGAGGGAAGGAATGGATGACGTTTCGGGTCAAGACCCTTCTTTCAGACTGAAGATGGGTCTCGACCCGAAACATCACCCATTGCTTCTCTCCAGAGATGCTGCCGGTCCCGCTGAGTTACTCCTGCATTTTGTGTACATCTTCAAATGACATCACGCGCTCCAGATGGCTGTGCGGATGCATGAAGTCGCGCGCGACCTTCGCGGGACCGTCGCGCCTCAACGCGACCACGGCACGTAAGGACACGTAAGTGAGACAGGGTCTTAAGATGCACATAATTCATGGTGACTTGGTAGTTTGGGTTTAGAATTGGTTTACTCATAGAAGACAGAGGGATGTAGTGTAATGCCCCTGTTCCACTTAGGAAACCTGAACGGAAACCTCTGGAGACTTTACGCCCCACCCAAGGTTTCTGTGCGGTTCCCGGAGGTTGCAGGTGGTTGCAGGTAGTGGAAGCAGGTAGGGAGACTGACAAAAACCTCAGGGAAACGCACGGAATCCTTGGGTGGGGCGCAAAGTCTCCAGAGGTTTCCGTTCAGGTTTCCGTTCAGGTTTCCTAAGTGGGACAGGGGCATAAGGGTGTTATTCTGGCTGGAGGTCTGTGACCAGAGAGTTCTGCAAGGATCTATGCTGGTACCTCTGTTTGTTATATATATAAACAACTTGGGCATAAATGAAAGTTGATTGATTAGTAAGTTTGCAAATGATTCCAAAGTTAGTGGAGTTGCGGGCAGTGATGAAGGCTGTAAAAATATCATAATCATAATTGGAATCATAATCATACTTTATTAGCCAAGTATGTTTTGCAACAAACGAGGAATTAGATTTGCCATACAGTCAAACCAATAAAAAGCAACAGAATACACAAAATATATTTTAACATAAACATCCACCACAGTGACTCCTCCACTGTGATGGAAAGCGAAAAAAAGTTAAATCTCTTCCCTTCTTTGTTCTCCCACGGTCAGGGGCCTCGAGCTTTCCGTTGACGGGGTGATCTTGGCTCCCGTAGCTGGCGGTTGGGCCTTTCGTGTCGGAGCGATCAAGCTCCTGCATCAGGGGAGAATATCAGCTCCCTCGCGCCAGGTGATCCAACCATGGGTCGGGGCTGGTCGAAACCTTCTGCGTCATTTGGAGCTTCCCGACATCTACCCGAGACTGCGAGCTCCTCGATGGTGAAAACCGCAGGCCGCGGTTGGAGCGTTGATCCCAGGCAAGGGATTGCAGGCTCCGATGTTAAGTCCATGTCAGCATGGTGGGGCTTAAAGTCAGTCCCAAGTAAGGCCTCCAGCTCCATGATGTTAGGCCGCAGAGCAACCGGAGATATGATCCGGAAAACAACCGCATCTCCGGCAAGGTAAGAGCTTGAAAAAAGTTTCCCCCGACCTCCTCCCCTACCCCCCACATAGAACAAACCAGAGAACTTTAACACATACTTTTAAAACACACTAAAAATAACAAAAAAAAGACGAAAAGACAGACACACTGTTGGCGAGGCTGCCATCGTGCAGCATCCCCTTGGTGGTACAATGGTGGTATACAGTGAGATATAGATCAGCTGCAAAAATGTTGCACTTTGGGAGGTTGAATGTAAAATCTCTGGGGCGGAAATCGCTATCAAAACATGGGAGGGACACAATTTGAGGGGGACACCATTTCTTGGTGGCCGCGCACACGCGCATGCGCGCACACACACACACGCAAAGCTTTGGAGGCTTCAGCCGTGGGCCCTGTGCTGTGGATGGTAACATCGGGAGCTGACCTGGTTGGTGACCAACTCCAAACTCCAGCAACAGCAGCTTAGTCCGCCCCGAATCATGGGGCTTGAATCGGCCCGTTTGCGGGGCCTTTCATCACCCGGCTTAAAATCGGCCGGCGGGGGCTTCAACATCGGTAGCCACGATCACCCATTTGCAGTTTGATTTTATGCCGCACCGGGCGATGGAAGGCCCCGGGAACGGGCTGAATCTGCCCTTAGAAAGCGTCTGATACCAGCTTGAATCTTTCAAAAGCTACAAAGTGATAAATAGCACAAACAAATAAAACTGAAGCAAATAAAGGCAAACAGAAGAACCAACCTTGGAGGGGGGGGGGGGGGGAGAGAGAGAGAGAGAGAGAGAGAGAGAGAGAGAGAGAGAGAGAGAGAGAGAGAGAGAGAGAGAGAGAGAGCGAGAGAGCGAGAGAGATGGGAAAAAAAGTACTAAATAACATGAGTGACCATGAATGAGGGACTTACCTGCAATCCAGCCAAGAAACCCGTTCAAACCCGAAATGCTTAATGACCTGACCCGTTTAAATCCGATACCCATTTAAATCTTTCCCATCCACCAATACATCCAATTAGTTCAAATGGTAATTGTCCTCGCATCAGACAACTTTAAGGAATTCTCCATGAATACCTTCAGTAATACTTGAAGGTCAAAACACAATTGGTGACACATTATGTTAATACGATGTTAATAGCGTAATTTAACAAGCGCTTAATCGTGACTCCCCCACTGTCTCGCGGAAAGCAGAGATTTTAATAGTTTTTTTTCACCGAAATTCAATATCCGGATTACAAAACATGGGGGGGGATTGTCCCCCCACCTCTCAAAACATGGGAGCGAAGCTCTCTTTAAGATCAGAGAGGCAATGTTTAAAGGAGAGGTGCAGGGCAAATCTTTTTTACACATGGAGTGGTAGACGTCTGGAATGTGCTGCCTGGAGAGGAGGTGTAGGCAGATATGATAGTGGCATTTAAGAAGTGTTTAGATATGCAGGGAATTGGGAGATTTGTGTCACGTGCAGGCAGTGGATATTATTTTAACCTGGCATCAAGTTCTGCATGGACATTCTGGCAAAGGGTCTGTTCCTGTGCTGTATGTACTGTTCTATGTGTGAAAGACTAAATACAAATATGCAGAAAGTCCACCTGGTTTTAGGCTTTATCTTAAAAATATTTAAATAAACTAACACCAAAAATTACCACCTTATGAATAAAAATGATTTATTCATTATTTTTGAATTTTTTAAATATGTTTATCACAAAAGAAACTAATGAACATATGCTGTGTCCATTTGAATTCTACCCTATTTTGTTTCAAATTTCAATGGCTGGAACGGGTAGGCCTTACGGATTGTATAACAGATTAATTAACATATTATCAATGTCGCAGCTGACCCATTGTTATTCTCAAGTAGTGCAGTGCATACATTTCCATTTTAGTGCTTTGTTACAAGTGTAGCAACACTGCACTTTAAAATAATATGACTGTAAACTGAAGGAATGAAGTAAGTTTAAAAAAAGATTGTATTTACCTTCACAAAGTTTCTGTTTCATTATTTCTCTAATTCTGGACATTCCAGTGTAATCCTTCACATGGAAAACATAAGTGGATGATGGCTTATTGGCAATTGTTTGAAGTTCTGCATCTTCTATTTCCTGACCAACTCCAATTGCAAATAATATAATTTTCTTTTTCCTTGCTGCTTCTGCTGATTCCTTCACATCATCCTGGGATCTTCCATCCGTAAGTACAATTGCTACTTTGGTAACGGCATTAACAGCCCTGTTTGAGGTAGCAAACACATTATTAACTCCAAATGTTATGGCTTTTCCCGTTCTGGTGTTTCCACCCCTATATAAGATTGTTTCCATTGCTTCCATCAAGTCTTCATTGGACCTATGTTGTTCCAATAGGATTTCTAGCACAGGATCATCACTATATTGTACAACACCAACTTGTGTAAATGTAGTCCCTATTTCAAAACTGCTGGATATGTTAATAATCCAGTTTTTGACTATTTCAAAATTATCTGGTCCGACACTGAAGGAACCATCCAAAATAAAAACTAGGTCATTTGGAGCAGTTCTGCAGCCTAGAAGAAAAAGAAAAATATAACTACTAAAAAGAAATAAAATGCATATTCTGCAGTACAGAATCAACATTATGAATTTCACTATAATTTTACAGTAATTTTTAAAATTTGAATTTTTACACAGTTGTTAACTAAAAGATTACACCTGGTTTATATATAATAACTATGCTGGTTGGCCATAGTAGATGTGAATTTCTAAACTGAAAATCGCAAATCTTTTTTGAAAAACATATAATCAGGCATTTCGTACTTTCAAAATCTTAAAACCTTTACAATAATACTCGAAATTAAGGTTTACAGGTATAAATCCAGATTAGAGAGGATATATAACATAGATCCTCTCTAAAGAAGGGTCTCTGAAGAAGGGTCTCGACCCAAAACGTCACCCATTCCTTCGCTACAGAGATGCTACCTGTCCCGCTGAGTTACTCCAACTTTTTGTGTCTATCTTCATATATAACAAAGAAACTGATTGGCATTCATAAAGGTACATTAATGGACTAGTAATGGTCAATGATTATTTTTCTAAATGGTCATTATTACAATATTCCATAGTACACAATGCCCAAGGACATTGTGTTTCACTGAATTGGCCTTGTGTTCTCAAAGGCTTTTCTTGCCATCATTGTAGACCAGGCAAAAGAAACAGTCTGTTTAAGAAGGAACTGCAGATGCTGGAAAACCGAAGGTAGACAAAAATGCTGGAGAAACTCAGCGGGTGAGGCAGCATCTATGGAGCGAAGGAAATAGGCAACGTTTCGGGCCGAAACCCTTCTTCAGACTCAGTCTGTTCATCAGCCATTAATTCTGTTTCTGGAGTTGGTTTGTGGGAGGATTTTTAGCAGCAGATTGGGAAGGGACGTGGGATAGGTGGGGGATTGTGATAGACTGCAGAAATCAGGTGGGTGTCTGAGAGCAGTGTGGAATGGAGATGTTGCAGGCCTGCAATTCAGTTCATGTATAGATGGGCAAATGGCATAGTGCTGGGGTCACAGGGCCAGTTAGTGGATTGGTGGAGTTAAAAGTTGGGGGACTTGAGGGAAAGACCCCACAATAGGAAAGTATTTGACGTGAACAAAGTCTACATGAGAAGGTATCTAAATTCCACAAACTGAGAACTTCTTGACATGGTCTATCACAACTGCACAACTGCTTCTGCATTTTCATTATCTGTAGGAATTGTTTATGCCATCTTCTTATGTCAGTCAAAATCAAGCAGATCAATTCTTGGAAGAGAAAACCTGACAAGTTGCATTTAGGAGAAGAAAAAAATTCCAGTGGCAAGTGAGGGTCAGCACTTTACTGAAGTTTGGGAGAGTGGGAAAGGTGCAGATGCTGCATAGAATAGGATGGATAGAAGAGAAATTGGGATTAGAGCATTAGGGAGTAGAGTGGAAGGTTGGGCGTGCAATCAGATGGAGACATTGAATAAGGGTTTGGTCAGTTTAGCGGTTAGATACGCTACTGGGCTGATGTCTGGGATACCAGTCCAGGTACATGATTGGAATGGCAATGGTGATTGGGGGAGGTTGGGTTGTTGGCTCAATATGTAATAGGCAGCCTTTGGATATTGCCATATTGAGACAATAACCCAACCTCACCCTATCATCATTGCCATTCCAATCATGTATCTGGACTGGTAGGATATTGCCAAGTAAGTTGCTGGGCAAGGTTGCTGAAAGAAAACACCTAGGGAAATACTTAAAGGACAACCTACCTACATTGTAATATCTCAGACTCCATGGCTGTGAACTCGGTAAGTCAAACATTCCTCAAATATCCAGTTGCACCCTGCTTCATTCAGAATATGTCCTGGAAGTCATAATACTATTTTACACAGATGTGCACTGCAGCCATTTGAGGACTTCACATGCTTGGTGGTTTCCATGTCTTCTATACATTGAGAGGCCAGATTGAATTTGTAGAAGTGAGGTACAACAAATGAAATGTAAACTGGTTTTAAATAAAATTAAATTGCATTTTTCCAACCAATTTTTCTGACATGGTATGATTGCAAAGTGTAAGAGGCATTTAAACAACACATGGGCAGGCAGTGAATAAAGGGATGCAAAGTGTAAGAGGCATTTAGACAACCACATGGACAGGCAGATGGGATTATTTAGACTGGTATCATAGTTGTGGCAGACATGGTGGCTGAAGGACCTGTTTCTATGCTAGGTTAAAATGTTTTTCTTTCAGTGCAGAATTTTAAAATTATATGATGGTTCATAAACAGAGAGCAAATATTTCCAGTTGTGAGATTCCAACTAAAGGGACCAACAATATAAGGGCCTAAAAAAATCCAAAAGGGAATTCAAGAGAAACTTAACCTAAACAATGGGAATAATATGGAACTTTCATCTGTACAGGATACTTGAGGTGAAAGGCATGTGCCTTTAAGGGAAATTAGTTAAGAAAAGCTAGATAAATACATGAGTGAAATGGAATTAAGATATAGAGACAGGCATAGATAAGGTCAAATGAAGAAAACTTTCCAGAAGAACGGAGACGAGGAAACACTTTTTCTCACAGAGAGTTGTGAGTCTGTGGAATTCTCTGCCGCAGAGAGCAGTGGAGGCAGGTTTTCTGGATGCTTTCAAGGGAGAGCTAGATAGAGCTCTTGAAAATAGCGGAGTCAGGGGATATGGGGAGAAGGCAGGAACGGGGTACTGATTGGGGATGATCAGCCATGATCACATTAAATGGCGGTGCTGGCTCGAAGGGCCGAATGGCCTACTCCTGCACCTATTGTTAATCATCTTATGTATGCAGACGACCTGGTCCTGCTCTGTCCATATAGTGCTGGGCTGCAGCAGATGTTGAAGGTGTGCTCTCAGTATGGCCTTGATTATGACATAAAGTATAACGCTAAGAAAAGCCGCATAATGATAGTTAGAAGTGCTGAGGACAGGAAATCAACTTTTCCGACCTTTTATTTGTCAGACAGTCCTCTTGCTGTGTGTGAGGAAATTAAATACCTAGGTCATGTCATATCCGATGACTGGACGGATGACAAAGACCTCTACCGACAGCGCTGTAAAATTTATTTTCAAGCTAACATGCTTATAAGGAAGTTTTCTATGTGCTCTGACTCTGTGAAGTGTTCCCTGTTCAGAACCTACATCACACCGTTATATACTGCTCAATTGTGGTCTAACTATAAGAAAAAGAGTATGCAGAGGCTCAAGGTAGCATACAATGATGCAATGAGGTTGCTGCTTCGTGTCCCTAGGTGGCATTGTGCCAGTCAATTGTTTGTGTCCACTAGAGTGCCAACCTGTGAGGCACTCTTAAGACAGCTGATGTTTAGTTTTATGTGTCGCCTGGACAAGTCAGAGAATCACATAATTGAAGCCCTAGTCAGCCCTATGAAAAGCTGCTATAGATTCACTTCTAGGCTAAGATGGCATTGGTGCAATAGCTTGTATATTTTATAGGCTAATATGCAATTTTTAATGTATTTTTGTATCTCCTTAAACTGTACGATGTGTTATATGGACCTGTGTCTGAAATAAAGCTTTATTATTATTGTCTATTGTCTAATAAACACTGGAACAGGATATCTGTTCAAAATGGTTTGTTTCTATGCTGTTAGTTCTTCGCTGTTCTATGTAATTATGTATTTAAATATAAAACACGGATCAGTGGTTTGCCCTGATCTTCTATCACTACACCACTATCAACAAGGCTTCCATTGAATATTATTGAATCCATTGTGGCATGTTGGCCAAGAAATTTAAGACAATTTTATTTGCATCAATGTCAAGAATATAACGGATACTAGTATAAATGTTTCTGTTGTTGTGCCCGGGATTGTAGTAACACTGAGCACAACCCAGGTAAGGACAAAGAAAAGAATCTCTCCAAATTCCTATTTTATTACTAATATGAAGACTTGCTCAGCCATATTAGATACACTTGCTGCACTCCTTTGGCATTTTTCTCTATGTGCTATAATTAGTTGAGGTTCAAAATGTAAGAACACGTTCTCTACAATTTTTGTATAATTATAACATAATGGCCACACTTAATCCTGCTTAACAAAAATATTGCTCCTTGGTTTGATTAAAGTTCCTTTCCACAGTTTACCTCTATGAGGCCGCTGAGATGGATATGTAGGACGTGCCAAACAATAGTCTTTTCCTGGGGACCTATGATCCTTAGGAATTTGATTGTGATAGCCAACAAAAAATCTAATATGTTGTTCGTTGGCATGCATGCAAACATATTGGAAAACGATACACTTCTAGCTTAGAATTTTCTTCTTATTTGAACAAAAAAAGATGAGGCCTCCAGATGCATAATTTATTCTTAAAAATAGTGGCCAATGTACTCAAGCTGCAAATATAATAAAATAGTTCTGCTTTAAATTCACATCAGGTCTGTTGTTATCTTAAAAGAAGAGAAATAGGATATCTCTTGTAATATTTTTGATGTGAAGGTCTAGTTTTGTAAATCAGATGAAACAGTGAGGTAAACCAAGTCAGCAAATTAGTGCATTGGGAGAGAAAGGCAGCAGGAATGCACGGCAGACAAGTTTTAAGCTTTTAGACTGAGGCTGCTGAAGTTCCTATCAGAAGAAGAAAGGGACCATGATAACAATCTTCTTTCTTGAGTCAGGTACTGATGCTGTTGCTGGCCTGTCACCTGCTCGGGAAGCCCTTTTTGCAATGCACAGATGCAGGCCTCACAGATAAAGGTGTTTTGCTGTTACCAGTCTCATTCATGAACCTGATGAGCTAAATGCGACAATAAATTCAGAATAAAAAGAAAATATTGAGTTCTTACTGGATCTTACGTCATCGTCCATAGCTGTACTGACTTCTTGTAGCAGCAGAAATAGAAAACTTTGCAGGACAAAATTCATGTTTTTTTATGTTCAATACCACATCATATGTTTTTAAAGTAGCTGTCCAGATGCACATCAAAAACTGAAATGAAGAAAAATGGCAAGTACTATGCAGTTTATATTCACATGAAGTAGCATCATAAATGTTGTTTCATATATATAAGAAAATGTTTTTAGAATTTTCAACTCTGAATTATCTAATATATTTGTAATTGAAGCTGAAAGAAATTCAAAACACTGGAATTAATTTTTACTGAATATCACGTGTAAGTCCTGCAACTACTTCCACCGGAAATTTATCCGGTGAAGAAATGAAGAAAATTGAATATGTTAAGACAACTCTGAACAATAACAGCATCACTAAGGACACAAAGTGCTGGAGTAACTCAGCAGGCCAGGCAGCCACCTTGGAGAACATGGATAGGTGACATTTCAGGTCGGGACACATCTTCAGTCTGAACTTTGTGTCGTTCTTTGTAAATCAGCATCAGTAGTTTCTTGTTTCTTGCAATATCACTTAGTTGCTTTTAATAAATCATTTGAGCCAATTTCCTTTGGTGGTATTTTATATCTCTAATTATTACTCAAAATGTATAACTAATGTTAAAAATCTCAGAGTGTCATCCACATTGTAAAGAATTAATCTATTTTCATCCAGCCCCAGTCTATCTTTAAAGATCCTCATATCGGTGGATGCCCAATAGGATTTACATCAGCAGGTGCCTGTCACGGCAAAACTGAAGTGTATGAACAATGCTACTAAACAAGCTCTGTGAAGACTAACATTCTTACCATAGCAAAAAATGCCCCCGGTGTTTACAAGAAGTATCTCTTTAATGATCAATTGAGACTTGGGAAAATATTAATAATGGATACGTACCCAAGCAGGTTGAAAGGTAGCTTGGTATTATCATATATGAACTGCTGGTAATGAATAATGAATTCCTTATCATAGTATCTTTCCCATATTTAGAATTTTTTAAATCAAAGTGTTCAACAACTCTTGTGGTGATTCAAGAAAAGCATTCAAGAATTGACTAATGAATACACATATTATAAAGGTATTTTGCATCATCTGTGATTTTGTGTACAGTGATTGTTGGTGTGAGCTGCAAAGAATAGAAACATAGAAACATAGAAATTAGGTGCAGGAGTAGGCCATTCGGCCCTTCGAGCCTGCACCGCCATTCAATATGATCATGGCTGATAGATATAATAGATAGATATAATTTAATTGCCACACAACCAAGGTCGGTAGAATTTGGGTTGCCAGCAGCGGTACAGTAATAAAGAACACAACCACGATAAAAAATTTACACAAACATCCACCACAGCATTCATCACTGTGGTGGAATGCTGATCATCCAACTCAGTATCCCGTACCTGCCTTCTCTCCATACCCTCTGATCCCCTTAGCCACAAGGGCCACATCTAACTCCCTCTTAAATATAGCCAATGAACTGGCCTCGACATCCCTCTGTGGCAGAGAGTTCCAGAGATTCACCACTCTCTGTGTGAAAAAAGAATGAGACTGCAAGCTAATCCATATCTCATAGAAACATAGAAAATTGGTGCAGGAGGAGGCCATTCGGCCCTTCGGGCCAGCACCGCCATTCATTGGGATCATGGCTGATCGTTCCCTATCAATAACCCGTGCCTGCCTTCTCCCCATATCCCTTGACTCCACTAGCCTCTAGAGTTAGATAAACTCTCTTTTAAATCCATCCAGTGACTTGGCCTCCACTACCCTCTGTGACAGGGAATTCCATAAATTCACAACTCTCAGGGTGAAAACGTTTTTTCTCACCTCAGTCCTAAATGACCCCCCCCCCCCCCTTTATTCTAAGACTGTGGCCCCTGGTTCTGGAGTTGCCCCACATTGGGAACATTTTTCCTGCATCTAGCTTGCCCAGTCCTTTTATAATTTTATATGTTTCTATAAGATATCCCCTCATCCTTCTAAACTCCAGTGAATACAAGCCTAGGCAAATAAATGGTGTAACATTGTGCTCTCGGATATCATGAAAGTCCTCAGTAATCATCGTGGCTATTGTCGGGATTTCCACCAGTGCAAGGAATGGAGATCTTGAAGAGTGCAATTAATTGGCTTTTTCGAGAATCTCTCATGCGTCATGCCTATTTCGTCATGCCTATTTATTAGATCTTGAGAAATTGACTGGTACCCTCAACCGCAAGGTACGTATGGACATATAATTTTGGAACAGAGTTTAGCCACTCAGCCCCGTGATCCTGCTCTTCCATTTCATACGATCACATCAGATGTGATTGTAACCTCAACTTCACACATTCCAGGCTACCCATATTGGCCATTCACCCCTTGTTTATCAATAATCTATCCACATCTGTCTTAAAAGTTATCACTCTGCATCTATCAACTTTTGAAAAGAGTTCCAAACACTCGCCATCTGCTGGGAGAATATAAATGGCTTCATTTCTAATTTAAATGGTTAATGCTTGAAACGGTGACTTTTGGTTCTAGTTTCTCACAGATGTGGAAGCATATTTCCACATCCACCTTCTCAGGAACCTTCAAGATCTTATCTATTTTAATCAAATCCCTTCACACTCTTCTAAGCTCCTGTGAATACAAGCCTAGCCTGTTAAATCTTTCTTCATCAGACAAACCAGCCAATCCAGATATTAGTCTAATAACCTGTGCTGAATTGCTTTTAACACATTGGTACCCCCATTGATGGCTTCCTTGTATCCTCATCATAACTTATCTATCTATTTTTTATACGATCAGAAATTTATATTTTGGGATCTTTATCTAAGTCATTTATATGAATTATAAAAGGTTGAGGCTTTAGCTTAACTTTGCCAAACAGAAAATGACCCACACATAAACATTCCATGTCCTGTTTGGTGGCTAATCTGCTATCCATGCCAATATGTTACCTCCTACTCTTAGATATTATTTTTAACAACAACCTTTGATGTGGCAGTACCAATGACAGCCAAAGACAGCCAAAGCCAAAGACTGTACCAAAGACAAGCCCATCCTATTTAAACACTATATTCTTAATGTTGGTGTACTTTAGTGATTTCAGATTCCTCACCATGTGAGGAAACCAACTTGTCTCCCCATGAAATTATCTGAATGTATGACCGAGGTCAGAGAAGTATGTTTGTATAAAATGAGTTAGTATGTGGTGGGAAATTTACTGGAGGGATTCTGAGAGACACGGTCTATCTACCTGCATTTAGAAAGGCAATGACTGATTAGGGATAGTCAGCATGTCTTTGTGTGTGGAGATTGTATCTCGGCAATTTGATTGCTTTTTAAAGAAGTGAGCAAGAGGATTGAAGATGGCAAGCCAGTACACATTGTGTACATAAACTTTAGCAAAACCTTTTACTAGATAACAAAATGCTTGATGGTATGTCAGAGGTTGGTAATGGAGAGCTGTTTGTCAGATTGGAAGCCTGTGACCAATTATGTGTCAAACGGATTGGTATTGGATCGACTGTTGTTCGACATCTATATCAACTGTTGGATGAGAATATTGGTGGTATGGTTAGTAAATTAGCGGATGACAGAAACATTGGCAGTGTGGTAGATGCAAATAAATTAGCTCTATGAGAAGATTTTGCATTTGGAAAGTTAAACCAGGGTATGACACATACAGTAAATGGTAGGACCCTGTTGAACAGAGGGACCTAGGGGTAAAAGTAAATAGTTTTCTGAAAGCGGCAACATAGGTAGACTGGGTGATGAAGAAGGCATTTGGCACACTTACCTTCATTGGTCAGGGCACTGAATACAGGAGTTGGTTCCTTATATTACAACATTATGTACATTGGGGAGTCCACACTTGGAGTACAAGAATGTCAATAAGTTGGAAAGAATGCAGAAAAGATTCACAAGAACATTACTGGGACTGGAGGGCTTAAGTCATAAAGAGAGACTGGATAGCCTATGGCTTTAACTCTGGTGAATAAAAAGCTGAGGGGTGACCTGAGGTACATAAAATCATGAGGTGCACAGCTACGCATCATCTTGGACTATTCTTCAGTAGTCAGGGATCACTGATCGTGGACACATACAAGGGCACTTCTGTATGATCCAGTATGCATGTCCCTATTAGAGTGAAAGGCAACACAGCTACTGTGAATGGCCATCGTTTATTTTCCCCCCAGGGTAGGGGTATTTAGAACAAGCGGGCATAAATTTAAATTGAGAGGGGAAAAATATAAATGGGGCCTAAGGAACAACTTTTTCATACTGAGCTGCCAGAGGAAGGTAGAAGGAAGTACAATTACAGGGTTTATGGGAGATTTGGAGAACTGCCTGCATCGGAAAGGTTTTGGATAGGGCAAAATGCAGCCAAATTAGACTAGTTCAGGTAGGCAACTAATTTGGCATGGACGAGTTGGCTGAATGCATGTTTCCATGCTGTATAAATAACTATTATTCTAGATTATTTCAATTGTCTCTAGATAGCAGGCCCATCTGATAATGATCCAAAGTCGCAATAAGAGACAATCACCATATGATGAATATTCACGATCCAGGCTCAAGAGGTTTATGACTAATCTCAATTTTTCAGCATAGCAACAGAAAGTGTCCAAGGTGAATGAATGAATGAATGAATAGTTTATTAGGTTCGTTAATTAGGTTAGACTTCTAATACTGGTGGAAAACAACTCCTTTCTAATGATTACAGATGGCCATGTTGGACAATTACAAGCAGATTTAGGCCTCAATGTAGACTGCGTCATCTTGGACTATCCTTCAGTAGTCAGGAGTCACTGACTGTGGGTACATACAAGGGCACTGTTGTAGAACCAAGTATGTATGTTCCTTTTAGAGTGAAGGGCAACACAGGCTTTAGTAAGGAACCATGGATGATAGGAATTAAGGCTTTGGCCAGCTGGGATCAAGTGTATTCCTGAAGGAGTATAGGCAATTGAGGAGCATACTTAAGGAAAGCAAAAAGCTCTGGCAGATAAGATTAAGGAGAATCCAGAGATTTTATAAATATAGTAACGGAAAAAAGGATAATTAGAGAAATAACAGGGTGCCTCGGAAACCAATGTGGTTATCTATGTGTGGAGATGCAGGAGATGGACAAGGTCCTCAATGAAGATTTTGCCTCTGTTGTTTATGAGGAGAAAGGTATGAAGACTCAGGAACTTGACATATGATGAAAGAATGGGTCGACTGGGCTTGTATTCACTGGAATTTAGAAGGATGAGAGGATATCTTATAGAAACATATAAAATTCTGAAAGGATTTGTTTAACTTGGCCATGTTTGGTCTGGAAATTGCAGGCCAAAGGACCTGTTCCTGTGCTGTACTGTTTTATGTATGAAGTTAGATAAATCTCCTGGGCTTAATCAACTATGTCCAAGGACATCATGGGAAACTAGGCAAGAAATTGCTGGAGGCCCCGCTGAGGTATATGAATCATCATTAGAAACGCATGAGGTGCTGGAAGACTGGAGGATGTTAATTTTCTGCCACTATTTAAGAAGGGCTGCAAACAAAACCTTTGAACTATAGAACAGTAAACCTAGCATCTGTGGTAGGAATGTTACTGTCGAGGATTCTGCGGGATAAGATATACTGTACACAGATTTGGAAAAATGGGAGTTCATTAGGGATAGTCAGCATGGTTTGTGTGTGGGAGATCGTGCCTCTTGTATTTGATTGAGTTTTTTTAAGAAGTAACCAAGAAGGTTGATAAGCGCAGTGCGCTAGTCAACTAGAATTCCTCCCACCCTGCTACCTGGAAGGACTCTATTCCATAATCATAGTTTCCGTTTCCATCGCATCTGTTCTGATGCTACCCTTCATACTAGTCTCCAGATATACATTGCTTTATTGTGCTCTCCTCCTATTCAGAGCATGGACGGGGTTTCCATCGTAATCACCTTCTACCCTACGAACCTCCATAGTCAAAGGGCTATCCTCAGTAATTCCTCCAACACGATATCACCTCCAAATACATTTCCCCTGTCCTCCCCGCTCAACATTCTGAGGAATCATTCCACCAGGATACTCGGGCTCATACTTATATCCCCACAATACCTTTTCATAGCATACTGCACACAATTTCAGAATTTGTAACACCGCCCTTCCTACTTTCCAGGGCCTCAAACCTTTTCCAGTACTAATGAAAAGTCATCTGCCTGAAACATTATTCTGCTTGTCCCTCCACAATCCTCCTTGTGTGTTTCCAGCATTTCTTGGTTTTGTTTCAGATTCTCAGCACAAGCCGTATTTTCCTTTATTGTTTAAATGAACTGATGTTCCATGTGAGCTTCAGCTTCTGGAAACGGAGGTCAGATTTTTCTGCTTACCACCCACTACATTATTCCTGAGACTAACTTCCAAGAATTTATATTCAGCCAATCCGTAGGGGATGCTTTGGCAAAGATTTCTGTCAATGATTAGCAATGTTGTAGGAGTTGTAGGAAATTCAAGAGAAACAGCAGGCATCTTCTGGAATCTTAATTTAGTCTCCCTGAAGATAAACAATTTCCCTATTAATAGTTGTTTTTAGTATGTCCAGATGTATGTCAGAAAATATTATAAACAACAAGAAATAATGCATCATTCTTTTTGAGTCATTTAACAGTTAATTTATTACACTGCAATAGTTGGAGCTGCACAAGTTAATTTCACAGCCATGCAAATCGCTACCAGCTGTTTATAAATCCAATTTGACAAAAGTCTGATTCCTTGGAACCTTGAAAAATATTCCCTATAAAGTTATCCTTGCAAATTTTGAAATGTTACATTTTCTTCCAAAGCATTAAAACCCATTCTTAAAAATAAAATTAATTAAAAATCAGCTCATAAAACTATATTGAAGAACAAAGCACTGGTAAATATTTATGTATTGGACATTCGCAATATTTAAAACCTGATGAAATAGAAATGATGGGCAATGTGACATTCTAAGATATTAGAAGTTAAATAACTTGTTTTATTTTTAATGTTAATAGGGATACAATTAATAATTAATTGAATAATCAGTGAGAACATTTATGAAAATTACTTAGCCATTAAATACTTGGCATTTGACCTTCATAGGTATACTTATAGATTTTTATTTTCCTGATTAGGTAATTTTCAGACTGCCAAAATGCTCATCTACTGTCAAGATAATAATCTAACTTCAAACAGATTTCTACAAAATTAACAAATTATTGGGATTGTCTGCCTGATCAGCTTATAATTAACTTTTACAGCAATAATTCAAATATTATTAATGCATCCAATTACCCAAAGTTCCCAAATGCTTCCAATTATTAATAGTAATTTACAGATTCAGAACATGTATTGATTTGAACACCAAGTAACTTTCCTGTTTGTAACAAAATGAATCATTTATAATGATTTGATTTTTAACAATAATTATAATGTGCAATTTTAATGAATTGCTGAAATAAATCATTAGGCATGACTATAACATTACTAGTCAAATCATATGTCACAACTTTTTTTTAATTCATTACTATTTACAATGATAAATAATCAATTAGTATGTGAGAGCAAGGCATAATCTACACATATTTCAACCACAGAGCAAGTTTTGGAAATAGTTCAAATGTTCTTTAATGCATTGGCAGGTATTATTTTAGTAATTACATTTTTTAATCTTAACTTCATAAATTAATTAGAAGGCATTTAATCAATCCTCTGTGAATGCTATCATTTTTCAAATCATTCATTTGGATGTCACTAGCATTTATTGTCCATTTTTAATTATCCCTGGGGCAACCTCAATGCTGGATCTGGAGCTTCATACAGGCAATCCCAGTTAAGGACAGCACATTTCCTTTCTTGAAAGACATTGATGACCCAAATGTGTCACAATCACTATTACTGCTAAATGGGCATTAAGCCAATGTTAAATGTAAATTGCTCATCTACCACAAACAGTATTCAAACATGTCTACAGGCCAATTCTCTGGATGCTAATCCAGTAAGATAACTAATATTCCACCATATGTTAGCACCTATGTTTTCAAAGCATGCCCATCAGAAAATCAGCTTAATGATTTCTTACTTTCACCTTTTTATGAACTTACTTTAGCTACACACAATTACATAGGTAGAAGTCAGTGACAATGAAATGCATCACAGCATGCAGAGCCTGACAATAGCTTACCTTGCAGAGGAACTAACAGTAAATTTTCTACCAACTGCAAACTCTAAGTTGGAGGCATGGAATGATGTGTTAAAGTCTCTCGGCACAATCTTGATTCATTCTCACACTATTCCATGTGGGTTTGGCAAACTTCCATTTGCCAACAGTCACACACGCAGCATTAGAGAGGCGTATCTCTAAGGGAGAGATCTTGCATTTGGTATATTTAAGGACTGTTCCTCATTTGCTTTGGTGAATCCAGCAACATAATTATTTTTAAGTGCAGATTGACAATCTCCATGGTAACATCTGTTGCTTAGTCATAAACCAGACATTCCAAAAGTTATGTTTTCTGCTTTTCCAGATCATATTGGAACTACCAATTATCATTTCCATTCTACTCTGTCTTGAAACACTTCATGGAATAAAAATATCAGCATTTCTGCATTAAATTTCCAAACAAAACTGCTTGCTGATAACATTAGAAGCAATATCCTTTCTCCAAAGTTAGTGCCTAATTGAATTTACTCATTGTTTTAGTGATTTTAAATGAAAAACAGAATTAAACCTTATTATGTTGAACAGTTGATTTTACATTGAGCCAAACTATTGTAACAGTGACCTCTAGAGGGACTGGATTGCAGATGGCTCTAAATGGGATGTGTGCTGGAATGGAAAAGCTCAAGTTATCATGACTTGGTGCAGAATGATCTCAAAATGCATGTCTTTATCTAATTGTCATAATATTAGCTCTCAGTCAATACTAACCTCCACATGAAAGAGTTGATGTCATGAAGGAGTTGATGGTGGCGTAGAGGTGGGGGGGGGGGGGGGGGGGGGGGGGGGGGAGGGTGGTAGATTTGATTTTCATTATAGTTGTGTACCAGATGAAAGTGCTCTACAAGTTTAGGGAACTTGCCAGAAAATGTCAGACCATGCGAAGGATGCGAAGGAATCTTGAATTTTAGACTTAATGCATCACAAAAACGATTTAATAACCTCCGTTATCGATTTTCTAAAAATACACCATCAAGCCTGAATTCATACCAATTGTGTGACCAACCTTGCATACTGCTCCAAGCATACACTTATCATTACTTACAAATAATCGTTGTCAAAAAGGATTTCCTCATTATGTTCATACACAACCTCTACATCTTTACACACTTAACAGTTCCAACCCTCCCAACCACATCTCAAGTGTTTCCAGGCAGTGAAATATTCAAATATGGGAGAAACAGTATATTCCAAAATATTCACAACAGACCAATGGATGCAAAGTATGAGTCTAACTGCTCACTGCTTCAAAGGACTCGGGTTGTCCAAACTGAAGTCGCCACCACTGGGTCCGTGGCCAAATGTGTCACAGAATCCACTGGAGCTGATATTATAGGCCTCCTCAAATTCCATTTCCTTCTTATCCAATAATCTTTTATTCTGATTTGCAAGCTGCGTTGCAAGTGGTCATAAGGTCATAAGTGATCACAATCTCAATCACAATAATACATACCAAGTATGTTTTGCAACATACGAGGAATTTCATTTGCCAAGTCAGTTATATAAATAAAAAGCAATGGAACACACAAAATATATTTTAACATAAACATCCACCACAGTGACTCCTCCACATTCCTCACTGTGATGGGGCGGGGGCGGGCCGAGGGTGGGTGGGGGGTTTGGGGGAGGCCTGATGAGAGTTGCCTCCCCCCCCCGATCTGCCCTCCCCACTCCCTGCCTTGTGCCCAAAATGCAACCAGAACTTGATGAGCAGCCCCTTCAGGTATTGGTAGAGGGGCAGAAACCTCGTTACTGTTGGCAACATCCCATTGTGATGTCATTGTGGCAGTTTGCAGCCAGCTTGAGAGCCCATTGTTACCGTTGGCAACGTCCCATGTGATGTCATTGTGGCAGTCAGCAGCCAGCTTGAGAGCCCATTGTGATTGGTGCACTGTGACATCATCACTGTTAGAAGGCTGGAAGCTGTCTGTGAGAAAGCGGTTTTGGCTGTTTTTAAACTTTCAACGATTAATAACTTCGGAAATATAGGTGGAAATGTGACGGGAAGATGTTTATCGCCACTAGGGGAAAAATGTGAGTAGGATGTGTGAAAATGGGAAGGCTGTGGCCTAGCGTTTGGAAGAAGATAGGAATTAACCAGATTGACACACACACACACACACACACAAACAAGACGAAGACTTTTAGTTATATTGAGATGGTTCTCCAACAATTTGCTCTCTAATAAGGGATCGGATGGGGGAATGGCAGAGGCATAATGGAGTGGAAAATCTGGTGGATTCTCTCAGGATTTTCCCATTTCTGCACTTTACTCAGTGCATTTGCTGTCCGATAACCTAAATTGCTATCTCACGTGGCAAAGAAAAATTAATTCAAAGCCAAGTCATTTAAGCTCAAAACTCCTGGGTGTTTGCCCTATAAGACCATCTGAACTCTTTTCCACTTCCAGCTAGTCTTCCACCATTCATTTTACTGGCCCAGTGGATTACAGTAAACGAGTAATAGGATATGCTTGTTGAAGGCAGGCATTGCAGCCATGCACAAGAGCTGTCAATTTACATTAAAAGTGTCTTTGCTTGTGTAAATAAGGTTTAGAATGTTGAATTCCTTTGGTTTAATAAACACCAAAAATAATCAAGCGGATGCTGATCAGCAGAAGCAAGATAACTTAATTAATACATTAAAAAAATGTTACGATACGATAGAACTTTATTTATCCCAGGAAGGGATAAAACACACAATACATTAAATTAAAGTGACGAGTGGAAAGGATTGGGGATGTGCAAAGATTGGGGAGGTGGAAGGGGAGTCAGTCTACCCCACGAAGAAGGGGGAGGAGTTGTACAGTTTGATAGCCACAGGGAAGAAGGATTTCCTGTGGCGTTCTGTACTGGATCTTGGTGGAACCAGTCTATTGCTGAAGGTACTCCTCAGGTTGACCAGTGTGTCATGGAGGGGGTGAGCTGTATTGTCCAAGATGCTCTGCAGTTTGAGGAGCATCCTCCCCTCCAAGACCACATCCCATGAATCCAACTCCGCCCCCAGGACGGAGCCATCCTTCTTGATGAGTTTGATCATCTTATTGGCATCCGCGGCCTTTGCCCTGCTGTCCCATCAGCAAGAAGTTGGCAGCGAAGAAGATGGCACTGGCTATCACTAATTGGCAGAACATCTGCAGTATCTTACTGCAGACATTGAAGGAGCGGAACCTTCTCAAAAAGTACAGTCGGCTCTATCCCTTCTTGTACAGGGCTTCAGCGTTCCTGGACCAGTCTAGTTTACTGTCCAGGTACACTCCAAGGTATTTGTACTCCCTAGTAAATTACACATCCACCATTGGGGAGACAGGGGACAGGGGTGTTCCTCTCCCCCTAGACTCCACCACTAACTCCTTAGTCTTGTCGGTGTTGAGCTGCAGGTGATTCAGCCCACGGCACTCAACAAAGTTACTCCCTTGTGGTACATGCCATAGGTGGCAAGGCCAACATTTAATCATGACCCCTGATTACTCTTGAGAATTTAATGAGTCGCTGGATTGGATTGGGAGATAACATTGAATTGGGAGATCTTTACATATTTTCATGCTTAGATTAAATGTGATTTGAAGGTAGATTTGCAGGTGCTCGTGTTTCAAATGCCTATTGCCCTTATGTTTTTGATTAGTAAAGATAATGGCTTTCAAAATGTTATTGAAAAAACTCTGGTAAGTTGCTGCAGTTCATTTTGTGAATGGCACACAATGCAATATGTGATGTATTCGTGGCAATGAATTGAAATACTCAAGTTGGTGGTTGGGTGCCGATTAAACCGTTTGCTGTATCATGTTGTTAAGGAAAATACCTGAATATTACTGGTGCTGCATTCATTCCGGCTGGAATTGGGAATTCCAAAAAACATAGTAACATAGAAAATAGGTGTAGGAGTAGGCCATTCGGCCCTTCGAGCCTGCACCGCCATTCAATATGATCATGGCTGATCATCCAACTCAGTATCCTGTACCTGCCTTCTCTCCATACCCCTGATCCCTTTAGCCACAAGGCCACATCTAACTCCCTCTTAAATATAGCCAATGAACTGGCCTCAACTACCTTCTGTGGCAGAGTTCCAGAGACTCACCACTCTCTGTGTGAAAAATGTTTTTCTCATCTCGGTCCTAAAGGATTTCCCCTTTATCCTTAAACTGTGACCCCTTGTCCTGGACTTCCCCAACATCGGGAACAATCTTCCTGCATCTAGCCTGTCCAACCCCCTAAGAATTTTGTAAGTTTCTATAAGATCCCCCCTCAATCTTCTAAATTCTAGCGAGTACAAGCTAGACAAGCGAGTACAAGCCGAGTCTATCCAGTCTTCTTCATATGAAAGTCCTGACATCCCAAGAAAACTCCTGACTAATGCCTTGTAAATAGTGGTAGAGCTTTGGGGAATTGATTCACTCATCAATTATTGCTCCATCCTCTGATCTGCACAAACATTCACATTATTTACATGCTGTTCCGGTTTAATGTCTGAATATTGGAGACCCTAGGATATTGACTGTGTTTTGAATTAACACAGTCAAGGGGAACAGATTATACTCTGTGCAAGGTAGTCATTGCCTGCCATTTGTGTGACATTCTTCATGAATGGTAAAGATTCACCTCAATAATCCTTTCTTCATTGAAAGTGCAATGATTTCCAACTGACTGTATTAACAGAAGTGTGACTTCCATGTCCTGTACATCTTTACTTCTTATTCCATTCCTTGCTGTCAGGGAATCAGTCCAACACAAGCTCATTGGTTCTTCTTCTTGCATATGGCGTGCACAACCTAAAGTTGTAGGATAACTTTTCTATTTGATCTTATTTGGTTGCGCACGCCAGGTTAATTGCATTCGTCGAAACAGGGCGGACCACGTGAAGGTTGCAATCAGCTATTGACAAGGCTTTGTTTTACATAATCCCCTTCCATATATTTCCTATTTTCTCATTGTCCAAACCTCAATGACCTTTGACATCCTGAGTTCAATTAACTTTTCACGCGTGGCCCTGAACTCTTGCTATTTCTTCTTTGAAAGCTTTGGGAGGCGCCACAGTGGTGCAGCGGTAAAGTTGTTGCCGTACAGCGCTGAAGACCCTCAACCCTGGCTCCCAATCAAACCTAGCCAGATCCTGTCCTATTGTAACAATATTGGCCTTTTCCCAATTTAAGACATTCATTTTTGTTATAGACACAAAATGCTGGAGTAACTCAGCAGGACAGGCAGCATCTCTGGAGAGACGTCTGAAGAAGGGTCTCGATCTGAAACGTCACTCTTTCCTTCTCTCCAGATATGTTGCCTGTCCCTCTGAGTTACTCCAGTATTTTGTATCCATCTTCTATATAAATCTATCTTAATGTTAATATTGCTCTGCAAAACTGAAACTGCCAAAACTTGTCCCTCAAAATCATCTGACATCTCATCTGAAAATACTGTAATTAAGAATGCAGTTTATAACATTCGCCAAGCAATGTTTCAGTGAAGATTATGATTTCAAAGTCAGATTGCCAATTGTATTCCCAGTTTCTCAAGTCAAGAGTATTTAATTGCCATATGAATTTAATTGTCATACCTGTATTGAACAAAGAAATTCTTACTTGTTGAAACTTTACAGCATCTTGACACTCCAAATAAATACACAATAAACAATAGAATAAATTATTGGGTATATAGGTAACCAGACCATAATAGTACGTCGAATTATGGAGAGCACCCTTATATAAAGTACATAGTAGTTTGGTGTTGAGATAGGGTTGTGGTTCGGGTTGTGCAGTTTGATTCAGGAGCCTGATGGTTGATGGGAAAATGCTGTTCTTGAACTTGAAGGTAATGGTTGTCAGGCTTCTGTAGCTCCAATGTGACAGCTTGGCCAAGTGGTGTGAGTCTTTGATAGTTTCAGCTGTCTTCTTCAGGAGGCACTTGCTGTAGATCTGTTCGATGGAGAAGAGTTAAATTATCCGTAATGGCCCAGATAATTTCCACCATTTTTAGCAATCTCCTTTGTTCTTGGGTGGTTCGAGTTACCAAACCAATCTGTGATGCACTCAGCCAGTATGCTCTCCACTGTACAACGTACAAATTAGTACAAAAACACGTTATCAAGTTGGTTTCTAATCTTTAGTTCCTCTATTACAAACATGCTTAATAATTCCCTGCCATCTATCTCTAAACATTCTTGTAAATCTACACTAAAGTTCAAAATTCCTCTGCCAAGCTAGTTTAAATCCTTTTCAAAAGTATAAACACAATATTTGTTCTAGTCCTGTTTCATTCATCCCAGCAAGTGCAGGGTATTCTATCCAATCATAATTTGTGCCTTATAGAAAGGCTTTGAGATGTTATAAGGAAGTAATTTGCTCACACATAAAGTAAGGAAGTTATTGGCCAAGTATTCACATACAAGGAATTTGCCTTGGTGCTCCGCCCACAAGTAACAACATGACATACAATGACAGTTACGAATGACTCAGAAAACACTAAACATTAATAATAATAGGACATTAATGATAAAACACCATTGATCAAGCATGTGAACCAACAAAATACCAGATCAAAGGGAGGCTACAGATTTTTGGCTGTTGAGTAGAGCAACTACTCGTGAATAAAAATTGTTTTTATGTCTGGCTGTGGCAGCTTTGACAATCCGGAGTCACCTTCCAGAGGGATGTGATTCAAAGAGTTTGTGGCCAGGGTGAGAGGGGTCAGAGATGATCTTGCCCGCTCCATTCCTGGCCCTTGCAGTGTACAGTTCATAAATGGAGGGAAGGTTGCAGCCAATAACTTTCTATGCTGATCAGACGATTCGCTGCAGCCTCCAGGTGTTGTGCTTGGTGGCTGAGCCAAACCAGACCATGATGGAGAAGGTGAGAACAGACTCTACGATGGCCGTGTAGAATTGTACCATCATTGTTTAAGAAGGAACTGCAGATGCTGGAAAATCGAAGGTACACAAAAATGCTGGAGAAACTCAGCGGGTGCAGCAGCATCTATGGAGCGAAGGAACTTCTTCAGACCCTGAAGGGTTTCGTCCAGAAACGTTGCCTATTTCCTACGCTCCATAGATGCTGCTGCACCCGCTGAGTTTCTCCAGCATTTTTGTGTACCATTGGACCATCATTGCCTGTGGCAGATTGTGCTTCCTCAGCTGCCGCAGGAAGTACATCCTCTGTTGTGTCTTTTTGACTGGAGTCGATGGTAGCCCCCCACTTAAGGTCCTTGGAGATGATGGTTCCCAGGAACTTAAAAAACTCCACAGATTGACTGTGGTGTTGTTGATAGTGAGTGGGGTGAGGGGAGCGTGAGCTCTCCTAAAGTCTACAATCAATTCCACTGTCTTAAGAGCATTGAGCTCTAGGTTGTTGCTACGTCACCAGGACGCCAGCTGTGACACTTCCTGTCTGTAGGCAGATTCCTCCCATTCCTGGATTAGTCCAATCAGGGTTGTGTCGTCCACAAACTTGAGAAGCTTGACAGAGGTGTCTGTGGTGGTGCAGTCGTTGGTGTAGAGAGAGGAGAGGAGAGAGTAGGCAGCCTTGCGGTGCTCCTATGCTGAGCGTTTGCGGGTCCAAGATGTGCTTTCCCAGCCTCACATGCTGCTTCCTGTCTGTCAGGAAGTTGGCGATCCACCGACAGAGGGGTTCAGGCAGTCAACTCGGAAAGTTTGGAGTGTAGTAGCTCTGGCACAATGGTGTTGAATGCAGAGCTAAAATCAACAAACAGGATCCTCGCACAGGTCCCCTGGCGGTCTAGGTGCTGTAGGATGAAGTGCAGGCCCAGGTTGACTGCGTAATCCACAGATCTATTGGCCCGATATGCAAACTGCAGAGGGTCCAGCAGGAAGTTTGTGATATTTTTCAGCTTGGCCTGCACAAGCCTTTCAAGTGTCTTCATGACTCAGGCCTGTAGTCATTAAGACAAGTCATCGTTGCCTTTTTTGGTACAGGGACAATAGTGGAGACTTTGAAACAGCCTCCAACCTGCTCTTGCACTCACAGTATATATGTGGCTGGTCCAATCCAGTTTCTGGTTAAATGGTGAACCCCAATATATTGATATTGGAGGACTAAGTGATAGTGGTGCCATTGAATGTCATAGATGTGTGGTTAGATTATTTTCATGGGGATGTTCACTGGCTGGAATTTCTCTATCATACGTTACTTATCAGATAGCAGTCTATGCCTGAATGTGGCTTAGGCTTTGATGCATTAAGCTGTGGACTTCTTTATTTACTGAGGGAATGCAAATGGATTAAATATTGTGCAATCATCAATGAACACCACCTTTTTTGACTTTATGATAAAGGGAAATTAACATGAAGTAGGTGATGATGCTGAAACCTTGGACACTATCCTGCAGAACTCTTGCAGTGATGTCCTCTCTTGGGATGATTAACAACCAACACAACCATTTGAGCTTGTAACTCCAACCATGTTATCCTCTTGATGTCTTTGATTTGAGTTTTACAAGGGCTTCTTCAAGACAACGTTAAGGAGCACCCCTAAAACTGATATCAGTAGGTTTCAAGGGGATAACATTTCAATGGTTGGAGTGGCAGCACTAGCTTCTATCACTTTATCTTTGATTCAGAATAGATGGATTGTCTGATCATTAGATGGTTTGGACATTATGCTTTTCCTGAGCTGGAAATACCTGAACAATTCTCCCTACTATCTAGTAGATTCTTTTGTTTAGGAATATTCTGGAGCAAATGTCTTCAGTACTACAGCTGGGATGGTGTCTGGTCCCTTTGTCTTTTCCAGTGCTCTCAGCCATTCCTTGATGCCATGAGCAGTGAATACTGCCTTTTGCGATGGTGGAGATGCCAGGAGGAAACCAAAACAGACCATCCACACTTCTGTTTAACACAAATACTTCAGCCTGATTTTAAAATTCACAGTAAATAAAATACCGTGGACTTATTTTTCTCATAGTGTTTTACAACAATGGCTTGCTTTTGCAAAAACTTTTTTTATAGGAAAGGAAATGGAACCAGACATAAAGTAAGAAGTGGGGATGTTCACTGATGATTGCACAATATTCAATCCATTTACAAATCCTCAGTAAATAACAATGTCCACAGCTTAATGCAAGAAACCTAAGCAACATTCGGGCATGGACTGATACCTGTATACTTTCTATATTGCAGGTGATAGACTTCTGACCAACATCCACTATAAACCCACTAACTCCCATGGCTATCTAGACTACACTTCTTCCCACCCTGCTTCCTGTAAGGACTCCATCCCCAACTCCCAATTCCGCCGTCTACGCCGCATCTGCTCCCAGGTTGAGGTGTTCCACACCAGGGCATCGGAAATGTCCTCATTCTTCAGGGAACGGGGGTTCGCCTCCTCTATTATAGATGAGGCTCTCACCAGGGTCTCTTCAATACCCCGCAACACTGTTCTCTCCCCATCCCCCCACACGCAACAAGGGCAGAGTGCCCCTGGTCCTCACCTTCCACCCCACCAGCCGTCACATACACCAAATAGTCCTGTCATTTTCGCCACCTCCAACGTGACCCCACCACTCGCCACATCTTCCCATCTCCCCCCCCTTGTCTGCTTTCCGTAAAGCTCCCTCCGTAACTTCCTGGTCAATTCTTCCCTTCCCACCCGCACCACCCCCTCCCCGGGCACTTTCCCTTGCAACCCCAGGAGATGCTACACTTGTCGCTTTACCTCCCCCCTCGACCCCATTCAAGGACCCAAGCAGTCGTTCCAGGTGCGACAGAGGTTCACCTGCACGTCCTCCAACCTCATCTATTGCATCCGCTGCTCTAGATGTCAGCTGATCTACATCGGTGAGACCAAGAGTAAGCTTGGCAGTCGTTTCGCCGAACACCTCCGCTTGGTCCGCTTTACCCAACCTGATCTCCCTGTGGCTCAGCACTTCAACTCCCCCTCCCATTCCGAATCCGACCTTTCTGTCCTGGGCCTCCTCCATGGCCAGAGTGAGCACCACCGGAAATTGGAGGAGCAGCACCTCATATTCCGCTTGGGCAGTCTGCACCCCAGCGGCTTGAACATTGGCTTCTCCAATTTCCGGTAGCCCTTGCTGTCTCCTCCCCTTCTCAGCTCTCCCTCAGGCCGCTGGCTCCTCCTCTTCCTTTCTTCTTCCCGCCCCCCCCCCCCCCCCCCCCCACCCTACATCAGTCTGAAGAAGGGTTTTGGCCCGAAACGTTGCCTATTTCTTTCGCTCCATAGATGCTGCCTCACCCGCTGAGTTTCTCCAGCACTTTTGTCTACCTTACTTTCTATATAATTTATGTTTTTATGTGTTGGCCGAGTCTGTTTGCCTGTGATGTTACCTGTATTTCACCATTCCTGCCTTGGTGATATTGGCAATTCCATTTTTTAGGCCTGTTGGTCAATTATAGTCATGCATACCAAACCTTGATTCCACTTTATCCAGGTCAGATCTATTCTTATCCCACCGAAGTTGTCCCTCCCACAAATGGATATTTTTACATAAAAGTGATCTATATCTCTTTCCATATTGATTCTAAACCTTACGTTATTTTAATAATTGTTTCCTAGATGTTCCCCACTGACATTTGCTCCAGTTGACATTTCCCAGAACAAAGTGGACTATTCCTTCGGTCCATAGATGCTGCCTCACCTGCTGAGTTTCTCCAGTATTTTTGTCTAGCTTCGATTTTTCCAGCATCTGCAGTTCTTTCTTAAACATTTCCCAGAACAAAAGTCACCAATGCCATTTTGGCTTCAGGTAAGAAATGCACTGATCAAGAAAATTCTAAGGAACATACTTACAAAGCACCCAATCATGTCATTGCAATCCCAATTTATTTTTGATTACTAAAGTTGTGGCGCCACCTGGTGGTTAGGCCACTTACTGGACGAACCCTCGGCCTAGGACTGGCAGGGTCACATGACTGTGTTTGGCGGGAAGAAGTCGTCACGTGGTTTAGGTGTGTGCCCCGATATGCATATATAGAACTGGGAGAACCCTCCCCAGTGGTTCTCTGTATACCACAATAAAGATCACTTTGTTTCACAACACGTGTCTCGCTATAAAGTAATCATTGTTGTTACTCCTTTGAACATACTTACAATATCCCTGAAGATAGATACATAGGTACATAGAAAATAGGTGCAAGAGTAGGCCATTCGGCCCTTCGAGCCTGCACCGCCATTCAATATGATCATGGCTGATCATCCAACTCAGTATCCGTACCTGCCTTCTCTCCATACCCCCTGATCCCTTTAGCCACAAGGGCCACATCTAACTCCCTCTTAAATATAGCCAATAAACTGGCCTCAACTACCCTCTGTGGCAGAGTTCCAGAGATTCACCACTCTCTGTGTGAAAAATGTTTTTCTCATCTCGGTCTTAAAGGATTTCCCCCTTATCCTTAAGGTGTGACCCCTTGTCCTGGACTTCCCCAACATCGGGAACAATCTTCCTGCATCTAGCCTGTCCAACCCCTTAAGAATTTTGTACGTTTCTATAAGATCCCCCCTCAATCTCCTAAATTCTAGCGAGTATAAGCCGAGTCTATCCAGTCTTTCTTCATGTGAAAGTCCTGACATCCCAGGAATCAGCCTGGTGAACCTTCTCTGCACTCCCTCTATGGCAATAATGTCCTTCCTCAGATTTGGAGACCATAACTGTACGCAATACTCCAGGTGTGGTCTCACCAAGACCCTGTACAACTACAGTAGAACCTCCCTGCTCCTATACTCAAATCCTTTTGCTATGAAAGCTAACATACCATTTGCTTTCTTCACTGCCTGCTGCACCTGCATGCCTACTTTCAATGTTGTTCAAGAAGGAACTGCAGATGCTGGAAAATCGAAGGTACACAAAAATGCTGGAGAAACTCAGCGGGTGCAGCAGCATCTATGGAGCGAAGGAAATAGGTAACGTTTCGGGCCAAAACCCTTCTTCAGACTCAGTCTGAAGAAGGGTTTCTGCCCGAAACGTTACCAATTGTTTCGCTCCACAGATGCTGCTGCACCCGCTGAGTTTCTCCATCATTTTTGTGTACCTGCCTACTTTCAATGACTGGTGTACCATGACACCCAGGTCTTGTTGCATCTCCCCTTTTCCTAATCGGCCACCATTTAGATAATAGTCTGCTTTCCTGTTTTTGCCACCAAAGTGGATAACCTCACATTTATCCACATTATACTGCATCTGCCAAACATTTGCCCACTCACCCAGCCTATCCAAGTCACCTTGCAGTCTCCTAGCATCCTCCTCACAGCTAACACTGCCCCCCAGCTTAGTGTCATCCGCAAACTTGGAGATGTTGCCTTCAATTCCCTTTCCAGATCATTAATATATATTGTAAATAGCTGGGGTCCCAGCACTGAGCCTTGCGGTACCCCACTAGTCACTGCCTGCCATTGTGAAAAGGACCCGTTTACTCCTACTCTTTGCTTCCTGTTTGCCAGCCAGTTCTCTATCCACATCAATACTGAACCCCCAATACCGTGTGCTTTAAGTTTGTATACTAATCTCTTATGTGGGACCTTGTCGAAATCCTTCCGAAAGTCCAGATACAACACATCCACTGGTTCACCCCTATCCACTCTACTAGTTACATCCTCGAAAAATTCTATAAGATTCGTCAGACATGATTTACCTTTCGTAAATCCATGCTGACTTTGTCCAATGATTTCACCACTTTCCAAATGTGCTGCTATCCCATCTTTAATAACTGACTCTAGCAGTTTCCCCACTACTGATGTTAGACTAACTGGTCTGTAATTCCCGTTGTCTCTCTCCCCCCCTTCTTAAAAAGTGGGGTTATGTTAGCTACCCTCCAATACTCAGGAACAACTCCAGAATCTAAAGAGTTTTTTAAAATTATCACTAATGCATCCACTATTTCTGGAGCTACTTCCTTAAGTACTCTGGGATGCAGCCTATCTGGCCCTGGGGATTTATTGGCCTTTAATCCATTCAATTTACCCAACACCACTTCCCGACTAACCTGAATTTCACTCAGTTCCTCCATCTCCTTTGACCCGCGGTCTCCTGCTATTTCCGGCAGATTATTTATGTCTTCCTTAGTGAAGACGGAACCAAAGTAGTTATTCAATTGGTCCGCCATATCCTTGTTCTCCATGATCAATTCACCTGTTTCTGACTGCAAAGGACCTACATTTGTTTTAACTAATCTCTTTCTCTTCACATATCTATAAAAACTTTTGCAGTCGGTTTTTATGTTCCCTGCCGGTTTTCTTTCATAATCTATTTTCCCTTTCCTAATTAAGCCCTTTGTCCTCCTCTGCTGGTCTCTGAATTTCTCCCAGTCCTCTGGTATGCTGCTTTTTCTGGCTAATTTGTACGCTTCATCTTTTGCTTTGATACAATCCCTAATTTCCCTTGTTATCCACGGATGCACTACCTTCCCTGATTTATTCTTTTGCCAAACTGGGATGAACAATTTTTGTAGTTCATCCATGCAGTCTTTAAATGCCTTCCATTGCATATCCACCGTCAACCCTTTTAGAATTAATTGCCAGTCAATCTTGGCCAATTCACGTCTCATACCCTCAAAGTTACCTTTCTTTAAGTTCAGAACCATTGTTTCTGAATTAACAATGTTACTCTCCATCCTAATGAAGAACTCAACCATAGTGACCAAGAGTGCCCCCTTGGTCACTCTTGCCCAAGGGGGCACGCACAACAAGACTGCTAACTAACCCTTCCTCATTACTCAATACCCAGTCTAGAATAGCCTGCTCTCTCGTTGGTTCCTCTACATGTTGGTTTAGAAAGCTATACCTGCATACATTCCAAGAAATCCTCTTCCTCAGCACCCGTGCCAATTTGATTCACCCAATCTATATGTAGATTGAAGTCACCCATTATAACTGTTTTACCTTTGTTGCACGCATTTCTAATTTCCTGTTTGATGCCATCCCCAACTTCACTACTACTGTTCGGTGGCCTGTACACAACACCCACTTGCGTTTTCTGCCCCTTAGTGTTTCGCAGCTCTACCCATACCGATTCCACATCCTCCAAGCTAATGTCCTTCCTTTCCATTGCGTTAATCTCCTCTCTAACCAGCAACGCTACTCCACCTCCTTTTCCTTTCTGTCTATCCCTCCTGAATATTGAATATCCCTGGATGATCAGCTCCCAGCCTTGGTCACCCTGGAGCCATGTCTCCGTGATCCCAACTATATCATAATCATTAATAGCTATCTGCACATTCAACTCATCCACATTATTACGAATGCTCCTTGCATTGAGACACAAAGCCTTCAGGCTTGTTTTTACAACGCTCTTACCCCTTTTACAATTATGTTGAAAAGTGGCCCTTTTTGATTTTTGCCCTGGATTTGTCTGCCTGCCACTTTTACTTTTCACCTTGCTACCTATTGCTTCCACCCCCATTTTACACCCCTCTGTCTCTCTGCTCACCCATTTAAGAACCCCACCACCTCTTATTCTGTTTATTATTGTTTTCTTCTTTCCCCCCTACATGTTGGGTCTGAGTGCTTTCCTTCTCTGCCTCCTGCCTCACACACTGTCTACTAGCTTTCTCTATTTGAGTCCCTCCCCCCAACCGTTCTAGTTTAAAGTCTCCCAGTAGCCTTTGCAAATCTCCCCGCCAGGATATTGGTCCCCCTCGGGTTCAAGGGCAACCCATCCTTTTTGTACAGGTCGCACCTTCCACAAAAGAGGTCCCAATGATCCACAAAAGAGGTCCCAATGATCCACATAAGAGGTCCCAATGATCCACAAAAGAGGTCCCAATGATCCACAAAAGAGGTCCCAATGATCCACTTATTAGCAGCCAGTAGATTAGACCCATTAATACAATCACAGCTCTATTGTTTCTAAATTCTAAAGAGAGATATTTTATCGTTTGTTCAAGGACAAATTCTTCTCTCAGCTTTGAAACATTCTCCTTAATTAATGTTATCAGTCTTCTTCCTTTATTCTCTTTTCTATTTAACCAAATACCATGCATCCAGGTGTATTCCTAATCTTTTTATCGCCATTAAGTGCTTTTGCAAGAAATTGTTATCTCTACTGGTTAATTGCAACAAAAAAGTCTACACCTCTTGGTTGAGACAGAGGTTTACTTGAATTTCTTCCAACCTCACCTGATGCATTCGGTGCTACCGATGTGGCCTCCTCTACATTGGCAAGGTGCTTCCGGTTGCTCGCTATTTTAAATTGCTTTCCCATAAATATCTCTGTCATCGGCCTCCTCCACTGCCAGAGTGCAAACGCAAACTGTAAAAACCAGCACCTCATATTCTGCTTGGGCAGCCTAAAACCAAACAAGATGAACACTGAACTCTAGAATTTCACCTAAACTGTTCCCCCTTCTCACCCATTTGGTTCCCCACTACTTTTGTGCATACCTTTCTCCGATTATACCTATCACCCAGTTCATTTCCTCTCCTCCTTCTGTTCAGCCCATTTTCTTTTTATCCTACCCCCTCCCTTACCCTTCACCCACTATATTCCTCCATTCCAGTCTTATGTTTCCCTATTTACTTCTTTATTTTGGTCTCCATTTCACCTAAGGCCTATTGCTGTTTGCACCCAAATGCCAATCAGCACTCCTCACCTGAATCTACCCAACACTTGCCAGTTTTCACTCTACTGCTTCCCCTCGCCTCCTTTTACCACGGTTTTGTATGTGGGAAATTGTGTCTTACAAATCTGATTGAAATTTTTGAAATAACTAAATAGGTTGATGAGGGTCGAAGCTGCAGTCGTTGTCTATATGGACATCATTAAAGCATTTGATGTTTACCATCATAGGCTGCTCTGGAAGATTAGATTGCAAAGGATTCAGGGAGAGCTAGCCGACTGGAAAGAGAAATGGTTTCATGGAAGGAAGCAGAGAGTGATGGTGAAAAGTTGATTCTCGGACCGGAGGCCTGTGACCACTGGTATTCCTTGGAGATCGGTGCTTGGGCTATCACTGTTTATGTCTTATATGAATGATCTAACTCAATTTACAAATTTACAGACATCATCGTAGTGGGTCAGATATTAGTTCCAGAGCCTTTCTAGATTATCTATTTTCCCAGGCCAACAGAGGTAACGTGATAATGAAACGATAATACACCCTTGGCCTGCTAATGGCACATTTTCTGTGTCTCTAAAGCACCATGGAGTGCCAGAAACCTTAAAAAAAATAATATAAAATGTAAACAGAATGTAAATGGAATGATGTACTGACTCATCCCCAGCTCCCACCATCTCTCCGGCCATTTAGAACCCTGGCTCCTGACCCCACTCCCGACTCGCAAGAAGCACCAGTGAGTCCCTCTCACCTGCTGCTGTTTCTTCCTGTCGGCTGTGGCTTTATCCGCTCCCTGCTTGATCACCGCCGCATGCTGCTCTCCTTGCTCTGCCCAGTTGTCCTCTTCCCCCCCCCCCTCCCCATTATCCTCCTTCCACCGCCGCAGCTGAGGCTCTAAACGGCTGGTGAGACGGTGGAGGCTGGGGATGGTCATTCCATTCACATTCACTTTACAATGCCATCTGAAGCTGCTCAGGGAATTTCAAATGAGCTCTTGTAATTTTGTCCAGATTATAGAAGTATAGAAGTTGGGATGTAATGTTAAAATTGTACAAGGCATTGGTGAGGCCAATTCTGGAGTATGGTGTACAATTTTGGTCGCCTAATTATAGGAAGGATGTCAACAAAATAGAGAGAGTGCAGAGGAGATTTATTAGAATGTTGCCTGGGTTTCAGCAACTAAGTTACAGAGAAAGGTTGAACAAGTTAGGTCTTTATTCTTTGGAGCGCA
Source organism: Amblyraja radiata (assembly GCF_010909765.2). Taxonomy (NCBI): domain Eukaryota; kingdom Metazoa; phylum Chordata; class Chondrichthyes; order Rajiformes; family Rajidae; genus Amblyraja; species Amblyraja radiata. The sequence goes on from NC_045960.1 coordinate 95,226,891, forward strand.
GAAGGTTAAGGGGGGACTTGATAGAGGTCTTTAAAATGATGAGAGGGATAGACAGAGTTGATGTGGGTAAGCTTTTCCCACTGAGAGTAGGGAAGATTCAAACAAGAGGACATGACTTGAGAATGAAGGGACAGAAGTTTAGGGGTAACATGAGGGGGAACTTCTTTACTCAGAGAGTGGTAGCTGTGTGGAATGAGCTTCCAGTGAAGGTGGTGGAGGCAGGTTCGATTTTATCATTTAAAAATAAATTGGATAGTTATATGGACGGGAAAGGAATGAAGGGTTATGGTCTGAGTGCAGGTAGATGGGACTAGGGGAGAATACGTGTTCGGCACGGTCTAGAAGGGCCGAGATGACCTGTTTCCGTGCTGTAATTGTTATATGGTTATATTATATGGTTATATTATAGGGGAGGCTGGACCACCAGTTCACAGAAAATCAGTGTAATAATGAGACGGAAGCAAGGAAGGAGACTGAGACCTCGTTTCCTGGTGACAAGACAACACCGTTTCCCTCAATGTCAGCAAGACAAAGGAGATTGTGATCGGCTTCTGGAAGCAAAGCAGTACATATAGCCTGGTATACACCCCTGGCCTGCTGATGACACCTCATAGAGGGATCGATGCTAAAGTAGAGCTAGTTGAAAGCTTCAAGTTCTGAGGAGTAAATATCATCAGCAACTAGTCCTGGACCAGCCATATTGAAGCAATGGCCAAGAACACACATCAACAGCTATACTCCATAGAACGCTTAGGAAGTTCGGCATGTCATAACGTCATAAGTGATAGGAGCAGAATTAGGCCATTCGACCCATCAAGTCTATTTCATCATTCAATCATGGCTGATCTATCTCTCTCCTAACCTCATTCTTCTGCCTTCTCCCCACAACCCCTGACCCCCATACTAATCAAGAATCTATCTGTCTCTGCCTTAAAAATATCCATTGAATTGCCCTCCACAGCCTTCTGTGGCAAATAAATCCACATATTCACCACCCTCTGACCAAAGAAATTCCTCCTGATCTCCTTCCTAAAGGAACATCCTTTAATTCTGAGGCTATGACCTCTAGTCCTAGACTCTCCCACTAGTGGAAACATCCTCTCCACATCCACTCTATCCAAGCTTTTCACTATTCAGTAAGTTTCAATGAGGTCCCCCTCATTCTTCTAAACTCCAGCAAGTACAGTCCTAGTGCCGTCAAACGCTCATCATATGTTAACCCACTCATTCCTGGGATCGTTCTTGTAAACCTCCTCTGGACCCTCTCCAGAGTCAGCACATCCTTCCTCAGATATGGTGCCCAAAATTACTCACAATACTCCAAATGCGGCCTGACCAGCACCTTATAGAGCCTCAGCATTACATCCCTGTTTTTGTATTCTGGTCCTCTTGAAATAAATGCTAGCATTACGTCTCAACACTCTCACCAACTTCCACAGGTGCGCCGTTGAAATAATTTTAAGGGGATGCATCACAACATGGTTTGGGTAAGCTTTATCCAAGGCAGCAAGAAATTGCAGAAAACTGTGGATGCAGCCCAAACCATCACGCACTTGCGTCTTGAGTATTAGAAAGGCGCTATATAAATCCCATCCATTATTATTATTATTATTACACTTCCAGCTGCCTCGGCAAGACCAGTAGCACAATCAAGGACGAATCTTACACTGGACATTCCACTTCTCCCCTCTCCCAACAGGCAAGAGGTACGGAAGTGTGCATCATAGATCATAGTGGCATTGCAGTATCACATTGACTCAAAACGTAATGCCGTTGTCTCAGACCTCCAGTGATCGGAGTCTGATCCTAGCTTATGGTCTGTGTGGAGTTTACATGTTCTCTCTGCTACTGTGTACATTTTTAGAGGCCCTTCAGCCCACCGAGTCCAGGTAAATGACTGATCAACCATTCACATTAGTTCTATATTGTCCTATTTTCTCATGGACTAGACACTAAACACACTAGAAGCAAATTACAGAGCATAATTAACCTACAAACCCACACGACTTTGGAATGGGGGAATAAACCGGAGTACCCAGAGGAAACCCACGTGGTCACAGGGAGAATGTACAGAAGTATCCGAGGCCAAGATTCAACCCAGGTCTCTGGTGCAGTTAGCTCCACAGTGCCTCCCTTTTTTTGAGTCAATGAGTATGTGAGAGATAATAGTTTACAGGGAAGTAAAATGGTGGAATGGGATTGATCATGTTGCTCTTAGAGTCAGCATTAGTTTGATGGGCCAAATGACCTCCTACATCATGATAAATGTGAAATGTTAGCTGTTGTTCAAACTCTAAAACTCATAACTCGAGTTCTTCCGGTCCTGTAGCTGTTGTGATCCAGAGCAGAGGAAACACCACCAACTCCTTGCTTAAAAAGGTTTATTTAAACTTATTAGATTCTGGTTCCTGCAAATCCGTTTCATCACCGGCACACCTTTAGAATTCATCAGAGCTATTTTCTGGATTTCTTTTAATGAGAGAAGAAAAAGAAAATAATCAGAGAATAAGAGAGGGTGGGTTTCTTAAATGTGTATATTTTAATGCTAGGAGCATTGTAAGAAAAGTGGATGAACTTAGAGCCTGGATTGACACCTGGAAGTATGATGTTGTGGCGATCAGTGAAACATGGTTGCAGGAGGGCTGTGATTGGAAACTAAATATTCCAGGATTTCGTTGCTTCAGGTGTGATAGAATTGGAGGGGCAAGAGGTGGAGGTGTTGCATTGCTTATCAGGGAAGATATTACAGCAGTGCTTTGGCAGGATAGATTAGAGGGCTCGTCTAGGGAGGCTATTTGGGTGGAACTGAGAAATGGGAAAGGGGTAGCAACACTTATAGGGGTGTATTATAGACCTGCCAAATGGGGAGCGAGAATTGGAAGAGCAAATATGTAAGGAGATTGCAGATATTAGTAGTAAGCACAAGGTAGTGATTGTGGGAGATTTCAATTTTCCACACATAGACTGGGAAACACATTCTGTAAATGGGCTGGATGGGTTGGAGTTTGTAAAATGTGTGCAGGATAGTTTTTTGCAACAATACATAGAAGTACCTACTAGAGAAGGGGCCGTACTGGACCTCCTGTTAGGAAATGAGATGGGTCAGGTGGCAGAGGTATGCGTTGGGGAACAGTTCGGGTCCAGTGATCACAATACCATTAGTTTCAATATAATTATGGAGAGGGACAAATCTGGACCTAGGGTTGAGATTTTTGATTGGAGAAAGGCTAACTTTGAGGAGATGCGAAAGGATTTAAAAGGAGTAAATTGGGACAGTTTGTTTTATGGGAAAGATGTGGAAGAGAAATGGAGTACATTTAAAGGTGAAATTTTAAGAGTACAGAATCTTTATGTCCCTGTTCGGTTGAAAGGAAATCGTAAAAATTGTAAAGAGCCATGGTTTTCAAGGGAAATTGGACACTTGGTTCGGAAAAAGAGGGAGATCTACAATAGTTATAGGCAGCATGGAGTAAATGAGGTGCTTGAGGAGTATAAAGAATGTAAAAAGAATCTTAAGAAAAAAATTAGAAAAGCTAAAAGAAGATATGAGGTTGCTTTGGCAAGTAAGGTAAAAGTAAATCCGAAGGGTTTCTACCGCTATATTAATAGCAAAAGGATAACGAGGGATAAAATTGGTCCATTAGAGAGTCAGAGTGGCCAACTATCTGCAGAGCCAAAAGAGATGGGGGAGATATTGAACAGTTTCTTTTCTTCGGTATTCACCAAGGAGAAGGATATTGAATTATGTGAGGTAAGGGAAACAAGTAGAGTAGCTATGGAAACTATGAGGATCAAAGAAGAGGAAGTACTGACACTTTTGAGAAATATAAAAGTGGATAAGTCTCCAGGTCCGGACAGGATATTCCCTAGGACATTGAGGGAAGTTAGTGTAGAAATAGCAGGGGCTATGGCAGAAATATTTCAAATGTCATTAGAAACGGGAATAGTGCCGGAGGATTGGCGTACTGCGCATGTTGTTCCATTGTTTAAAAAGGGGTCTAAGAGTAAACCTAGCAATTATAGACCTGTTAGTTTGACGTCAGTGGTGGGTAAATTAATGGAAAGAATACTTAGAGATAATATATATAAGCATCTGGATAAACAGGGTCTGATTAGGAACAGTCAACATGGATTTGTGCCTGGAAGGTCATGTTTAACTAATCTTCTTGAATTTTTTGAAGATGTTACTCGGGAAATTGATGAGGGTAAAGCAGTGGATGTTGTGTATATGGACCAGTAAGGCCTTTGACAAGGTTCCTCATGGAAGGTTGGTTAAGAAGGTTCAATGGTTGGGTATTAATGGTGGAGTAGCAAGATGGATTCAACAGTGGCTGAATGGGAGATGCCAGAGAGTAATGGTGGATGGTTGTTTGTCAGGTTGGAGGCCAGTGACGAGTGGGGTGCCACAGGGATCTGTGTTGGGTCCACTGTTGTTTGTCATGTACATCAATGATCTGGACGATGGTGTGGTAAATGGGATTAGTAAGTATGCAGATGATACTAAGATAGGTGGGGTTGCGGGTAATGAAGTAGAGAGATTTATGCCAGTTGGAAGAGTGGGCTGAAAGATGGCAGATGGAGTTTAATGCTGATAAGTGTGAGGTGCTACATCTTGGCAGGACAAATCAAAATAGGACGCACATGGTAAATGGTAGGGAATTGAAGAATGTAGGTGAACAGAGGGATCTGGGAATAACTGTGCACAGTTCCCTGAAAGTGGAATCTCATGTAGATAGGGTGGTAAAGAAAGCTTTTGGTGTGCTGGCCTTTATAAATCAGAGCATTGAGTATAGAAGTTGGGATGTAATGTTAAAATTGTACAAGGCATTGGTGAGGCCAATTCTGGAGTATGGTGTACAATTTTGGTCGCCTAATTATAGGAAGGATGTCAACAAAATAGAGAGAGTACAGAGGAGTTTTACTAGAATGTTGCCTGGGTTTCAGCAACTAAGTTACAGAGAAAGGTTGAACAAGTTAGGGCTTTATTCTTTGGAGCGCAGAAGGTTAAGGGGGGACTTGATAGAGGTTTTTAAAATGATGAGAGGGATAGACAGAGTTGACGTGGAAAAGCTTTTCCCACTGAGAGTAGGGAAGATTCAAACAAGGGGACATGACTTGAGAATTAAGGGACTGAAGTTTAGGGGTAACATGAGGGGGAACTTCTTTACTCAGAGAGTGGTAGCTGTGTGGAATGAGCTTCCAGTGAAGGTGGTGGAGGCAGGTTCGTTTTTATCATTTAAAAATAAATTGGATAGTTATATGGATGGGAAAGGAATGGAGGGTTATGGTCTGAGCGCAGGTATATGGGACTAGGGGAGATTATGTGTTCGGCACGGACTAGAAGGGTCGAGATGGCCTGTTTCCGTGCTGTAATTGTTATATGGTTATATTATATGGTTATATGATCACAATTCTCTTTTCTCTGGTGCACTTAAACTCATTTTACTGCACTCCATTTTTGAGCATTCTTCTTGTAAGCGAGAATTTAGGAAAGAGTTCCACTTAGTTTCAAAACATTACCACAGTAAATTCACATATGTTTAAAAATTCACCTAAACCAGGCATTTTTAAACTATTACATTGTCAAATCCAAATCAATAATTAAGACATATCTATAATTAAAATTTGCCAACTTTATCCATCCCAACTCATGTGGAGATAACTGCAGCATCGCCAAATGTTTTAATGTTACGATCGACAAATTTACCAGATTGGTCGAACCAAACCAATTGTTCTCAGTGCAATTTTAATACACTAACCTCAAAGCTTGATCAATTGCAAATCCTAGATTTTTATTTTATCCATTAAAAATCGTTGGGAACCGAGATAAAATTCTTGAATAGTAACAGTGTGTTCAATATGTTTTAGGTCATGGCCTGAAGCAGCTCAGCAAAATGCCATATCAAACCTCTGACGCTGTATATGCCAGAACACTCTTGTTCAAAAATTCCTGCAGATCCACATTAGGATCACTGAGGTCCAATTGAAGGAACGTATCTGCCAATGCTTTGTATGTTTCCAACTGGTTTGCTTTTGTAGGACAGTCAAGACGACAAATGGGTTGTCCACTGCGGTACAGTTCAGATATCTGTGTCCCTCGCTTCACCACCTCTGGTGGCATCCCAGCCAGTGTAGCTATATTGGCAGCGTAGCTGTCGGTAGAAACACCGTCCTCTAGCTGGTAGAAAAACACCAGCTCCTCCCCATCCTGTATGGTCTCCAGCGTTAGGTAACGTATTAGGTTAATAGTAGGGAGTAGTTGTAGCTGAACTAAACTATGAAAATTGGTAGATACAAAGATATGCGGGCATTTCACATCTTGCTGCACCCAATGCCTTAAAACAGCTGCAAGAAGTGATAAGCCATCAACACTGTTGGTTCCTTTTCCAAACTCATCAATTAGTACTAGAGATCTCTCTGTAGCACTGTTAACTGCAGCAGCCACCTGATTTAAGTCTATTATAAATGTGGAGAGCCCCACAGACACTGATTCACGACTTTGGATCCTCGTGTAAATACCATCTATTAATCCAATGTCTGCATCTGTGGCAGGTACATAACTACCTATTAGTGCCATGAATACTATTAGGCCAACCTCCTTGAGATATACACTTTTGCCACTGGAATTTGGACCAGTGAGGATACTTATCTTTCCATGTTCTCCACCAGTACTGATAGGGTTTGAAACAAATGTCCTTGTGCACATTTCCATGAGAGGATGTCTTCCATCTTTAATGTTGATTATATTCTTGCTGGTTAACCTTGGCCTTATGTAGGTATTTTCTCGGGCCACAACAGCCATGGCAATTAAGCAATCCAAATGAGCTGTATATTCTATCACATCGAAAAGAACTGCAGACTTCTCCAAAATCTTTACCTGCAGCTGGTACATGACAGCTGTCTCAAGGTCCCGGATTTCACAATGCAAGTCTCCCAACATTGTATCAAGCTCTTTGGTTCTGGCACTTCTATAATGAAGCCTACCCTCGGATAGAAACATGAAATCCAGTCCCTCTATTTCAAAATCATCCTTGTCTACCATGCTTGGAAGGCGTGGAATAGTGAGAAGAAATCCTATCAGAGGGATGTAGATAACACAGCATGAAGGAATCCTGCTGTCTAGTAGGGTTAGTTCATTCCTTGCTACTTCAGTTAAGAAATCTGACAGACCCATCAGTTTACGTTTTTTCTCATCTATAGCTGGGTCCACGTTTGGCCGAACAGTGAATCTGTTCTCCGTATTACTACCTTCAAAATCCACCACTTTTGTTATGAGACTGGCAATATAATGAAGATCATCTGTGAAAGTGTGAGAGATCTTTGCAAAGAGCTCTACAGATCTGGGCAGGGATGTGCAAGTGTCTCCAATGCACACAGCGTTGTACACTGTCTTATAAAGGGCTTGCCAATCACTCACTTTGGTGTACGATAGTGTCATCCTTTTCAGAATTGATGGGACATTTTTGATGTGTTTCAAGCAGTCCTGAAGCGTCTGCACTATCTCAGTGTTTCTTGCCAGCATGAAAAACTGGATGGCATCCAGCCTCTTGTTCAGCTCCTCCGGGTTTTTCGTAGGGCGCATGAACCACAGCCTCATCAGCTTTGTCCCCCATTGGGATCTGCAGCGATTCATAACTCCGAACAAGCTGAGTCCTTCTTTCACCCCTGACGCCAGTTTGTACACAGATGGATGCACCTCTGACTTAAAAATCTGCAACACGCAGTATGCGTCCTGGTCAATGTGAACGATGTCATTAAGGACAAATTTCTTGATTGCCAGGATGGGGACGCTCACGCTGGGATCTTCTAATTCCACTCCAATCCTCCTCCTCTCTATAAACTTCAGAAGCCCCCCGAGTGCTCGCAACATGGTGGTGCACTCGAATGGGATGATTGCCGCTAGGTACACGATCTTCTCTGCTTCGGTCAGATGAGAGGGGACAAAGGGCAGGTTGGCAGACAGCACCCGCTGCTTGCTGATATTGAGCCCAAAGTCCACGTTGGGGAAGAGAGCTATTTCTGGCTTCCCATCCTCTCCGTTGTTGGCCGTCCCCATTGCTTGGAGGAAGTCCGCCATAATGTGGTCTTGCTTCGCACTTGTTAAGATGCACCGGGGCTGGATTTCTTCCAATACTTTCTTCAGCAACTTGAGATCCTGTGAGTCGGGGGTATCGGACATGATGTAAACGGTACAGTCATTTGCGTTGTAGTAAGCGAGCCCAAGCTGTCCGCTGTGCCACAGGACGCTCGCATACACCTCGGGCTGAGTGGAGGCATCCGCGTCATCTGGAGCAGAGTTATTCATTGGGGCATTCGTTTTATAATCCTGCACACGTTAGGCTTTATTCCCTGCGGTTTATTTACACCGCCATTTCCGACCTCCAAGGCGGCCACGAATGTGACCGCGGTTGGCTGCAGTCGCGCGTGGGGGCGATTGGCCCGGAGTCTCGTGCGGTCCCGGTCTCCCGCGCGAGGGAGGTGGCGGTTGGGCACGTGTCGCGCGCGGTCCGGTTCCCCGAGCGAGGGAGGTGACTGTTGGGCACGTGTCGCGCACGGTCCGGTTCTCCCGCGGTCCGGTTCCCCGAGCGAGGGAGGCGGCGGTTGGGCACGTGTCGCGCGCGGTCCGGTTCCCCGAGCGAGGGAGGCGGCGGTTGGGCACGTGTCGCGCACGGTCCGGTTCTCCCGCGCGAGGGGGGAGGCGGCGGCTGGGCAGGTAACTCAACTCCTCCTTTGCAGACTTTCAAAATCGGAATACAAAGTTTCGCAGTGACTTGAAATGAATGCTACAGGAACCGGGGTGGCATGCTGCATTCTCCTCACGCATTTCACGTCCTGCAGCAGTTTACTTTTCATGAGTCATAGAAACATAGAAAATAGGTGCAGGAGGAGGCCATTCAGCCCTTCGAGCCAGCACCGCCATTCATTGTGATCATGGCTGATCGTCCCGTATCAATAACCAGTACCTGCCTTCTCCCCATATCATAGAAACATAGAAATTAGGTGCAGGAGTAGGCCATTCGGCCCTTCGAGCCTGCACCGCCATTCAATATGATCATGGCTGATCATCCAACTCAGTATCCCGTACCTGCCTTCTCTCCATACCCTCTGATCCCCTTAGCCACAAGGGCCACATCTAACTCCCTCTTAAATATAGCCAATGAACTGGCCTCGACTACCCTCTGTGGCAGAGAGTTCCAGAGATTCACCACTCTGTGTGAAAAAAGTTCTTCTCATCTCGGTTTTAAAGGATTTCCCCCTTATCCTTAAGCTGTGACCCCTTGTCCTGGACTTCCCCAACATCGGGAGCAATCTTCCTGCATCTAGCCTGTCCAACCCCTTAAGAATGTTGTAAGTTTCTATAAGATCCCCTCTCAATCTCCTAAATTCTAGAGAGTATAAACCAAGTCTATCCAGTCTTTCTTCATAAGACAGTCCTGACATCCCAGGAATCAGTCTGGTGAACCTTCTCTGCACTCCCTCTATGGCAATAATGTCCTTCCTCAGATTTGGAGACCAAAACTGTACGCAATACTCCAGGTGTGGTCTTACCAAGACCTTGTACAACTGCAGTAGAACCTCCCTGCTCCTATACTCAAATCCTTTTGCTATGAAAGCTAACATACCATTCGCTTTCTTCACTGCCTGCTGCACCTGCATGCCCACTTTCAATGACTGGTGTACCATGACACCCAGGTCTCGCTGCATCTCCCCTTTTCCTAGTCGGCCACCATTTGGATAATAGTCTACTTTCCTGTTTTTGCCACCAAAATGGATAACCTCACATTTATCCACATTATACTGCATCTGCCAAACATTTGCCCACTCACCCAGCCTATCCAAGTCACCTTGCAGTCTCCTAGCATCCTCCTCACAGCTAACACTGCCCCCCAGCTTAGTGTCATCCGCAAACTTGGAGATATTGCCTTCAATTCCCTCATCCAGATCATTAATATATATTGTAAATAGCTGGGGTCCCAGCACTGAGCCTTGCGGTACCCCACTAGTCACTGCCTGCCATTGTGAAAAGGACCCGTTTACTCCTACTCTTTGCTTCCTGTTTGCCAGCCAGTTCTCTATCCACATCAATACTGAACCCCCAATGCCGTGTGCTTTAAGTTTGTATACTAATCTCTTATGTGGGACCTTGTCGAAAGCCTTCTGGAAGTCCAGATACACCACATCCACTGGTTCTCCCCTATCCACGCTACTAGTTACATCCTCGAAAAATTCTATAAGATTCGTCAGACATGATTTACCTTTTGTAAATCCATGCTGACTTTGTCCAATGATTTCACCACTTTCCAAATGTGCTGCTATCCCATCTTTAATAACTGACTCTAGCAGTTTCCCCACTACCGATGTTAGACTAACTGGTCTGTAATTCCCCGTTTTCTCTCTCCCTCCCTTCTTAAAAAGTGGGGTTACGTTTGCCACCCGCCAATCCTCAGGAACTACTCCAGAATCTAAAGAGTTTTGAAAGATTATTACTAATGCATCCACTATTTCTGGAGCTACTTCCTTAAGTACTCTGGGATGCAGCCTATCTGGCCCTGGGGATTTATCGGCCTTTAATCCATTCAATTTACCCAACACCACTTCCCGGCTAACTTGGATTTCACTCAATTCCTCCAACTCCTTTGACCCGCGGTCCCCTGCTATTTCCGGCAGATTATTTATGTCTTCCTTAGTGAAGACGGAACCAAAGTAGTTATTCAATTGGTCCGCCATATCCTTGTTCCCCATGATCAACCTGTTTCTGACTGCAAGGGACCTACATTTGTTTTAACTAATCTCTTTCTTTTCACATATCTATAAAAACTTTTGCAGTCAGTTTTTATGTTCCCTGCCAGTTTTCTTTCATAATCTATTTTTCCTTTCCTAATTAAGCCCTTTGTCCTCCTCTGCTGGTCTCTGAATTTCTCCCAGTCCTCCGGTATGCTGCTTTTCTGGCTAATTTGTACGCATCATCCTTCGCTTTGATACTATCCCTGATTTCCCTTGTTATCCACGGATGCACTACCTTCCCTGATTTATTCTTTTGCCAAACTGGGATGAACAATTTTTGTAGTTCATCCATGCAGTCTTTAAATGTCTTCCATTGCATATCCACCGTCAACCCTTTTAGAATTAATTGCCAGTCAATCTTGGCCAATTCACGTCTCATACCCTCAAAGTTACCTTTCTTTAAGTTCAGAACCATTGTTTCTGAATTAACAATGTCACTCTCCATCCTAATGAAGAACTCAACCATATTATGGTCACTCTTGCCCAAGGGGGCACGTACAACAAGACTGCTAACTAACCCTTCCTTATTACTCAATACCCAGTCTAAAATAGCCTGCTCTCTTGTTGGTTCCTCTACATGTTGATTTAGATAACTATCCCGCATACATTCCAAGAAACCCTCTTCCTCAGCACCCCTGCCAATTTGATTCACCCAATCTATATGTAGATTGAAGTCACCCATTATAACGGTTTTGCCTTTGTCGCACGCATTTCTAATTTCCTGTTTGATACCATCTCCAACTTCACTACTACTGTTAGGTGGCCTGTACACAACACCCACCAGCGTTTTCTGCCCCTTAGTGTTTCGCAGCTCTACCCATACCAATTCCACATCCTCCAAACCAATGTCCTTCCTTTCCATTGCGTTAATCTCCTCTCTAATCAGCAACGCTACCCCACCTCCTTTTCCTTTCTCTCTATCCCTCCTGAATATTGAATATCCCTGGATGTTCAGCTCCCAGCCTTGGTCACCCTGGAGCCATGTCTCCGTGATCCCAACTATATCATAGTCATTAATAGCTATCTGCACATTCAACTTATCCACCTTATTACGAATGCTCCTTGCATTGAGACACAAAGCCTTCAGGCTTGTTTTTACAACACTCTTACCCCTTATACAATTATGTTGAAAAGTGGCCCTTTCTGATTTTTGCCCTGGTTTTGTCTGCCTGCCACTTTTACTTTTCACCTTGCTACCTATTGCTTCTACCCTCATTTTACACCCCTCTGTCTCTACGCTCACACATTTAAGAAACCCTTTCCCTTTAACTCCATCCTCAACTATCCCATTCGACACCCCACCCCCCTTATTCAGTTTAAAACCACCCGTGTAGCAGTGGCAAACCTGCCTGCCAGAATGCTGGTCCCACACCTGTTAAGATGCAATCCGTCCCTTTTGTACAGTTCCCCCTTACCCCAAAACAGATCCCAGTGATCTAAGAATCTAAATCCCTGCCCCGTGCACCAGTTCATCAGCCACACGTTCAGGTCCCGTATCTCCCTGTTCCTGCTCTCGCCAGCACGAGGAACTAGAAGCAAACCGGAGATAACAACCCTGGAGGTCCTGCTTTTCAGCATTTTTCCGAGCTCTCTAAAGTCATATCCCTTGACTCCACTAGCCCCTAGAGCTCTATCTAACTCTCTCTTAAATCCATCCAGTGATTTGGCCTCCACTGCCCTCTGTGGCAGGGAATTCCATAAATTCACAACTCTCTGGGTGAAAACGTTATTTTCTCACCTCAGTCTTAAATGACCTCCCCTTTATTCGAAGACTGTGGCCCCTGGTTCTGGACTCGCCCAACATTGGGAACATTTTTCCTGCATCTAGCTTGTCCAGTCATTTTATAAGTTTCTATAAGATACCCCCTCATCCTTCTAAACCCCAGGAATCCGGGGCAATTAATCAATGGATGAGCAACTGGGACACGGGAAGAATGGCAATTCGTTTGCACAAGTGCTTTGGGACTCGGTACACAAGGCAAGGCCATGAATGGCATTTTCAACTTGACTGGGACATGATGAAGGCTCCAAAGGCTGTAACTAGCGCAGGGTGATGGCAATGTTTAATAAGAGCAAGTTCAGTACTTTCAAATTATAAGCACTCAGTATTTAATAAGATCATGTCTATGAGTCAGAGTATAGAAGTGAGATCGACAGACTGGCCAAATGGTGCCAACACAACAACCTGGATCTCAACATCAGTAAGACCAAGAAACTGATTGTGGACTTTAGTAGGGGAAGGATGAGGACCCACAATTCTGTTTATATCAACGATGGTGATGGGACGATGGTGGAGAGGGTCAATAACTTCAAATTCCTGGGCGTGCATATAATCAGATCTTTCCTGGACCCAGCACACCAATGCAATTGTAAAGGCACATTAGCGACTCTACTTCCTGAGAATATTACGGGGATTCGGCATGTCGAAGAGGATTCACCTAAACCTCTACAGGTGCATGGTAGAGAGCATTCTCACTGGTTGCATCGTGGCCTGGTTCGCCAACTTGAACGTCCAGGAGCGAAAAAGATTACAAAAAGTTGTGACCACTGCCCAGTCCATCACAGGCTTTGACCTCCCCATCGTCAAAGGGATCTATCGTAGTCGCTGCCTCAAAAAGGCAGCCAAAATCATCAAGGACCTACACCATCCTGGCCACACACTTATCTCACCACTGCCATCAGGAAGAAGGTACAGGAGCCTGAAAACTGTAACGTCCAGGTTCAGGAACAGCTTCTTCCCCACAGCCATCAGGCTATTAAACACAACAAATAAGCTATGAGCTCTGAACTGCAGAACATATTATTTGTTATTTGCACCATATTTGTTATTTATTGAACTTTTTCTTTTTTTCCCCATTATATACAATGTTTACATATTCACATATTCTGTTGTGCTGTAGCAAGTAAGAATTTCATTGTCCCGTCCAGGACATATGACAATAAAACACTCTTGACTTGACTCAACTCCACATACCTATCTACTTGCAGTAATCTTTCACCTTCCTTGCTTATCAAGTTGCTATTTACCTCAGCCTTAAAATATTCAATTACAGTCCTTCCATCATACTTGGAGAGAGTCCTCGAAAAGCTCACAATCCTCTCATGAGAAAACATTTGTCTTGTCTCTGTCTTAAATAAATGACCCTTTATTTTTAAACGGTGACCACCTAGTGCCAGATTCTTTCACAAAGAAACATCCTGTTCACATTCACATTGTTCTCTCACAATTGTATATATTTAAATAGCGGCCTCCTTCAATCTTTTAAACTTACAAGACTTGTCTGTCAACCTACCTCATTGACAATTTACCCACTCCAGATATGACTCAAGTAAACCTGCTCTGAACTGCTTTATTTAAAAAGGGAGCCTAAACTACATGTACTACTCCAGACGTAGCCTCACCAATCCACTGTATAATTGAAGCATTATTTCCTAACTTTTGAAATTAATTGTTCTCCCAATAAAAACAAAATGGCTTTCCTAATTACCTCATTAAGCTTCCTAATTTCCTAATCAAGCTTTCCTAATTACTTGCCATTTTTCTAACACAACTTTTGTAAAATCTGAATATTCAAATCTGTCTACATTTCAGAGCTCTGCATTTGCTTCATTTAGTTCATACCAATTTAATTTTCCTGCAAAAATGTACTCACAGCACTCCATCTGCTAGACCTCTTGCCAGTAAACCCTACTCTTTGCAGCAAATAATTACCATTAGCTGAGTGGAGGTTATGGATGGTGTTTTTGGAGCTGAACTAATCCAGCAGGTGGAGGATACCGTACTTGATTGGTACCATTTTCACCATTCTAAACAATTGTACTATCAACCATAGATGAAAATGCTGCAATGTGCACCATCTGCAAATGCAGTTACTCCTCAAGGCTATTCCAACAGCATCTCCCCAAACCCACACGCTTTACCATAAAGAAAGACAAAGGCAGCATTTGCAAAGGATCACCACGTTTGCAGATTTCCCCTCCAAGTCCCATAATTCTAAATTGAAAATATATTTCTATTCCTTCATTGTTGCGAAGTCTAAATTCTTGAACTGCCTCTCTAACACTTCTGAGCAAAGCTTGGTCACAAGAACTACAGCAGAAAAAAAGGACGCTCACTATCACCTTTCCAAAGGCAATTAATTGTGGTTAGGTAATAAATGCTGGCCCTGCTCAGGTTCTGAAAATGACTTTAAAAAAAAATCCACAACTGTTCAAGTAACTTCAAATGTTCTCCCGGATTATTATTTCCAGAACTTTCCGCATCAACTCACCATGATGGTCTGTAAATAATTTGTGTATGTATAAATTAAGGCTTTAATCCCAAGAATTTAGCTGTCTAAATATTGTAG
Source organism: Amblyraja radiata (assembly GCF_010909765.2). Taxonomy (NCBI): domain Eukaryota; kingdom Metazoa; phylum Chordata; class Chondrichthyes; order Rajiformes; family Rajidae; genus Amblyraja; species Amblyraja radiata. Next base: position 95,242,025 of record NC_045960.1, read on the forward strand.
ATGCTGGAACAAAAGAATGCCTCAATGTGGTTTCTTGAAAGTAGCTGAGAAGCCTTTCAAAACTATTATCCCTGTTATAATGGGACACACAAATCGGTTGTTATTGCATTAGTGATTGTTACCATATAACCATATAACAATTACAGCACGGTTATAGGGTAACAATGCATTTCGTTGTCTCTGTACTGTACACTGACAATGACAATTAAAATTGAATCTGAATCTGAATCTGAATCTGAATCACTAATGCAATAACAACCGATTTGTGTGTCCCATTATAACAGGGATAATAGTTTTGAAAGGATTGTTACCAATAATGCAATTGGTTGTTACAGCATTTCCAGCAAGTATCCACAGATCGCAAATTGGATTTGTATTTAAGTGAGTTTGACACGGGGTTGACACACATGGGAAAGGTGTTTTGATTGACAACTTAATTAGCTATGCAACAGACACATAATTGGAAGAAATATTGAGTTAATTATTTCTGACCAACTAGGAAATTGGTAACAGAATTCAATGTTTCAGCTCCTGGACCTGTTGATCTGCAGCACAATTCCATTTAACTGCTATTCAGCAATATATTTCTTGATTCCTTACGAAATAAAATTCCGTTAATCATTGTACTGAAAAATTCAATTGACCCTGCTTCCATAGGTTTTGGTGAAGAGAATTCCAGGTTTTTATGATCTGTATAAAAACATGCTAAGTGCACTGCTAGATATCCTCCCTCTCACATTATGGTCACAACCTGGGTTAACTTACCAGTGGAAATAGTTTAACTATCTGTACCATTAAATCCTTTATAATAGAATTAGAAATTGAGATGCCAGCAATTGTTTACTTTGTGAAGAGGGGACACGTCATTACAAAGTAGGATGATCAACTTGTGTGCATGCACTAAATGCAATTTATCCAATCTTCATGTGAATTTGGAAACACTGTCATATTAGGTCACTCCACAATATTTTTAAGACAACTTTAAAACAGTATCCATCATGGTTGCTATTCAGAATGTTTATTTTGCATCACTCCGAAGTAGAATATTGATGCGAGTTATTTTTACATTTCCATTGGTTTTCCCTTAATGTATAACTTCTCAATCATTTTGGAAACAGGCACATTCTATTTCTATTTGTTTAAGAAAGAAAAAAAAATCAAGAGAATAGATTACCAGTAAAGAACAAGTGATATAAATTAAAGTTGGTCTTACCATACATAACCTTCTTGTTGGAGTTTTAATATTCTAATGAGATTTTTTTGAATTGAAGTATTTTAGCACATACCCAAAGGATTTATGCAAACTGTTTAAATATATTTATTCATATAGGTGCTTCAAAAAAGTCATTATTATTTACACATATTCTTCAATAATAGTGTAATTTTTTTAGAAGTGGAATGTGTTGTTGCTCAGGGTTGTCAGCATTTTAGTTGCATACTGTTGGCCTGCAGACACCTGGAGTTCCCAAACGTCCTGGATATCCTGGTAAACCTTGTTGCCCTGTGTGACCTCGTTGACCTTGTTGCCCTGATTGTCCAGGTATGCTTGATCCAGGCTTTCCATGGTCACCTATGTGAATAGCAACAACAATAATGCCAGGAAATACAAAAGGCTAGAAATAATAAGATATCTGCAAAGGCTTAGTGAGCAGAACATATTCAACTAACATATTTAGTATGATGGTCCGACACTGCAAATGTTTGTGCACGTAAAGATAAGATTAGTAAATAGCAAATTATCAATTGTGATTGGGGATCAGGCATCCAAGTGCAGGAATTGGGATGAACCTTGGGGGTAGAATAGGATTGTGACGAGCTGATAAGGGGTCAAGCAGCAGATCATTGGGATGAATTTGGACCAGCGATGGGTAGGGATTGACAAGAATTGTGCAAGAAAGAGTTTGGCTGGAATGAAGGTCAGATGAGGAATTAATAGGGGTATCTGGCAATGATTGGACATGAAATTTGAGGGGCGAAAGACCAGGATGGTAATTGGGGTGGGAATTAGAGATTGAAAATTGAGGATGAAGGGTTTTAGGACAACAAGGGAGAACTGCCCAAAGGTGTTTTATTTATAGGAGACCAGGCTGAGGGAATTGGAGTACATGACCTGGGACCCGCTCAGGTAGGTGCTATTTTAGCTAACTTTAAAGCAGGTCTCACATTCTCAGAATGCTTACTTTGATTAAGAATTGAATGACAGTAGCTATATCCAGACCACTTCAATTGTTAGCATTCAGAGGATTTGCAGTCTGCTTACAATTTTCCTTCATGATCGTTTTATTTTTTATTATAACTAAATTATGTTGTGCATAAATGTGGTACAAGGTAGGCCACAGCTGATTTTAATGCACAATATCAAATGTATGAAAAATTACCTCTTGAGCCCTGTGCTCCTATAAAACCAGGGTGTCCAATACCTTGAGAGCCTTTGTCACCAAGGACTCCATGTTCCCCTGAAATGAGAAATGCAGAAAAATGTGAAATGTTAATTAAGAAACCCTTCTCCACAAACAATTATTACTGTGAGATTAACAGACAGCACAAATCTTTCCTACCCTAACACCATCATGAGGTCGATGTCCTGAAATGAAATTGGGAATTTGTCTGCACAAGGACGAAGCAGTGGTCACCTTGAATAAAACTACCGTGGACACGCCCTGAGCTGGTGCAAGCATTGGGGAACCAGTGTGAGAGAGTTGTGGCATTTCAGAGAGGGATGGTACTTCCAAGGCTCATAGGTACATAGAAACCTCCATGTACAGTGCATTCTGAAAATATTCAGACCCCTTCACTTTTTCTACATTTTGTTCTGTTACAGCCTTATTCTAAAATGGATTAAATTATTGTTTTTATCATCAATCTACACACAATACCCCATAATAAAAAAGTGAAAACAGGCAAAGTAATTAAGTGAAATTTTTGCAAAGTGATTAAAAAGAAATAACTGAAATATCACATTTACACAAGTATTCAGTTACTCAGTACTTTGTTGAGGCACCTTTGGCAACGATTACTACCTCAAGTCTTCTTGGGTATGACGCTACAAGTTTGGCACACCTGTATTTGGGTAATTGCTCCCATTCTTCCCTGCAAATCCTCTCAAGCTCTGTCAGATTGGATGGGGAGCGTTGATGCACAGCTATTGTCAGGTCCCTCCTGAGATGTTCGTTAGGGTTCAAGTCCGGGCTCTGGCTGGGCCACTCAAGGACATTCACAAACTTGTTAGAAAGCCACTCCCACGTTGTCTTGGCTGTGTGTTCAGGATTGTTGTCCTTTGGAAGGTGAACCTCCGCCCCAGTCTGAGGTCCAGGACACTCTGAAGCAGGTTTTCATCGATCTCTCTGTACTTTGGTCCGTTCATCTTTCCCTCGATCCTGACTAGTCTCCCAGTTCCTGCAGCTGAAAAACATCCCCACAGCATGATGCTGCCACCACCATGCTTCACCATAGGTATGGTATTGGCCAGGTGATGAGCGGTGCCTGGTTTCCTCCAAACATTACGCTTGGCATTCAGGCCAGAGTTCAATCTTGTTTTAATCAGTCCAGAGAATCTTGTTTCTCATTCCTTTTGGCAAACTCCAAGCAGGGTGTTATGTGCCTATTAATGAGGAGTGGCTTTCGTCTGACTACTCTACCATAAAGGCCTGATTGGTGAAGAGCTGCAGATATAGTTGTCCTTCTGGAAGGTTCTCCCATCTCCACAGAGGAACTCTGGAGCTCTTTCAGAGTGACCATTGGGTTCTTGGTCACCTCCCTGACCAAGATCCTTCTCCCCTGATTGCTCAGTTTGGTCGGGCGGCAGCTCTATGAAGAATCCTGGTGGTTCCAAAGTTCTTCCATTTAAGAATGACGGAGGTCACTGTGCTCTTCGGGACCTGCAATACTGTAGAGATTGTTTTATACCCTTCCCCAGATCTGTGTCTCGACACAATCCTGTCTAGGAGGTCTATGGGCAATTCCTTTGTCTTCATGGCTTGGTTTTTGCTCTGACATGCACTGTCAACTGGGACCTTATATAGACAGGTGTGTACCTTTCCAAATCATGTACAATCAATTTAATTTACCACTGGTGGACTCCAATCAAGTTGTAGAAACATCTCAAGGATAATCAATAGAAACAGGATGACCCTAAGCTCAATTTTGAGTGTCATAGCAAAGGATCTGAATATTTATGTAAAAGTGATATTTCAGTTATTTCTTTTTAATTACGTTGCAAAAATTTCAAAACACCTGTTTTCGCTTTTTCGTTCTGGGGTATTGTGTGTAGATTGATGATAAAAAACATGAATTTTAAATTTCCATTTTAAAACAAGGCTGTGACGTAACCAAATGTGGAAAAAGTGAAGAGGTCTGAATTCTTTCTGAATGCACTGTATAGAGGCCAGGAAAAGTCTCCAACTTTCTTCTTTGTCTAATTAAGTTTAAATGAAAATTGGGATCATATACAACAACTATAGATCAATGCAGTGCTAAGAACTAATCCACACAATTGGCAATAGCATCATGCATTCCTCAAATTTTAAGTATGCCTTCCAGTTTAGTTTAATGTATTATTACCACGAGTTCCGAGGTACAGTGCAATGCCTCTTACGGTTAGTCTATATTTAGAAAGAGGACTAGTAGTCTAAGATGAAGGTCTGGAGCAGTAATTCATTATAACAATAAAGTAATAGAAGAGCACTTAGAATAGACTTCATGGTCTTGCAATCTAATGTGACGGGCAGGAAGCGGAAGATTAGAAAGAGTTAAAAGCACACAATATTAATTTATGGCCAAGAAATGGCATCCAAGCTCAGACTTCCAATCTAGGTTTAGGTTTATTGTTGTCACTGCCGTCACCAGCCCAATTAAGATCCAGTGATTACAATATCTTGATATCTTTGAATATGATTGGATGTTTTTATTGCTATCAAGTGAGTGGCTAAAAGTTGTTGGGTAGAAATTTAACACAGGGTTTATGGAAGGTTTAGAACAGGGGTCGCAACCTTTTACTGCATAGGGGCCAGGACCCATGTCTGTGAGCGGATGGCGGGCTATATCTATCGCCTTAGTTAATAAATGGAGGTAATAATAATACATACTAACTAAATTAGAAATTAGTTATAATACATATTAATAATACATAAATTAGTAATAATGCATACTAATAATCCATACTAACTAATATGACACTTGGTGTTGTTTTTCGCATTAGTTTTCACGTGTTTTTCAATTAGTTTCCTGCAGTTCCCAGATCCCTCGCGTGCCTCGGGACTGGCTGAAGTTCCCAGGTCAGCTCGCGTCCCTGGGATTAGCTGCAGTTCCCAGGTCAACTCACCTGTCCCGGGACTGGCTGCAGTTCCCAGGTCGCCTGTGTGCCCCGGGACTAGCTGCAGTTCCCAGGTCGCCTGCGTGCCCTGGGACTGGCTGCAGTTCCCAGGTCGCAAAAACTAATTGAAAAAAAAAATACGCCTGCGGGCCGGATGATTTCGGGTTACGGGCCGGATCCGGCCCGTGGGCCGTAGGTTGCCGACCCCTGGTTTAGAAGTAGAGGGTAAAGACTTGCATGAGTAAAGATATGTAACAGAGTAGCAAATGAACACACATCAAAAATGATCCAACTAATGAGATTGGTGCAAACTGACATATGAACTCTACTATTATAACATGAAGCTGTCAAAGTGACATCAAAGACTGACAAAATACACAAAGAAACATTGTTTATACTAATTATAACCAAACAGACCCTTCAACCCTTGCAATCCTGGATCACCCAGTTCTCCAGTGAATCCTTCTGGTCCTTGTTCTCCATCCCTTCCATTGATTCCTGGCCTACCCTTAAAAACAGATTTTGATAGTTTAGTCAGAGTAAAAAAAACTAATGATCAAATTAAATTAGCAAAATTCCTAAAAGTAAAAATTATCCACAGGGTTCAGGCGCAATGCCAATAAATAAAATAATTTGATGAATGAAGATCAGTTATAACTGGGAGATAACAGCAGGATCAAAGTGTGCAGGAAGATGTTATCAACTGAATTTCAAATTGGTATGGGTTGATCCTCAAAGATCAAATGTTTGGCCTGGACACATTACCTTGCAGGTCATGAGCTATCTTGTTTCCATTATCGTAACCGCAGAATTCTTGTGATTTCTAAGTAAATTTGGTGCCAGCAAAGAATGATGAGTCAATATCTGCAGTGGTCTAGTGATTGATTATACATTTAAGAAACACAATCTGTGTATCCAAAAGAAGATTTCTTTTAGATATTTGATATTTGGGAGTACCCAGGCTCTTCACTAATAATTTCCATTAAGTTTGCTTTTTTGCCAATTACTCATGTATTTTACTTCGGAGTCACGTGAGTGACTACGTGAAGAAGGCCGTCCAGGCACACGCGCGTCATCTCGTCAGACGCATTGCGCTGCGACCGCGGGAAGGAGGTACGCAACCTCCAAGCGGTGAGTGAAAGAAAATCTGAACGTAAGTATTTTTACTTTCACTTTCAGGCTGCTTTTCTCCGGGGAGACTACGTGCAGAGACAGGCAAGTCTTAATTTATGGAGAAAGGTGGGAGGAATAAGGGAAAGCGCACCGCAGTAAGCACTCAAGAAGACAAAATGTCTGAGAGTAGCGGGCGCCCGACTAAAAAGTCGACGGTAGAAAAACCGAGTACTTCTAAACCGGGAGAAAAAAGTCCCGTTGAAACTCCCACAGAGAGCAAGGCCAAAAAGAAAACTAATAGGCCTATAGACTCGGACAAGTCCGAGCCAGAGATCATGTCAGACAGAGTTTCTCAACTGGAATTCCTCATGGGTAAAATGATTTATAAAGGCAAACTCCAGAAGGAGTATAAAAAACGCGGGCTTAAAGAGCAACCGCATGGAACACCCAGGAGAGGTTCTGGGAAACGCTGGCCTAGATTTGAGCCAGTAACCAAAATGCCTGATGATGAAGATGAATATGTTGGCTGGCCTAGCACGGAGGCAGCAACAGAAATGTCTGATAGAAAATACAGACGCTGGTCTACAGGAGACCCAGAATATGGAACAGCACCCAAAAGTGGGCTGCCAGTATACAGCTCAATGGAAGAGCTTGATATACCCCAAAGAGGGGCAAAAAAGCAGAGGCCAATAAGAGAGGCATCGCATGAAATACCTGATGAAGAAATGCCAGGTGAAACCCATTATGAGGAGGAATATCCAGAATACTCTGACAATGAATCTATTGAGGACCAGAGCCCAACACAAAAAAGGAAAGTACCAGGGCTGGCCCAAAAGTTCTCTAGTCCCAGACACAAGAGACCACCTCTATCAGAGGATATAGCAGAAAGTATAAATTACCTGCTTTCCCATCATTTGGAAGAACCAACAATGGATGATATTGTGAACAAATATGAAGTCCAGCAAAATTGTGCTCTGCTAGCAGTTCCATCTGTTAACAGTGAAGTGTGGAGTTACAAGGGCACTACAGTACGTGCTCAAGAAATGAGGTTACAGCGGGTACTAAGATTAATTGGGTCAAGCATTACAGCATTTGCCAGAGACCTGGAAGAAGGAAATGTGACAACGTCACAGCAGGATGTGATGGGAATGATGTGTAATGCACATTTTGAAATAAACTATTCGTAAAACTGCGATAAGACCTAACATACATCCTAAGTTTGCAGGGCTCTGTAAACCATCTAATATACAATTGCCACACTTACTCTTTGGAGAAGAGCCAGCCAAAAAGCTGAAGGTTCTCAACGAAGAATCAAAAACTATCGGGATGATGAAACCACCGATGTTTGGCAGCACAACTAGAAGGCAATATCCATATTGAAGGAACTGGTGAAGGAACAAGTCGCTCGTACCCGCATAAACGATATTGGCGTGCGACCTCAGGACGTGGAGGACATGGTATTTCCACAAGGGGCAAGGTACAAAAAGTGACACCAGGAACCCCTGAGGTAGGTGGTTCTGGTTCTGAGAGAAACATATCAGATGAGTCCTACTCACAAATTGGGGGAAGGTTACAATTCTTCCTAAAAGAATGGCAACTAATAACATCTGATGCATATATACTGTGCAGTATAATGGGGTTTAGAATTGAATTCTACCAAAATGAAAATCCCCCTACTCAACATATTCCAAGACGAATACATTCTTTCTCTAAAGAAGAGATTAGAATCATTCAAGTAGAAATTGACTTATTGAGTAAAAAAGGGGTAATTGAGAAAACAACTCATCAAAACCACCAGTTCATATCTAGTATTTTCTCTAGACCAAAAAGGGATGATGGCTGTAGACTCATTTTGCAAGTCTTAACCCTTTTGTACAGTATAAACATTTCAAAATGGAGACATTTACTAATGCTTTGTAATGAATTTCAACAGAATACTATATGGCAAGCATAGATCTCCAAGATGCATATTACTCTGTGGCCGTGCATGTTAAAGATCGTAGATATTTGAAATTTGTCTGGATGAGTCAATTGTGGCAATTCAAAGCATTGCCTCAGCCCCTAGATTGTTTACAAAACTGCTAACACCAATCTTAGCATTGTTAAGAACCCAAGGCCATTTGATAATGGCTTATTTGGATGACATTTTAATTGTGGGAGATACTGAAGCCATAACAACAGCATCAGTTTTAAAAGTCAAACTAACATTTCAAAAGTTGGGCTTCGTGATCCACCCAGATAAATCCAGACTGACACCAAACAAAATAATTGATTACTTGGGGTTCACTATTAATTCAGAGCACATGAAAGTGACCTTACCCAAGGACAAAAATCTGCAGCTTATTGAGGGTTGTAAGGAACTAATTGCAGGCAAACAACCATCAATCAGACAAGTGGCAAGGTTACTTGGCAAACTAATTGCTTCTTTTCCAGCTGTTCAGCTTGGCCCACTGCATTATCAGCAGCTGCAGCGAGCAAAGGTATTGGCTTTGAAAAGACATTCTGGTCATTGCGATAGACCCATGCAACTACCAAACACAGCAATTGAGGATATAAAATGGTGGATTAAAAATGTTGATTGTTCTTACAGAAAAATTCTGATTGAATCACCAGCTATCATCTTACAAACCGATGCAAGTGCACTAGGTTGGGGAGCTGCTGATGACATCTCAAGCTGTGGAGGTAGATGGAATGCAGAGGAAGAACCTTTGCTCGAGACACATGGCATTAATTATCTTGAATTATTAAGTGTATTTCATGGCTTGAAAGCCCTTTGCCGCAAGGTACAAAATTTGCATGTACAGGTTCAGATTGACAACACTACGGCAGTGGCATATGTCAATCATATGGGTGAAATCAAGTCAGAAGCATGTGACAGATTGGCAAACATGATTTGGCACTGGTGCATTAAGAAAGACATTTGGCTTTCTGCAATTTACCTACCAGGTAAATTCAACATAATTGCAGACACTAGGTCACAAACTTTTAATGACAATACAGAATGGATGTTAAATCGTGACATTTTCCATAAAATTGTGAAAAGATTTGGGAAACCAGAAATTGACTTGTTTGCATCCAGATTGAACCACCAGTTACCTCAATATGTTTCGTGGGAACCAGATCCAGGTGCAACAGGGGTAGATGCGTTTACGTTAAATTGGGGTGGAATGTTCTTATATGCATTTCCTCCTTTTTGTCTGATCAGTACGTGTCTACAGAAGATCAAACAAGATAATGCTTCAGGATTGTTGGTGGTTCCAGACTGGCCCACACAACCACTAGTGTTAAAAATGATGACAGAACCTGTAATGCATGTCTCGAGACAAGAAAACCTACTCGTGCACCCTGTAACTGGCGATTTTCATCCTTTACATGATCGTATTGATTTGTTGATTTGCAGATTCTAAAAAGACCATATGTTGGAAGAAGCCTATCAGATCGCACTATGGATGTAATTGCAGGATCCTGGAGGGATAGTACCCAGAAGCAGTACATTTCTTACATTAAGAAATGGGAGCAGTTTTGTTCAACACAAAATATTTCTTACCACACTGCAGACACTTCAGATGTGGTAGAATTCTTGTCGACATTACATTTTGATGCTAATTTAAGTTATAGTGCGATCAACACGGCAAGGAGTGCTTTGTCGGCATACTTATCGAGACCATCGGAACTACAGGTTCTAGGATCAGACCCGTTGATTTGTAGATATATGAAGGGCATCTTTAATGCTAAACCTCCCAGACCGAGATATACGGAAATCTGGAATGTGAGGGATGTACTAACACTGCTTAGGGATTGGGATCCCATCTCAAATTTGTCTTTAGACAAAATCACCATGAAAATAGTCATGTTAATGGCTTTAGTCTCAGCCCAAAGAGTACAAACATTACACAAGTTACGGGTAGACAGAATGGGAATGACAACAGAGGAAATTACATTCTATGTCTATGACCTGCTAAAACAGAGCAGACCAGGAGTCTCGGGGTGTAAATTGTTTTTTTCAGCATATCCTTCAGATCAAAGACTATGCGTAGTTACATATTTGAAACACTACATTGAGACCACCAAGCACCTTAGAGGTGTAGAATCCGCATTATTTATCAGCCATAAAAAAACACACAAAAAAGTGACAACACAAACAATTTCACGATGGCTGAAAAAGGTGCTATTGGATTCAGGAATTGATACTGACAAATTTAAATCTCATTCCACCAGGGCGGCGGCAACATCGGCGGCCAAGGATTTGGACGTTCCAATAGACCATATCCTCGCGGCCGCAGGATGGGCAAATGAAAGGATGTTTCACAAGTATTACCACAAAGAGATTGCAGACCCTGGCGTATTTGGTGGTACTGTTTTGGATTCAGTATTAAATGTCCCAGTGATTAAAATGGGACACATAATGTTTATCATAAAATAAACCATAACTGATTAAACAAATGTTATGGTTGCATGTTATTGACTGTTTTTCACTCACAGAGTCAATCAAAATGCAGTGATACGCCGGAATTGAATCTACGGCCTGAAATCATAGAAGCTTTAAAATCTTCACGTAGTCACTCACGTGACTCCGAAGTAAAATAGTAAGATTAAACGAGAACTTACCAGTTTGAAGTTTGATCTTTATTTTATGAGGAGTTACGTCGAGGGACTATGTGCCCTCCACTCCCACCCTAATAAAGATCAAAGGTAAGTTAAGTTTTGTATCACGTAGCTTACTATTATGCTTCGGTATATATCATCTGTGATTTCACACCGCTGCTTTGAAGTTTGATGCGCGTGCGCCTGAACGGCCTTCTTCACGTAGTCCCTCGACGTAACTCCTCATAAAATAAAGATCAAACTTCAAACTGGTAAGTTCTCATTTAATCTTACTATTATGAGTGATAATTCCTGTCTTGCCAAACAGTTAACATTTTTTGATTTAAGAAGCTGGCTAGAAATATGTGCGTATATGATGAAGCCGAATAAAGTTACAAAAATAAGAAAATATTAAAATAGGTTTCTGGGCTAGCTTACAGCTTATATTTGTGAGTATCATTAAAAAGGAGACAATTTTACATGTCTAAATACTTAACAAACCAGATGAAATATATCCAGGATGCTCAGATTGAACTGGAACAGTGAGAAAATAATTGTGTTTTACGTTTCAGAGACAGTGGAGAGAATAGACAGAAAAAAGCTCCCAATCTGAAACATCGCCTGTTCATTTCCCTTCACAGATGCTGCCTGACCTGTTGAGTTCCTCCAGTAGTTTGCTTTATATGATGAAGCCGAATAAAGTTACAAAAATAAGAAAATATTAAAATAGGTTTCTGGGCTAGCTTACAGCTTATATTTAGTGTCAAATTAAGCTTGCCTCAGGTTGCGGTGTGTGAGATAATAAATACCATAACATTGTCTCCCAAGTGAGGAAGTGACAGAGAAAGAAACAGCTAGTCACATCTTTGAAATAAGATGCCGTAAACCAAATACCAATGTTTATGGGGGAGGAGGCGATAAAGGAAGAGAGAAACAGCTAGTTACATCTTTGAAGTAAGATGCCATAAACCAAATGGCCTATGTTTATGAGGGACCAAGTGACAGAGAGGAAGCAGCGAAAGAGCTAGGGTGATCTCTTTGAAGATAAAATGTCGTAAACCAAATGGCCAATGTTATCTTGTACCATGTGACAAAAGGCCTTTGATGTGATCCCTTTTCCTGTACCTCTGACCATGACTAATGTCTGTGGAATGTGCTAAGGTGACAAAGAAACACTATATAATGCAATGTAATTCTGTTCAGAGAAGTGGACGGAGGACGGTCAAGTGACCAATACAGACACTTGACCGTCCTCCGTCCACTTCTTTGAACAACAGAATTACATTGCATTATATAGTGTTTCTTTGGTCATTTGGTTTACGGCATCTTACTTCAAAGATGTGACTAGCTGTTTCTCTCTTCCTTTATCGCCTCCTCCCCCATAAACATTGGTCATTTGGTTTACGGCATCTTACTTCAAAGATGTGACTAGCTGTTTCTTTCTCTGTCACTTCCTCACTTGGGAGACAATGTTATGGTATTTATTATCTCACACACCGCAACCTGAGGCAAGCTTAATTTGACACTAAATATAAGCTGTAAGCTAGCCCAGAAACCTATTTTAATATTTTCTTATTTTTGTAACTTTATTCGGCTTCATCATATAAAGCAAACTACTGGAGGAACTCAACAGGTCAGGCAGCATCTGTGAAGGGAAATGAACAGGCGATGTTTCAGATTGGGAGCTTTTTTCTGTCTATTCTCTCCACTGTCTCTGAAACGTAAAACACAATTATTTTCTCACTGTTCCAGTTCAATCTGAGCATCCTGGATATATTTCATCTGGGTTGTTAAGTATTTAGACATGTAAAATTGTCTCCTTTTTAATGATACATTTGAGAAATTTTCCTGACTCCATGAATTTGCCAACTTGTTATAGTTCTAATGGAATCCGCCATCTCCTAAAATTTAGTTTGTAAAATAAACTGTCCTAAATGATTTTCTAATCTCCTCATGCATTATGCCGCATTTAAGAATCTGGGACATACAGTTCATGGTCTCTTCTTTTGTCTCGCACAACAACAACTCACTTATTCTCTCACTAACTCACTGAAATCTACAACATCCAGGTTCAGGAATAGAAGCTTCCCCACAGCCATCAGTCTATTAAACTCAACTCAAACAAAACTCTGAACATGAATAGCCCATTGCACATAATCTGCTTATTTATGTGTGTATATATATATACAGTATATATATATATATATATTCAATGGTATATGGTCACACTGATCTGTTCTGTATTTATTTATGCCCACTATATTCTGTTGTGCTGAAGCAAAGCAAGAATTTAATTGTCCTATCTGGGAAACATGACAATAAACTCTCTTGAATCTTAAATCTTATTGCACGTTTTCTTGCCTTCTTGCTGCTCCCAAATACATTATTTCTCATTTGTTTTCAGCATCCATTCCTTTCTGTAATTATGTTAATTCTATTAGTTACGATCACTACCACAAAAATGCTTTTCCACTGATACACCTTCCACCTATCCAGCCTCATTTACTAAAACCAAACCCAGAATCGCACCTACTCATATAGACTCTCAATATGAGGGATAAAATAGTTCTCCTGAATGAAATTCATGAATCCTGTGCCATCTGTGCCCTTGAGTTTGTCAGTGATCATGTTAATATTTAGTTTAAGAAAGAACTGCAGATGCTGGTAAAATCAAAGGTAGACAAAAATGCCGGAGAAACTCAGCGGGTGAGGCAGCATCTAATGAGCGAAGGAATAGGAATATAATATTTTGAGTGATTGAAATCACCCACTTGTGGTGCCCCAATGTTTCAGTGCTTTTTAAAATGTAGGCTCCTTCTTGTTCTTGTAGCTCTCTTTGGGGGTCAAGGAAAGAGCGTTCACGTGGCGGCCCTGTTTCAACCAATCTTTCCACCACCACGCACAAGACGCACAAGAAGCGCAAGACAGACACCATTGTGCAGATGCCAAGAAGTGTGTTCAGCTCTGGCTGAACAACTTCTAATCTTGTGTGTGGACTCGATAAGAAGAAGAAGCTCTCTTTGATTGCTTAGAGGTTGGTAATATACTTCGGACAGTGTGATTGCTCTTTTCGTTCATTAGTTCTGTATAATATGTAGGAACTCTTTATTCTTACTTGTTCTGCAAAACTTTGGTGCAGGAAATGCCTATGTATTTGTGCAGCAAAAGTCAACATTGTTCTATACACAAACGTGAACATATTGTAGGGAGCACTTTTCAGGAGTCAAGCCAATGCAGTAGACGGGCCTGGGCCTCAGACAACGATCACATTATTAACTCAAAACACCATGAAATAAATTACGAGGTCAAAGTTAGATACTAACTGAAATAAATTAACTGAATTCCAGAAATAAATAACATTTCCTCGCACGCTAAATTCTAAAGATCCATTCTGTGTAGTAGTAGTGTCTCCATGGAACAAAACTCATTGATACTCCAGGTATTAGTTAAATCCTTCTGTAATTATACTAGGTTGAATTCCATACAAATGTTTCCTTATTTTATTGTTTGCATGAACAAAATATTTTACTCTGCACAATCATTATAGTTGTTATTTAATCTCCTCAGCCTTTAAAGGATATTTATTTTTGTTCTATCCTGCACTTTGTTCACCCTTTTCTTGAGGGTAAGGCCTGTTTCACAATTCTAAAGAAACGATATTGACATGAAACATAAGCTCAATTTCTTTCTTCATAAGTGCGGCTTGATCTGCTGTATATTTCTAGCTTTCTAAAGCAGAGGCATACTGAAAGGCAGAGGAGGTTTACAATCAAATCCTTTCAGTAACTATCTGTAACTCACAGATTTCCCAGGTTGTCCTTTTTCACCAACTGGTCCAGGAGGTCCTGTGGAAACATCTCCATAAAGAGGGCATGCGTTGATACATTTCCTTCGCACCATACTTGTATATAGCGACATCTGTTCAAGAACAAGTCTTTTGCAGACCTCAATCACATGACTGGCGGGTAGAACAGGACCCTAAAATAGATGAAAGCAATTCAAAATTTGCTGTGTGTTACAAAGATTTATAATTGTATTAGAATATAAATCATAATGCTGCTATCATGCCGAGTGGCATGAGTTCAAAATATCAATTTATTTTAAAGTAAAATAGCGGCACAGTGACACGTCGATAGATTTTTTAGATTAGATAGCCTTTTATTGTCATTCAGACCGAAGTCTGAACGAAATTGAAGCAGTCATACATACAATACAATACAATAAAAAACAACAATAAACACATATTAACATCCACCACAGTGAGTCCACCCAACATCTCCTCACTGTGATGGAGGCAAAAGTCTTAGGTCTCCAGTCTCTTCCCTCCTCTTCTCCTTCTGCGCTGAGGCGATACCCCCCGGGCGATGTTAAAACCTGTCCCGCGGCTCAAACACCGCGGCCCGGGGTGGTCGAAGCTGCCGCTCACCAGTCCTGCTGACGCAGCCGCTGGCCGATAGAGTTGCTGCCTCACAGTATCAGAGACCCAGGTTCGATCCTAACCTCGAGTGCTGCCTGTACGGTGTTTGTATGTTCTCTCTGCGACTGTGTGGGTTTTCTCCAGGTGCTCCCATCTTCCAAAGATGTGCAAATATGTAGGCTAATTGGCTTCTGTAATTGTCCCCAGTGTTGTAAGGTACAACTAGTGTATGGGTGATCGTTGTTAGTGCATGGGAATTATGACATAATTCAGCTACATGGAATGAGATGAAGGGTATGAAATTCAGAGTGACCGTGATCTTGGTCTCTATGATCTTGGTCTCTATTGGCAGAGTAGCCTTGGCACACATACGTACTGTGGCTCCATCTTCAGCAGGACATAATTCAGGAGACCACTTCTGACGGAAAATCTTGCATATATTGCCTTGGAGATAGAAAAAGTACTCTTTGAACAAACTTAGAGGCTAAGGACAGCAGCCATGTACCTTTCCTGCTCTGCTTTGCCTCAATCAATCAATCAATCAATCAATCAGTTTTATTCGTCACATACACATATAAGTGCAGTGAAATGAATTTGCCAGCAGCGGTACAATCAAAAAAGAACACACAATACACTATAAGATTTAACACAAACATTCACCACAGCATTCTTCACTGTGGTGGAAGGCACAAAGTACAGTCAGTCCTCCTCCATTGTTCACCTGTGGTCGGGGCCATTAACCTCCGCAGTCGCCGCTACGGGCGGCCGGATGTACAGGCCCTCTCGTCGGGACGGTCGAACACACTCCGCGGCTTGGAGGTCCCGAATCGGCGCTTTCCTACCGGAAACCACGGCTTCAGGATGTTGTAGGCCGCAGGCTGGCTGACGGAGCTCTTCTCTGGCTGTCCCCGGCGAGGGAACCCAGGCTCCGGATGGTAAGTCCACGGCACGCCCGCGGCTAGAAGCTCCGCAGACCACGGCTTCAGGATGTAACAGTCCGCGGGCCAGCGATCAGAGAACTCCCTTCTGGCGACCCCGGCAAGGGCTCGCCCGCTCCGCAATGAAAAGTCCACGCTGCACCCACTGCTGAAACTCCGGGCCCGACTCCGGGAAAGGCCACTCCAGTCCATTCCATGCTGTTAGGCCGTGAGGGAGGCAACATGGAAAAGTCACCTCTCCGTTGAGGAGGCGACCCAAAGCTGTTACCCCCTTACCACCCCCCACACGAGAGACACTAAAACAAACATTTGGACACACTAAAAAAAACAAAAAAAGTAGAAATAATGAACACACTGCTGGCAGGGCAGCCGTCTCGCAGCGCCCCCACCGATCAGTGTATTTTTGCCTCAAGGTATTTTTGCTCTGGCTCCAACACCTATCCTATTGTTGCAGCTCATGCAGCACACTAAGGGGAATGAGTCAGAGTGAAGTGGAGAAACAACTTTGGACTTCACTCAAAATTATTGTGTGACCTTACTGCAGCCTCACACGACACCAGGCAATCTCTGAAGCAATATGTAAAGGTAAGTGGTCAAGAGTGTTTAATTATCATATGTAATGAAAAATAACTATGGAGTTTTTAATTGCAGCTGCACAACAGGTTTGCAAACACAGCACTCCATGGATGACACACTGGATGCTGTTCATGAACCTGGAGGTCACAATTTTCAACTCCTATACATTCTTCCCGATGGCAGGAGTGAAATGAGAGTGTGGGCAGGGTGTGGGTCCTTGATAATGCTAACTTTTTTTGATGCAGCACCTCCTATAGATCCCTTTGATGGTGACGAGCGCAGTGCACATTATGAACTGGGCAGTGCCTTCCACTTTTTGTAATCTCCTTTGTTCCTGGATGTTTGAGTTGCTGAACCAGGCCATGATGCAACCAGTCAATATGCTCTCTACCACACATCTGTAGAAGTTCAAGAGTAATTGTCGACATACTGACTCTCCTCAATCTTCTAAGGAAGTAAAGGTATTGATGGGCTTTGAAGATGTACTTTGTGGATGGTCAACAACTTTCCTGGTGGAGAAAAACATGACCCAGTTCCAAGTGGCAATGCTCAATGCACAATGGATGGTGTTGCTTGGTGCACATACCATGTGCTAAACAACAAATGTGC
This sequence comes from Amblyraja radiata, assembly GCF_010909765.2. Taxonomy (NCBI): domain Eukaryota; kingdom Metazoa; phylum Chordata; class Chondrichthyes; order Rajiformes; family Rajidae; genus Amblyraja; species Amblyraja radiata. The sequence goes on from NC_045960.1 coordinate 95,259,573, forward strand.
ACGTACATCCATCATGCCCAGAAGGTTGAATTTCTTGCAAAATAATGTCTTCATAATTTACTCAAAGACTTCAAAATTCAAACACATTGTATTTAAGAACATAGTTCTGCATGATTTAATTTCTAGATAAATACCTTTTTAACCAACGTAACCATTATACCTCAAATTCACTGGATATTTCTCCACCATTTTGATTTAAGCTTGCCATGACAATATTGTTATGTCTAATATTTCTATTCTCACAAAGTCACAAAAGTTGATTTGAGATGTAACATTAATGCACATAGTTTAAGATGTCAAATTTTACTTACTGGAGGTCCAGCAGGTCCAGAAAATCCAGGGAAGCCCGTTTCACCAGCAATACCACGTTCTCCAAGTGAACCCCTACAGCCTGGTTTTCCAGGAGGTCCTCTTTTACCCTTGAGACCCACAAGTCCAGAATCACCTCCACCACCTGGCTAGAAAATGAAATAAAAAGCTTCAAAATAAATATATATTCTAAAAAGTGATGACTTGTACTTAGTAGTCATCTTAAATTGGAAAGCATCCTAAGGCGTAAGAGGAACAAAAATAATTGATGGGGAGGATCTAATCCTTGGGTAAGTTGATGGATTTTATGGAAGGAAATGCAGCACCAGAATTCCAGAGCAAGGCACATGGGCAAAGTAAGAAAAATAGCTAATTATGGGGTGAAGAGAACAGGTGGCAACTTCTTCACAAAATAACAATTAAAATGAAAATGTCACTGAGACCAACGGCTACCCTTCATGCAGATCTTTTTTAATCCAATATTTTAAAATAATAACAGTTATAGGACTCAACTTTCAAAAGTGCAAAGTGTAAGAAAAAGATTCTTCATAGTTATTTAAAAATGGATGTATCATGGTTCAACAATAGCGATAATCTGTCAGCAACTGAAGTATTTTACAATCTCCCAAAATCAATGAATAGCTGCAACACTTGCTCGAGAAAGTATCTGACTACTAAGCAAACCAGTTATGTAGCAAATCAATCATGCATTCTATGATGTGCACTACATAAGTACATCAACATGTACATTGGCAAATATGCACAAGTATATAACATAAATTGGAAAAACAGCACCTAATAGCATGTATATGTAATCACAATATCACTTCTACAAACCGAAAGGAATTGTATTTCGTGTAATATGAATTTGAGTGCTAATCATTACCAAATACATTTGAATCACAAACTGACTTATTTGCGAAACCTATTGTGAAACATAACATTGTATTGACTGGGAATCATTGGCTGGCTGATTAGTAAGGACTGATGATCAGAGGCCAGCTAAAATGGAATGGAAATTCTGCATTCTCTGTGCTACTGAATTGTGTGGGATACAAGGTCTGATATTAGAAGAGGTCACTGCCCCTTGAAGACAAATATGAAAGTCAATCATGTAGAGTCAGTGTTTTTCACAGTCTGTTTATCATTGTATGGCAATACCAGTGATACCATCTGTGAAAATGTACTCTTTCACAGGTGCTCCTTTAATATTACAATGGAAGCTTTGGGTATTGAAATCCAGAAACAAGCATGGCTGGTTTTAATTTATGGAAAAGTTACCTATCTATGTTCTCCAGAGATACTGCCTGACCAGCTAAGTTATTCCAGCAGTTTGTGTCTTTTTTTGTAAACCAGCATCTGTGGTTCCTTGTGTCTCCAAATTTCTTAATCATTTGCCTTCTTTGCTTGGTAATCATATGAATAGCTTTACTTACTTCTCCTTTTGGTCCTTTTCCTCCTTTTCCACCCTTAAACAAAAGATATTGGAAGATGTCAGTACTGTTATAATTACTTCTTAGTACTACCACTAAATTGTAATTTTATAAGTAACATTTTTACATTACCTTTAGACCTTCAGAACCCAGTATTCCATCAGCACCTTTATCCCCCTGAGGTATAATAATTAATTTTCAGTAGTTAGTTTAAAAAAAAAATTGTGAAAAATAAATGGCAAATTGCAATTATTCAGATCTTTTAAATAAATATTTACCATGTATTTAGTGTCCTTTAAGAAATTAACATGGTTTGAAATTCAACTTCATCAGGAAGATGAAACTGATGGTAATGGTTTCTTCTTCCCCACAGCCATCTGGCTATTAAACTCAACTCAAACTAAACTCTGAACATTAATAGCCCGTTATCTGTTTATTTGCACTTTATCTGTTTATTTTTTCATGTGTGTATATATTTATATAATGGTATATGGACACACTGATCTGTTCTGTAGTGATGCCTACCATATTCTGTTGTGCTGAAGCAAAGCAAGAATTTCATTGTCCTATCCGGGACACATGACAATAAACTCTCTTGAATCTTGAATTGCCCTAAATATTTCTCAACCCATCAGTATTATGCAAAAGAAGATCTGGCAGATTGTAAGCCATGGATCAGACTGATAATATCAATAAGATATTCTGCGAGCATTGAATGTTACCACCAGAAGTCTCAAGTATTGGAGGTTATTATAATACTGAGCAAAATGTGAGAAGGGAGAAGAAATAACTTCTATTTATTTAGTACATTATCACATCTTCTGTATTGTCCATCTACTTCCAGTTTCAGTAGATTACTACTAGAATATTTTCACTATTGTTGCATTGCAAAACATCTATACAAGATCCCACAATAAATCATAAACAGCAAGAATTTGTTTAATAGGTGCAGGTTGAAGAAAGTGGGCAATCATGATATATGGGAATCTGTTAAAGATTCGCCTGTACAAGAAATCAATTTCAGCTTGACAGATTTTATGACAGGCATCCATTTCATTAGAGTAGATTGGGTTCAAGAATAAAAATAGCGCAAGACTCTTCTGTCAATGGTGGCAGATCAAACAATTCTCTTATTGTGCTGAGATGTTATAGTATGTCAAACAAGTTCTACCATACCTTTAATCCACTTGCTCCTGGGTATCCTACATGACCCTACAGGAAAAAAAAAATATTAACACAGGTTGTCAAATAATAGAACATGTCAATTATTAAAATACTGATCTGTAGAAAGAACAATTTTTTGAGATTATAGAACTTACTTGGTTTCCAGGATATCCAACAATCCCATGCCATCCAGGTATTCCTGCATTACCTTTATGGCCTTTTGGTCCCTATTGTATAAGATTAAAAGATCATGTAAAATTGACATTTATTGCATGATAAAAGAAACAGACTTGACTACAAGGTTTATTGAGTCAGGAAATGTTTCTTTTTAAATATCTTGAATGGGGAAAGCCCTGTGAAATTATTTGGTAACAATATTCTCAATGTAGCAGCCAGTGATATGCACTTGTAGGATAATGTGGACAGTCCTGCTATTAAATATGAAGCAGTTCCGAATTAAACATTAGAATCAGAATATCAAAAAAAGTTATATATTTATTTACTTACATGTTTTCCTATGTGACCTTCATGACCTCGAGGTCCTGGAAGTCCTTTCTCTCCCTTTAAAATAAAAAAAATAATTGCAGACTTTTTGTTTTGTATCATTGATCAAATTATCCAAAAACAAGAGAACAGTCCATTAACCTTGGATCCAATAATGCCTTTTTGTCCTTTTGGTCCCTGTTGACCCTGATATGCCTAAAAATAGTAATTAGAAGAATTAATATAGTTTACTATTACAAACAAAATTCATATATATATTGAATGTGTTTTACATGTGAATTGAAGAAGTTATACCTCAATGCCTGGGTCCCCATCTCTTCCTGGTTGCCCTGGATTTCCAAGTATCCCCTGTCAGAAAATGGTGGTGTTCGTCATAAATGAAAATTAACATTTCTTTTTGTGGAAGTCTGTGCAAATAGTCGCAAGATCACACCAACATACCTTATACCCAGAATCTCCCTTTGGCCCATAAACTCCTGGAACGCCCTGCATATAGATTATAATTTTATTAATATTGTTTTTCTCTCAATGGTATTGCATATAAGCTCATGTTGGCATAGTGAAATGTAGAGCTGTAGATCAGAACACAATAGTATTAATGCTATTCATTATAAATGGGTTCAGCTATTTATTGTAGTTTATTTACTTCAATATGAAATGTGTTTCAATATCACAAAATGCCAGAGATATACAAAATTATTAAAATCACAGCTTTTACAGAAGGCACAGCTGGAGATTAAGTTTTGTTGTCCTGTTAGAACCTCTGTGTCTGTCCAAATGTCTTTTAACTGTTGTTGTAATTTCTGCCTCAACTACCTCCCTCTGGCAGCTCATTTCATATACCCATCACTGTGAAAAAGCTGCCCCTGAAATCCATTAAATATACTTCCCTTTTCACCTTAAACCTAGGTCCTCTGGTTCTTGTTTCCCCATCTCTTGGTAAAATACTCTGTCCATTCACCCAATCTATTCCCCTTAATATCTTATGCACCTCTGTAAAATCACATCTCATCCAACTACGTTCCAAGGATTAAAGTCCTAGCCTTTCCCTGTAGCTCAGGCCCTTGAGTCCTGGCCAGAAAGCTTCTGTTCAAGTTACAATATTCAAAGGGCTATGTTGCTGAAGCAAGCCACATTTGTGATATACAGTCCCCTCCATAATGTTTGGGACAAAGACCCAACATTTATTTGCCTCTGTACTCCACAATTTGAGATTTGTAATAGAAACAAATCACATGTGGTTAAAGTGCACATTGTAAGATTTTAATAAAGACCATTTTTACACATATTGGTTTCACCATGTAGAAATTACAGCAGTGCTTATACATAGTCCCCCCATTTCAGGGCACTATAATGTTTGGGACACAGCAATGTCATGTAAATGAAAGTAGTCATGTTTAGTATTTTGTTGCATATCCTTTGCATGCAATGACTGCTTGAAGTCTGCGATTCATGGACATCACCAGTTGTTGGGTGTCTTCTCTGGTGATGCTCTGCCAGGCCTGTATTGCAGCCATCTTTAGCTTATGCTTGTTTTGGGGGCTAGTCCCCTTCAGTTTTCTCTTCAGCATATAAACGGCATGCTCAATTGGGTTCAGATCGGGTGATTGACTTGGTCACTGAAGAATTTACCATTTTTTAGCTTTGAAAAATTCCTTTGTTGCTTTAGCAGTATGTTTGGGATCATTGTCTTGCTATAGAATGAACCGCCGGCCAATGAGTCTTGAGGCATTTGTTTGAACTTGAGCAGATAGGATGTGTCTATACACTTCAGAATTCATTATGCTACTACCATCAGCAGTTGTATCATTAATGAAGATAAGTGAGCCAGTAACTTCAGTAGCCATACTTGCCCAGGCCATAACACCCCCATCATTGTGTTTCACAGATGAGGTGGGGAGTTCCTTCTCTCCTCCATACTTTGCTCTTGCCATCACTCTGATATGGCAATCTTCGTCTCATCTGTCCACAAGACCTTTTTCCAGAACTGTAGATGCTCTTTTATGTACTTCTTGGCAAACTGTAACCTGTCCATCTGATTTTTGTGGCTAACCAGTGGTTTGCATCTTGCAGCGTAGCCTCTGTATTTCTGTTCATTAAGTCTTCTGCGGACAGTGGTCATTGACAAATCCGTACCTGACTCCCGAAGAGTGTTTCTGATCTGTCGGACAGGTGTTTAGGGATTTATCTTTATTATAGAGAGAATTCTTCTGTCATCAGCTGTGGAGGTCTTCCTTGGCCTGCCAGTCCCTTTGCAATTAGTAAGCTCATCAGTGCTCTCTTCCTTCTTAATGCTGTTCCAAACAGTTGATTTTGGTAAGCCTTTGGCTGATGTATCTAACAGTTTTATTCTTGTTTCTCTGTCTCATAATGGCTTATTTGACTTTCTTTGGCACAACCTTGGTCCTCATGTTGATAAACGGCAATAACAGTTACCAAAGGTGATGGAAAGACTGGAGGAAAGACTAGGTTCTGAGAGCTCGCTTATACCTGCATTAAAGAGGCAATTAAACACACCTGAGCAATTACAAACTCCTGTGAAGCCATGTGTTCCAAACATTATGGTGCCCTGAAATGGAGGGACTATGTATAAACACAGCTGTAATTTCTGCATGGTGAAGCAAAAATGTATAAAAATGGCCTTTAATAAAATCTGATAATGTGCACTTTAACCACAGGTGATTTTTTTCTATTATAAATCTCAAATTGTGGAGTACAGAGGCAAATAAATAAGTGGTGGGTCTTTGTTCCAAACATTATGGAAGGCACTGTAGCTTAAGAGTATCATGAAGCTATTCAGTCTGCAAGAGGGTAAATAAAAATAAGGACTGGCTCCATCCGTGAAACAAATGATGTAATAATAAATGAAACAGAAAATGTACTTTTGAAAATAACTGGTAAAATAACTTTGGAAACTGGTAGTTGGAAGTTTTGTCAGTCGGCAGGACCTAGGGGATGGGGGTGTGTGTGGGTGTTTGTGGGGGAGGGGGGTGTATGAGGGAGGGGGGGGTGTGTGGTGGTGTTGGGGAGGGGGTGTGTGAGGGAGGGGGGTGTGGGGGAGTGTGGGTGGGGGAGGGGGGTGTGTTGGGGGGAGGGGGGTGTATGGGGGAGGTGTGTGGTGGTGTTGGGGAGGGGGCTTGTGTGGGAGGGGGCGTGTGGGGGAGGGGGGTGTGGGGGAAGGGAAAGTGGGGGAGGGGGAGTGTGTGGGGGAGGGGGTTTGTGGGGGTAATGGGGTTGTGAAGGTAGGGGAGGGGTGTATGTGGGAAGGGGGGAAGGGTATGGGTGGCAGGGGGGGAAGTGTGGGGGAGGGGGATGTGGAGGAGGGGGTGTGGGAGCGGGTGTGTGTGAGGGCTCACCGGCTCCAGGACCTGGCTCTGGACTCACTCAGTGGTTCCCTGTCACACAGGAGGATTGGTCCCCCAACACAATATTCCACCACTCACCCATAGCCCCAACTGCACAGGCGCAGCTCATTTCCCCTCATCCCCAGCACTCTCTTTCCCTCCTTTTCACCCTCTCTCTTTCCCCTTTCCCAATCCCTCTCACACCTCTCTCCCTCTTCTTTCCCATAACCTCAGTCACTCCCTCCCTCCCTCCATAACTCCTCTCCCTCTATTCCCCTCACTCCCCACATAAAACATACCGGGAAACATTATAACATACATTTTAGACACGCTAAAAATAACAAAAAAAGTCGAAATGACACACAGGCTGCTGGCGAGGTTGCCATCGTGGTGCCACCTGCAAACTGCAACAAACTGCAGATGGCAAATGTTAAAGGTGCAGCAATTTCAAAGAGTGAGATTGGATCTGAGATAAAGGGGAAATTTCCACATTCAGGAGCCCTTGGCAAAAAGCAATAGTCACAAATGTTCAGGATGTTTTGTTGGCCTTCAATTATCATTTTTCTTTGAGGTTAATTGATCGAATAAAGAGACTGTGCACGCATGGCTTTGTGACCAGTATTGGTGTGAAGGCTATTCTCACCAGCAATAGAAACCAGCCTTAATACATAAAGCTGGTTAGGGAACATGGCATGGAACACACTTTCTATGTCTGGGAACAAACCCAGCCTTAATGGTAACATTAAAAATCCATTTCATAGTCTATGCCCTGACCAGTCCGCAATTGTGATAGAAAAATAATTTTATAATATCCTTTGGATTCAGCACAAAATACAAGTATTGCTATTTTAAAATGCCATATTTGAAATTGGTGAAGTTCTCATTTATGCCTTATTAGGGAGACATGGTACATGAAACTTGATTGTGCAATATCTTCAGAGTTACTTTGCATAGCGCTGCCTCTGACAAATAGGAAAAAATTCTACTACAATTGTGCATAATTTTCACCTCAAAAAACGTAGACATTTACCAAAACAGTTAAAATAAATTATTATCCATGCCATTACTCACAAGTTCTCCTTTAGTACCTTTCAGACCAGGAAACCCTGGATCACCTCTGAGACCCTGCAAAACACAACTTTGTTAATTTTATTGTAACCATAGAAGTTTAAGTCATTTTCAAACTTACCAGGTTTATTCATTCAAAAGAGAATAGAAGTACAACTTACCCTTGGTCCTTCCACACCAGGTCTTCCTTCACTACCAGGAAGTCCTTTATCACCCTGTGAACAGTTGGAATTAAGTGGAAACACATTGATTGAGGAGTTAATATTTTAAAGACTAATAATATTTATCAGTCATAAAAATATGATGTATTTTACTTCAATAAATGAATAGATTGCATAGCAGTCTGAAGCAGGGACTCAACCCGAAACGTCGCCTATTTTCTTCGCTGCATAGATGCAGATGCAGCAGCGGCAGCGGAGACCCGGCTCGGCCCTGGAGCTGTAGCAGCAACAGCAGCGGCAGCGGAGACCTGACTCGGCCCCGAGGCTGTGGCGGCGGCAGCAGCAGCAGCGGAGACCCGGCTCAGCCCCGAAGCTCTAGCGGCGGCAGCAGCGGAGACCGGACTCGGCACCGAAGCTGTAGCAGCGGCAGCAGCGGCAGCGGAGACCCGGCTCGGCCCTGGAGCTGTAGCAGCAACAGCAGCGGCAGCGGAGACCTGACTGCCCTAATGGCTGACATCAACTGATGCAATTTGTGTTCACGTCACATAACTTGTCATTGCACATTGATTTGCATCCATACCAGTGTCCCATGAATGCCACAGTATTGTGCTTTTCATTCGTCTTCTGAGGCAGCATTGATGGATGAACTTCTCCTGAAAGCTATCAGATGTCCAGGGCTTCTCCCTGACTTCAAGTGATGGTTATGCTGTCTCTTAATAAGCTATTATTACAACCTTATTTCTCATGCAATGCATTTTCCTTGGTAAACTTGAATGGTTTGGTCATGAAGAAGCAACAGGTTTTTACTCTGCCACTTCTTCAACCTTTCCTTCCTGTGATAAAGCAATAATATAATAATAATAATAATAATAACTTTATTTATAAAGCACTTTAAACAACTACAGTTGCCGCAAAGTGCTGTACATGAGAACTCATGAACAAAAAGCTATTACAAACAATTAAAAACCCATTAAAAACCGTAAGACGAAGGACTATAAAAAAACACACTAAAAATTAAAAGACATTAAAAGCACTAAAAACAGGAGCAATGCCTCAGCCAGTGTCGAAAGCCAAAGAATAAAAATGTGTTTTTAGGGAGGATTTGATGGATTCAGCAATGGGTGGGTTAAGAGAGTAGAAAGAAGGTCGCCGTGATTTCTCAGGATATTTTACAAAGATAAATCATTAAGGACATGAATATACCATATAGAGGAATTGATGACCTTTTTTTTGGTGATTACATCAATATGTTGGGCACAGACAGATTTTAAGAGATATCCACACCATGAACTGCAAGCAGATTAATCTCTCCACCACCGTGCCGTCGATGAATACAAGTTCATGGATCTTCGGTTTCCTTCCTGAAGTCAATAATCAGCTCATTTGTTTTGCTAATACTGCGAGCTAGATTGGTATTCTGGCACCATTAAATCAGATGATCAATCTCTCTCCTATACTCTGACACATCATTACCCAGTATTCTTCCAAAAAATGATGGCGTCATCGAAGACAACTCTGAAATTGTGTCTGGTACAAAGTCATGGGTGTAGAGAGAGGGATTGAGACATGGGACTGAGCATCCAGCCTTGAGGTGCGCATGTGCTGATGATCATCGAGGAGGAAGTGCTGTTGCCAATTCATACTGATTTAGGTTTGCCTATGAGGAAGTCGAGGAACAAATTGCATTGGGATGAGCAGAAACCCTGTTTCCTGAGTTTGATGATGCCTAGAGGGGATAATGGTGTGGAACGCTGAGTCATAGTCAATGAACAACAGCGGATGAACACAAGGTATGTGCTGCTATTGTCCAAGTGGTCCAGCGCAGAATGGAGAGCAAGCGGAACTGCATTTGCTATTGATCTGTTGAAGAGGTAGATGAATTATAGTGGGTTCAGGCCCTTACTAAGGCAGGAGTTTATATGTGTCATAACTAACCTCTCAATGTACATCACGGCAACAGACACGCATGCCACTGGTCGGTAGTCATCGAGGGATGTCACCTAACACTTCTTGGGAACCAGCATTGTGGATGTCATTTTAAAATAGATGGGGACCTTGTATATTAGTAATAAGAGGTTGAAGATGTCCACATAAGCACCAGCCAGAAGAGGAAGAATAGAAGATACTAGCATTGTGTGTGGGCAGGGGTGTGTGTGTGGGCGGGGGGGTGTGTGTGTGTGGGCAGGGGGGCTTGTGGTGGGCAGAGGTGTGTGGGCGGGGGAGGGGGGTTGTGGGGGGGAATGGTGTGTAGACGGGAGGGGTGGGCGGGGGGGTTGTGGGGGACGATGGGTGAGTGGGCGGGGAAGGTTGAGGGGGTTGTGGGGGGAGGGGGGGAGAAGGTGTGTGGGCAGGAGAGGGGGGGAGAGTGCTCGGAGCAAAGACGGGGAAGAGCCATGGGGAGAGGGGGGTTTCACGGGGAGGGGGGCAGCAGCCAGCGAGAGGGACCAGAGGGGAAGGGGCTGGCACTGGTGGTGCGATAGGGACTCACAGCGGGCGCTGGGCGCTGGTCGTTCTCTGCCAGGATCAGTGTCTCCGCTCTCCATTTGGCAACATCTCGCTTCCGGTCTCTCCGAAAATTGTGTCCTATTGGAGACCTCCGCTGGCCATCCAGAGCGTCCCTCAGCTCCAGTACGCGATGGCACAGGAAGGGGTGGACCGTCCCGGGGAGTGACAGGAGAAGAGACTAATCCGCGCGGCGCTGACTGGCAGGAGAGGAGATCAATCTTCGCACGCAGATTTTTAATCCTCACTAACTTTTACAACATTTAACCGATCGGAACGAACTTGTTGCACTCGCAGCACACGAGAACGGCGAGTGAGCTGGCAAAAAATCGTAGCACTATCGCGTACCATCTTTACGCAAATAGAATGACCGCGCAAATCGGACGATAACAAGATCAGAGTTTTAGTCATGTATAATAAAATAATAATATATTGGATGGATGGAAGGACGGACGGGCGGATGGCACAGAGATGTATATTCGGTCCATATAGCTCTTACACCCATGTAGACATGGACCCTCTGCATTGGCCTTCTCAGGAGGTGTACACAGGAGGGTCATGTTGACCTTCCAAATAAGTGTTATTGTTTCCTGAGAACATTACAAGAACACATTCTTAACCTGTAACTGAATGACAATCTAAAATGTGTGACTGCACATATGAATTTGTGAGCGTAGATAACTAACGGTGGCAGAAGAAGTGTGGTGCTTTTGCAAATATGCGTGGAGGTGGGAGTATGTGAGTGATTCAGCGGAGGCGGTGTCTTTGAGAGGTTTGTTAAGCATTTATATCATGTCCTGCGACATTATACATCTTTTGTGCTCTTATGGACATGGAGTTTCTCAGGCTGACCTATTTAATGAAAACCCTCACTCCTTATTGAACCAGAGATGATCTGCTTATTTATTGTAATGGCAGTCAGGGATAACTGGGATGTCACTCTTAGAGGTTAAGAGTCTGTCAGATAGTGAGTCATAGAGTTATACAGCGTGGAAACAGACCCTTCAGCCCAACTTACTTATGCCGACCAACATTCCACATCAACAGTAGTCCCGCCTGCCTCTTTTTGACATAATACTTTAAACCTAACCTATCCATGTACCTTAAGGGCCTGTCCCACGAGCATGTGACCTGCATGCGGCAAGCGCGACCAAACCGGAAGCGGTGGCCGCGCGGAGGTCGCATGATCCCCGTACAGGGCCGGTCCCACCAGCATGCGCCTGCATGCGGCGAGCGTGACCATACCGGAAGCGGGGGCCGCAAGGAGGTCGAGTGAGTGACGTGAAGTTCAAGCGAAATCCGCAGGAAATTCACGCGTGACGTACGCCGTCAAGATGCTGCGTACTGCATCGAGACACTGCGCACGCCCGTCGAGGCAGTGCGTGCCGGCAGGCCGTTGCCGCGCGGAATTTTTGAACACGGTCTTTTTTTTGGAGCCCCGCGCGATGTTGGGACCAGCTCCGCACAACTCCATACGGCTCCGGCGATCGAAGTGGGACCGGCTCAAGTGGATCGAAGTGGGACCGTGAGGCCGTACGGCTCAAGCGACCACGCTAGGTCGCGCTTGCCGCATGGAGTCGCATGCTCGTGGGACAGGCCCTTAAGTTGTGATATTACCTTCTCGACTACCTCCATGTACTTACCACACTTTATGTAAAAAATAGTTACCCCGCGGGTTCCGATTAAATGTTTCTCCCTTCACTTTAGAGTTGCCAACATCCACTTTGGATTAGTGCTCTAGAGACATTTCTGGTGCTTCCCACACCTTTCATGAGTAACTGCCCAATGCTTGCTCCCTCTCTTTATCTGCTCCACTCTCCTGCACTCGGCCACTATATTGAGTGTCTTTAAGGACTAATTATCTGCAATACTGGGAGCTTACATGACACCCTGCCCATCACACAACGTAGACTCCCCACCATCAACTCCATCTATACTTCAAACTGCCTTGGAAAAGCAGCCAACATAATCAAAGACATGTCCCACATCGGTCATTCTTTCTTTTCCCTGCTCTATTTCAAGATACATACGCTTGAAAGCACCCACCACCAGACTCAGGCACAGCTTCTTCCTTTGTTATCAGGCTTCTGAACAGTCCTTCCATAAGCTTGGATACTATCCATTTCATCTCTACCTCATTGCAAACATTGGACTTTGTCTCTGGAACTATTCCATGCTCTGTATCATTCCATTTGCTCTAACAATTACACTTTAGTTTGACTTGATTGTATTTATGTATAGTATCTGATTTGATTGGATAGCTTAAAAACATTTCCCTGTACCTTGGTGCATGTGACAACAATAAACCTAAATCTAAACCTGTGTCAAAAGATACCAGCTCAATCTTGAATCCCTTATGATGATCAGTTGAGGAAAATCCACGGCTTCACAATAGTGAGAGACATGATATAATTTAGTGAGCTTTGCTGCACTAGAGTATGTGATTACAATCAGTACTGCTGGCTTGTGTCCATGAACCTTTCAGTAAGTCTTGTATTTCTATGAAAGCAAAACATGAAAATCCAACAATTTCATCCTGGAAATGACTTCCTCAATTATACATTAGGTCAGACTTGGCATAGCATTGGTGAATTCATTGATTGCAAAGGAGGTAAAAGGCCTGATGATTAGAAGAGATGGCTAAGTAATGTTGACAATTTAAATTGTTATTCTTTTGAATTAACTTTATAAAAATTACTTAAATGTTTTCATTAATGACTTCAATTTTCAATGTTTTTAAATGCCTCTGATAGTTTCAGCTTTAAAAATTGAGGCTGCCTTTGCAACATCTGTAATGGATTTAAAGATAGGTGTATTTTAAGAACTGATTGCATCATATGGTCTAACTTTGATACATTGCTGTGCCAAACACTGCAGTTCATTCAATGGTTCCTATTTCAATATGAGCTGCTCTGCTTTTACATCTAATCTGCCCATTTGATTATGCCAGCAATAACACAAAGTACCCAGCACACACCAAAAAATGCCCTCCCCACGCATCAAAAATGTGAAGGGTCAATCAGGTCAGGATGAGTGTGGTCGATGGATGGTTGGGGTTAGAGCCAGCATAGTCCCTTTCAACAAGATTTTGCATCCATTTCCTTTGTGCAATGTTTGGAAAATGAGCCTTTCCCTGGTGACAAGAAGAATCCTGGCAAATATATGCAATTTATTTTTAAAACATAAAATAATGCATAATAAAAAGTTTACAAATAATACAAGCTATCAATATCTACACAACTCTCAGAAAGCAATTTCAAAATGAATGATTTAAAGGCAGAATAGATTGTAATAAACACCTAATATATCCTAAAATGATTCAAGAATGAGTCCAAAAGAAGTCACAGAATCAGTAACAAACATGAATTGAGCTCAAGAGTAGGACTTCGACACACCAAGTCTGTTCTGCTGTTTAAGAAGATCACGACTTATTTTCCCATCTTTCTTGTACTATTAGAAAATTTCGCACCAACATCTCTCGTGCCTTCATCGGCATCTACTTGAAATTGTAAACAACTGAGATGCACCATAAAACTTTGTGGCGCCACTTGTCAACTGGAAAATGACTCGTTTTGTACAAAACCTGTATACTGTTAGCCAGCTAATTTTCTACCCTTTAATATGTTACTTTCTACACCACCAGGTTTTATTCTTAGATACGGCATCTTATCAAATGCTTTCTTGAAATATTAGTAAGCCTTCCAGTTCCTCTTTATTGTCACTTTAAAGAACTCAACAAATTGGTCAAACATAATTTCCCTTTAACAAAGCCAACGTCTTTGCCCGATACCTTTGATTTTTTCCCCCCAAAGTGTTCAGCGATAACATCGTTAATAATAGATTCTAACAGAAGCAAGAGATGAAGCTGTAGAATAGACCACTCGTGTGTGACGTACCGTAGCATTTGAGCCATATTTTAAAATTTCTCAATATTAAAGTGGTTTTACATTTATTGGTAGACTTTTTAAATACTTCCATTATATAACTTATGTTGCCGAAGCTGCCTAACGTATAGTTGTATGTAATATGCATTTATAATACATGCACATAACACAATGGCATCATACATTACATGAGCAGACAGGCTAGCTGTTATTTGTCTGTACTGAAGTGTTCATTCATGATTGAATTCTCGGCATCTCCTAGAGATTATTGATGGTGTTTACTAACACACATCTGGCTAACAGTCCATCTTCAAACACAATACATTTTCAGCAGGTCAGATATCTCAAACAGACAAGAAGTAGTGGTTTGAAAACTTCCAATCAATTCCTGCCAAGATGAATCAATCTATAGAATCCAAAGCCCATTATTTTCTGCAGTTTATTGGATGTCAACTAATGTTTGCAAGCCGATGACAGGAACAAACAGGCAAACTGCAGTTTCAAACCTGGCAACCATGCACTCTGAGTGCCAGCTAACCACACTCCTCTGTGAGTGATTGTAAAAGTCACCGACTCACTGACAACTGCCCGAGTCCACAACAATATTTTATCTAATTACATTTATTAGATGAACATCTCATGTTTTAGAAGTAACCATTCTATTTGCTGGAAAACAAACACTTGAAACTTGATTCCAGCCAACAAAAAATAAATTTTGGTAGAGATTTCTTATCTGGCCTCCAATTGGTTTTAAGCACAAAAACACCAGAGACCCAAACCATTTTCAGGTTTGGGCTTCTAAAAGTATTTTTCACCGAGAATTGCAAGAGATAAACAAGCATTCTTTTGTAGCTCCAGTTCTTACAGCAGTAAATTGTCCAGATGACAGGCAAGCTCTGTTGGAGAAAACCCATGACAGAGAAGGTAAATGGCCTTTATTCAGCCCAGAACAGTTTTGCAAGGCTGCAAGAGCAGTCCTGGTCCACCGGCCTCAAAGTAAACAGTAATCTCTCAATTTCAAACTGAA
Source organism: Amblyraja radiata (assembly GCF_010909765.2). Taxonomy (NCBI): domain Eukaryota; kingdom Metazoa; phylum Chordata; class Chondrichthyes; order Rajiformes; family Rajidae; genus Amblyraja; species Amblyraja radiata. The sequence goes on from NC_045960.1 coordinate 95,274,969, forward strand.
AATAATGCTGGTTGGACATTTGCTTACCCATGAGCACATTCAAAACTGGTGCAGAAAATACAAATTATTTGTATAGCAGATTTTTCTTCATTTTTTTTGTTTTAATTTATAGAACATAGAACAATGCAGTGCGGGAACAAGCCCTTTGGCTCACTTTGTCTAAACTTACTATTATGCCAAACTAATTAATATCATCTGCTTGCACATGCTCTGCTTTACGTCTGTCTAAATGCCTCTTAAATGTTGCTATCTTATTTGCTTCTACCAGTTTTCCGTTGCCCTTAAGAAAAGGAACACCATTCTCCAGTCTTCTGGGACCTAAATTGTAGCTAAAGAAGGTATAGTAGATGCAAAATAGTCATAGCTATATGGTCAGTCATACAGCGTGGAACAGGCCCTAGGGACCAACTTGCCCTTGCCAACTAACATGCTCTATCTACACTATCTTATCCATGTACCTGTCCAAATGTTCATTCGGCCCTATAATCCAGCACCACCATTTAATATGATCATGACTGATCATCTAAAATCAGTATCCCGTTCCTGCTTTTTCCCCATATCCATTGATTACTTTAGCCCTAAGAGCTAAATCAAACTCCCTCTTGAAATTATCTTATTTGTAATCTAAGTATATTAGTCAATTAATAAATATCTGCAGGAAATACTGGATCATTAATTTATATTAAAAAATATCAGTTAAAGTAATGGCGTTTGGTAACTAGATGCAAATATAATAATTTATCGGACTTGGTATCAGTTTGTACGTGGTAATTACAGTATTTGAAACAAAAGTTGTTCTTACCTTCACTCCCCGTAATCCCCATATACCTTCGTGACCTGACGTACCTCTGTTCCCCTGCAATTTAGAGAAGATCATATTTATCAAGGTTTTGCTTCAAGATGAAAAGATAGGATTGGTCCACAACTGAAAGTGCTAAATTGGAGCAAGGCTACTTTTGATGACATTCAACACAAACTTACAAAGGTTGATTGGGAGAGGCTGTTTGTAGCTAAAGGACATCTGGTATGTGGGAGGCTTTTAACAGTGAGATTGTGTCATGTATTACGAGCAAAAAGACAACTAGGGAGCGAATAGGTCCTCTTAAGAATCAGTATAGTCTATGTGTGGAGCCTTGGGAGTGGGCAAGGTGTTAAATAAGTATGTCACCTCTGTATTTGCTGTGGAGAATGTCATGGAAGCTAGTGAGTTCAAAGAGAATAGCAATGTCCTGAAATGTATTGATATTACAAAACAGGTGTTGGGTGTTCTTCAAGCACATAAAGGTGGATAAGTCCCTTGTACCTAGCACCAAGCAAAGGAAAAATTGTTGGATCTGTTAGGAGAATCTTGTATTTTTGTTAGCCTTGGGGGAGCTACCAGAAAACTGGAGCTAGTGGTGTGCTGTGCGTTTATTTAAGAAGGGATTGCAAGAACAAGCCAGGGATATGTAGTCCGGTGAATATAACATCAGTGGGTAAGTTACTGGAAGAGATTCCGAAATACAAAATCTATTTACATTGGAAAGGGAAGTACATATTAGGGATAGTCAGCAGAGCTTTATATGTGGCAAATATTGTCTCATGAATTTAGTTGACAATTTTGAAGAGGTGACAAAGATGTTTGAAAAAGGCAGGACAGTAAACATTGTAGCAATTACTTTGGGGAAGAGTCTGGGACTTCTCACAGGAGCCGAGGGGACTGAGGGGTGAATTTAGAGGATTATCAAATCATGAGGAGCACATAAGGTGGATGGTCACAGATAGGGGAGTCTAAAACTATAGGCCAAAGGTTAAGATGAGTGGGAAATGATTTAAAGGAGACCTAAGGGGTAACTTTCACATAGGGTAGTGCAGAGTTGGAACAGACTGCCAGAGGCAAAACTTAAAAGACATTTAGACAGGGACATGCAATAAAGGCCATTTACGGCTCAAACATCTGTGTCTAACATCTAATAGTCAAATTATCAAGGACAAAGAGCAGTCAACTCCTCATGGAAAGAAAGCTTTGAGGAACTCCTCAACATTATTTTGTGCTTGAAATTAGCTCAATTGACTCCATTCCTAAACAAACTATATGTTCCAGTTTTCTCTACACCTGATCAAACCTCTACACCTGATCATAAAGGACTCAAGACAAGACAAGAGAGACAAGAGACATTTATTGTCACATGCACCAATTGGTACAGTGAAATTTGTGGTCATCATACAGCCATACAATAAAATTAAGAACACAGAACACGATAGTCTCCAACATAAACATCCCCACACAGCGGTATCAAACTTTCCCACTGTGAGGGAAGGCACCAAAGTTCAGTCATCCTCCTCTGTTGTCCTCTGTTGTTCACTCGTGGTCGGGGCCTCCCGAGCCCACCATAGTCACTGCTACGGGCGGCCCGATGTTCAGGCCCGCTCGCCAGGATGATGGAACTCCGACGTCGGAACGGGAGAACATCCTCAGCGGCTTGGACCTCCGAAACGGCCACTTCTTACCGGAGTCCGCGGCTCCCGAAGTCCACAGGCCGCACTGGGCGGAGATTCACGCTGGCGGGACCTCGGCAAAGGGATCCCAGGACTCCGCGATGTTGGTCAGCGCCGCCCGTGCTGGAAGCTCCGCAAACCACAGCTCCGCGATGTTGAAGCAGCAGGCCCAACACTCCGGAGCTTCAAACGACGATCCAGGTAAGGCATCGCCCGCTCCGCGATGTATCCAGCGCTGCGCCGCCGCTGCTGAAGCTCTGGTCCGGTCCCCAGCAGGAAAGGCCGTGCCAATCCAGTTGGTAGGCCGCGAGGAGGGGGGCAAGGGCGCGACTCGGAGAATAGTCACATCCTCGCCAGGAAGTGACTGGGAAATGGTTTCAGAGGCACAACCCTTTTTTTCAATTTCACAAAAATCTTCAACTTTGTCAAATGAGAGGGAATGTGGAATGTCCTTATCACATTGGCTTCCAACATTAATTCATCTCCATTTTATGATTGCTCCATGGTACCATATACGCTGTGATTGTAGCAAATGAGTCCCAAAAAAAACTGAGGTCCGACTGGGGTCAAGAGGCTACACCATCCACTTAACATTTTTATCAACTTTCTTCAGCAAAATGCCTCACCTTCAAACAAATGGAGCTATGATATAGGAAATTGTTCAACCTACGTCACCTCACTTCAGAACCGGGGTCAAGGAAAGAGCGTTCACGTCGCGGCCCTTTCAACCAATCTTTCCACCACCACGCACAAGACGCACAAGAAGCGCAAGACAGACACCATTGTGCAGATGCCGAGAAGTGTGTTCAGCTCTTGCTGAACAACTTCTAATCTTGTGTGTGGACTCGATAAGAAGAAGAAGACTTCAGAACCAAGGTTACCCAAACTTCAGTCAATGAGCGACAGTATGAAGATGATGCTTGCATATGTGCTTTGTTTGGAGACCAAGATATTGGTCACTGAAGTACAAAACAGATTAGTTCTTGAACGTAAAACACAGGAATGCATCGTCTTCCAAACTACCCAGTCACCCTCCTAGTTAACCACCTTCTGGCCCACCAATGATAGATTTTGTAGGTTCCACTTTGGCCTCCGTTACATCAGAACTGAAGTGGAAGTAAGTTAGACTCAATCCAGAGCACTGTATAAAATGACGCTAACCTTCCCCAATGACGTAACCGAGATCAGAGAGGTCATAATGGGAGAAATGATGGCTCCACGTTGACTTTGATGTTCCAGAGAAGGCCATCCAATTACATGCCATGCTACTTTCAGAACATTTAATTCCATGTTAGATCATACCTTTTCACCTTTTAGATCTATTTTCCCTCTTGGTCCAGGTGATCCTGAAATCCCCTGAAACAAAAATAGAATTTCTCTATTTATACTTCACATACTTTTTTGCGCAAAAACCTTAAACACCTGTTGTGAATTTACCTTAAATCCCATGGCTCCTTGTAATCCTTTGTAGCCTTTAGGGCCATCTAACCCCTAAGAGGAAGGAAAATATATTTCAGTGAATATGAAGTAATTCCAGCTTTGGCAATTAATTTGGAAACTAAAAAAAAAATGCACAATGCAACACTGTTTAAAATGACATACTCTTTGGCCTGGTCTTCCTTGTACTCCCTTGTTCCCTTTAATTCCAGCCATACCCTGATACAAGGAAAAACTAGATAAATGAACGATTTTAAACTGCAATAAATACTCAACATTTAAAGTGACGAAAGACATACCCTTGGTCCAGTGACTCCGACTCTTCCATAAGAACCAGTGTTACCTCTTGCAGCCTGTATCAAAACAACCACAGTTCATGCAGATAAATAAATGTTAGTTGTTTTCTACTTGGTTGCTAAAACACTTTTACAAAATAGAGTAATTTTGCCCCATTTGTATATGCACACACATTACACCTAAAAATGCCCTTTCAACACTGGTCACCACAGGTTAAATTGTGCCCACATTTGCCCATTCACCCAACTTGGTAAAGTCACGTTGCACTCTCTTCACATCCACCTTATAACTCACCCATGGGGTGGAAGATTGCAACCTTCACGTGGTCCGCCCTGTTTCGACTAATGCAATCAACTAGACGTGCACAAACGGAAGATCAAATAGAACAAGTTGTCCAACAACTTTAGGCTGTGCACGCCACACGAAAGAAGAAGAAGAACTCACCCATTCCCTCCCTCTCTAGCACTGTCACATTTGTAGACTTGGGAGATGTTACATTTAGCTCCTTCATCCAAATCATTGATTTCTATTGCAAATACTGACACCTTGTGGCACTCTCCTACTACTGTCTGCACCCAGACAAAGATAGGGTCTCAACCCAAAACGACCCATTCCTTTTCTCCAGAGATGCTATCTGACCCGTTGGGTTACTGCAGTTTTTGTGTACATCTATGATTATTCTTAATATTATCTCCTATCAATCAGGCCAGTATATTAATCCCAATCCTAAATTTTTTATTTTGCACAATAACCTCTTATGTGAGATTAAATGTCTTCTGAAGGTTCAAATATACTACCAGCTTCATCTCCCTCATCTATTCTACTTGCTCTCCCGACAAATCTTCAGTTGATATATATTAAGCATGATTTACCATTCATAAACACATACAGACTTTGTCCAATCCTATTAATATTACAATATTAATATTGTTCTGTTAATATAATCTTTCATAATAGATTCTAGCATTTCCCCAGAACTAATGTCATACTTACTGCTCTGTAATTTCCTATTTTTTCTCCTCCTCTTTTTAGATAGTGGGGTTACATTTGCTTCCTCCCGATTTGTGAGAAATGTTTCAGCAGCTTAAGAATTTTGGAAGATTACCACCAATGCAACCACTATTTCCACAGCTTCTTCCTTTGGTACTCTGGGATGCAGATTATTAAGCCCCAAGGATTTGACAGCTTGTCTGGCAGTTCTCTGGGCTGGCAGCTTAACAACGAACGACGGCTGAGTGACATCATTGGGATCACCACTACTGTTATTCCGAAAGAAGACAGACAACTCGCGCTCCATGGATTTCCTGCTGTTACCTCGGGCAGCATCTGAAAAATCCTATCAAGGGTGGATGGATGTGTCTGGACAGCTTCAGAGCCACTTTCAAAATTCGTATTCAGCCATGACAACAGTTGTCTGGACGTCAAATCAGCAAACTGAATGTATTTTCCAACAATCACTTTCCACTGAGCACTCGGTCCTGGTGGGTCTTGTCTATCCTGCAGCGAGTGCTGAAATATTGGTTGTCAAATACCACTGTCTGACAGGGTCTGAAACCCTTGAGATGGACCTGGCCACCTCTTCCATGCAGCAAAGAAAGCCTCAAGGTCCACATTAAACTTTGTTTTAGGCTGTATTCCAAACTTCCCTTAATATTTCATGCTGGCCCTCCCATCATATTGAAAATCGCAGGCATGCACTTTGTTCTTTGTCTGAGGCTGCCCTCTCTCACCTAACTCCCCTGATATAAAGTGCCCATGCAGGGCTTCATCTGGGGAACTAGCACCAGCACCACTCTTACCTGGTTCATTGGCTGCAACCCAATTGTGCCCAATGACTCACTATGTGCATATCCCACCATTGAGTAACCCTCTACATTACACAAAGTGATGGGATTTGAATTATTGGGCACGGCTGTCAGACTGAGTGACCATCAACAACCTTCTTTACTGTTTTACACATGAATAAATGAATTAGGGCAAGAAAAAGGACATTTGGCCCCTCGAGCATGCCCTGCCACTCAATGTGATCATGGCTGATCATCCCCAAACAGTACCCCATTCCTGCCTTCTCCCCATATCCCCTGACTCTGCTATTTTTAAGAGCCCTGTCTAGCTCTCTCTTGAAAGCATCCAGAGAACCTGCCTCCACCGCCCTCTGAGGCAGAGAATTCCACAGACTCACCACTCTCTGTGATAAAAAGTGTTTCCTCGTCTCCGTTCTAAATGGCGTACTCCTTATTCTTAAACTGTGGCCCCTGGTTCTGGACTCCCCCAACATCGGGAACATGTTTCCTGCCTCTAGCGTGTCAAAGCCCTTAACAATCTTATATGTTTCAATGAGATCCCATCTCATCCTTCTAAACTCCAGAGTGTATAAGCCCAGCTGCTCCATTCGCTCAGCATATGACAGTCCCGCCATCCCGGGAATTAACCTTATATAGCAATAGTATAGTTGTATAGTTGCTAGTAATAGCAACTTCACTAATTTTCGCCCTCTGACATTACATCGCCCTAATCAAATCCGTTCCTTTACATTAAGCTTCCTAATCAAATCCGCTTCATTACACAACACCAAATCCTGAATTGCCTTTTCCCAAGTAGGCTTGACCACAAGCTGCTCTAAGAATCTGTCTCAAATATTCCACTTTGGCTTCCTCAAAGTTCCATTCAGCTACAACATAATTTCCTACATTTAATCCCCCAAAGTGCAAGATCTCACACTTGTTGGGATTAAACTCCATCCACACTTCTCCGCCCATATTTCCAACTGGTCTATATTCCGTTGTATCCTTTGACAAATCTGCCTCACTATCCCCAACTCTGCCAATCAATTATATATATATATGCATATCACAAACACAGAAGCCCCACAATTGCTATCTGTGGAACACCACTGGTCACAGACCTCCAGTCAGAATATCAGCGATCCACACTACCTTCTGCCTTCTATGCCAAATACAGTTTTGAGTCCAATCTAAGTAGTCACCAAGGATCCCATGTGCATTAATCTTTTGGATCAGCCTACCATGAGGAACATTGTTGCAACCAAGGATGCAATAAAGTCATCTATATATTAATATTACCTGAGTCCCTGGTCTTCCAGACTCTCCAGCTGTGCCCTTTTCCCCTTTCTCTTCCTAATGTGGAGTTCAGAAAATACAAAACATAATTGTAATAATACAAACACCTTGATGTTAGATGGCTTCTAAACAGGATCAAACTTTTGTTGCACAGCCTAGCAGGCCTTCATGCCAGTGTAGTTGGAACGTGATATTATTAGATAACAATGGTGAACATGACTGGGTGTGTTCTGGGTTAATCCAGTTAATGAATGGTTTGTAATCATTATTGATTCACTACTGGGTACCTGCTGATCTACTCCTGAGCAAACTGGCATCAGTGGCACTACCTTTAAAATATCATTTTCCACTAAGCCACATAGAAACATAGAAAATAGGTGCAGGAGTAGGCCATTCGGCCCTTCGAGCCTGCCCCACCATTCAATATGATCATGGCTGATCATGGCACATCACCGCTGGAGGTGTATATGCTGCTGTTCTTCTCTGCTGAGATAGTTAGAAGGGAGAAAACATGCTTGCTACTTTACTGTTATCATCTGTACATAAATGCATAGTCTTTTACCCAAAATTCAGGATTCAAGAACCAGATGACATGGATTCAAGGTTAGAGTGGAAAGATTTAATGGGAACTTGAGGGGCAACATTTCATACAGAGAGTGGTGGGTATATGGAATGAGCTGCCAGAGGAGGTAGTTGAGTCAGGTACTGTAACAAGATGTTTGGATAGGTACATGGAAAGGAACGAATTAGAAGGATATGAGCCATTTTGCATAGATGGGGCTTCCTGGTCTGAAGGGCCTATTTCTATGCTGTATGACTATGACATCTTGGTGTATGAGGCAAAGCAGAGATGGCATGTCTTCCGTATCAGTATTGCCAGGAATGTACATATAGCAGGTAAAAGCATCTTGTGATTTAGAGTGGCTCAGTGGTGCGACTATCTCACAGCTTCAGAAACCTGGTTTCTGGTACTGACCTCTGGTGCCGTCTGAGTGGATGTTGCATGGTCTCCCTGTCATGACATGGGTTTTCCTGAATGCTCCAGTTTCTTTGCAAATCTTTTGGATCTGGCTGGTTTAACAGGCAACGTGGACTACCTAAGAATGGAGAATTAACATGCTCTCTGTAAAAACAAGGCATTGATCGTGAGGAATCTTTCCTGACAAATCACCAGGAGTTGTATTTTCAAGGAGGGATAGCCTTTGGAATTGTGTTGTGATCCAGGAACAATACGAAGAGTCACCTGTCTGTGTGCTATCCAGGAGGAAACCTCACAGTCCCTGCAAATTGTGTGCTTTTTCACCTTTTGGTTTTTGATTATGGTAGATTAGAGGATATCATGTTACCTCTTCAATACAAAACAATTATTTCACTAATGCACCTTACTGGGAAATAGGGTACAGATATTTTGTAAACCATGAATTTCACAAATGATGAATGTATTTTTGCCATTTGCTTTCAAAATGTAAATTCCGATTCACACAAATTACAAAAGCACAATTATACACAATACAATTTTGAAGCAAAAATCTGTAATGATGATTAAGAACATTTACCTGTGTACCTGTGCTACCCAGGTATTCTAGTTGTCCATAAGAACATTTGCAAAACGGTAGATTCTCAGTAAAACTGTTCTCTGCTCTCCGGCCACACTGAAACATTTTAATTGGTTATTTATGTGCTAAAATTAAGAATAAGCAAAAGTACTATGCAAAACACTAAAGAGAAGAGTAAACTAAGAATATTTCAAATTGTAATTACGAGAGAAAACTGTCACAGATAATTCTGATAACCATGACATCTTATAGGAGCACTGTGGTAATCCATATTTTTTGTACTATCTGTTCGCATGTGCTCTCCCCATCTTCCAATTAGGTTCTGGACTCAGTACCAAGTCTGAGCATTTCCAGCAACCCTCTCAATCTCATCAAAAAAATATTTATTCATAGTTTTATAATCCTTTTCTATACTGTGTAAGATATAGTACTCTATGAAATCAGCATGTTCTACCAGGACTTCGATGCTACACATCCAAAGTTGACCTAAATGTCACTGCCAAATATACTCGTTCAAAACTGAACCTTGCATTTTAAACACCTATTTCCATAAATACAATAACAAATTAATCTTAAATGTGAAATTATTTTATTATTGAAGCTTTATGTTTGTATAAATATATTAGGTTATGATTTTAAGTTTGAATATGAAACATTCAAGGTGGTTTAAAATACAGCGCACACTTACCACATGTGACAACTCACAGCATCCTTCAAAATGAACTCTGCTTGGATCACTGTGCAGTTCCAGTTGTTGCAGGTCAAGCTGTTAGACAAAGGGACCAAGATAAATACAAGACAATTTTCCATCATGATTTGCTCCAGCTTTCTATATGGTGAGAGCAAATATTTTGGAGTAGTATAAGGACACAATAAGTTAATATGAAGATATTTTTCCCATCTGGAGTTCATACTTTATGAAGATGTGTTGTTAAAAAATTCGAAACTTATTTGTGATAAGGCCCAACCATTCACTCCATTGGATGTAAAAGACGAACAGGGTGCTACACGAGGTCCTGATTAATATTCCCCAATCAATATTTCTAAAGCAGATATTTTACATTATTGTGTACTGCAACTTGCCAACTGCAAATTAGCTGCCCCATTTCTTATACTACAACATCGACTATCCTTCAAAAGCACACTTTCGATATGCACTGTGATAACCTGAAAGGGGTTTGAAAGGTTCTATATAAAGGTTGTATATGTACTGTATAAATGTTAGATCAGTATAATGAGAATTCGCAGAGGAAATTCTGTTCTCACTTGACAATGTGATATAATGCAACTAAAACACAAGACCAAGCAGGAATTTAATCTAATTATGATTTTTAAATTCAAGGATGCAAGCATAAGATTAATTAAAAGAAAAAAGTCATACTCTGTAATATTTATGATGTTTGTATTAGACCAGCAGTTAATATAAACAGGCCATGGTTGTGGTATTCAGCAGATCTGGTAGTTTCTGTGGACATTGAAACAGACCTCTGTTTGAAGTCAATGACTCTTTTAATCAAATTGGGAAAAATGAGAAAATGTGCATGTTTAATCTTACAGAGATAGGAGACAGACGGAGAAGGCAAAGTGAACATGTGTGATAGTGTGAACACACAAAATAGATTACACAAATTGATGACAACGTGGCGAGGGTTTTGTTTCTGGAAGCAGATAAGTGGAGATAGACACAAAAAGCTGGAATAACTCAGTGGGACAGGCAGCATCTCTCGAGAGAAGGAATGGGTGACTTTTCAGGCTGAGATCTTTCTTCTGGGTATTGAAAAATGGTATTGAACTCAATTCCTGGAAGAGATATTCTGAAGAAAGGTCATTGACCTGAAATGTTAACTCTTTTCCCACAGATTCTGCCCAACTTGCTGAATGTTTCAGGCATTCTCTCTTTCTATTTCCTACATGTGACATCTGCAGTGGGTTTAAAAAAAAAAAAAGGTTAAGCTACATTCAAAATTATTTCTCCGTTGAGTTTTGTTCAACTTACAGAAACCATTGCGTCGTTCAGCAGACATCTTGCTATCGATGTGTAACTATTTCCATCAATTGTTTCTTGCTTGCTGATCAGAACAGTGTTGACTTGCTTGCAGTCAATCAGCAAATTGATCTCCTTTCCACTTACACTAAGTGCTAACTTGTGCCATGAACCATCAAAAAGCATATCCACGTCAGCAAATGTTTGAAACATGACGGTGTTAGGTGTAGTTCTGTAGAAAAAGTCCAAAGATCTTGAGATACCAGAAAGACGAATGCCAATTTGCTCTCTTCCATCAATGTCACTGACCTCCCATAAATTCCATACATTTTGTGCAGTGTCTCCCAACATCTTGAATGTAGCAATGATTGAATATTCAGGAGGAATTCCACCTGGATACACAGCTCTAAAATAAACATTTCTGATAGTTAAGCGAGTATCAAAACAATAACATTGCGACAAAGTGGACATATTCAATGGACATTTATGCAAACATAATTATATAATACATCTTAGGATACACCCATGATTTATTAAATATATTATGCCCAAGAAATAATTAAGTATTTAGCAAGGACCAGTCACAAGAGTTAAGGTATTGCAAGACATCTCTAAACTGATATTCTTGAACAGCAAGCAGATATTATTGTAACTACAGATCTTCAGCTGGGTGTAACTTCTCATTCCATCTCACTCATAGTGCAATTTGAACAGATGAACCAATTGATAATTCATTCATTCCCTGTAGAACACGATCTCACTTCCAAAGCACCACCACCACCACCCCTATCCCCCCTAATGAAGGGCATTGCCTTTATAATCACTTGCTGTAGTTGCATGGTAACTTTCAACATTTTTATGCAAGGACATCCAAACACTTCCGTGCTGCGGCACTCATTTAAAATCTATCTTATCAAGCTACATGTCAATAACATTATTTCTCGTTATTCTAAAAACCAACGGGTTTCAGCCCAGTTTACTTAACCTTGCCTTACAAGACAATCCCATCATCCAGGAATCTATGAAGTGGATCTTGTTTGAAATGCCTTCAAAGTAAGTGTATCCCACATTACAGTAAATCCCAAAATGTACACATTCTTCAGATGTGATCTCACCAGTGCCTTGAAAACTGTGGCAAGACTTCATTTCATATTCATTCATTCCTCCCATTACCTCCTATTATGCTTCATCTGCTGAATTACTGCCCATTTATAACTCACTGGCTATTAGTGTCTTCCACACAACTTGCTTTCTTACTTATCCATGTATAATCAGAAAATAGCACTACAGTAAAACATTATTCATTTATTTAGGTAATTAACATTGAAGTTGTAAACAACGATGCCTTGGTCTGTGTGGTACTCCACCAATTACAGCCTCCCAGCATGAAAATGACTCATTCATCCCAACTCTTATCTGTTAATTGCTGTGAACATATTACTGCCAAGGCTCTTGTGCACTAAGATGTGGCACTTCATCAATTTTAATTCCAATACATTACATATACTAGTTCCTCTTTATATACCCATTTGTTACATCCTCAAAATCTACTAAATTTGTCAAACGTTTTTATTATTTTTGGAAACCATGCAAAGTTTTATGTAAATATCCCACTACTATTTCCTTAATAATAAATCTGATCATTTTCCCACTGGACAAATGTCAAATTAACTTTAGCTTTCTGTCTCTCTATCTCCTTTTTTGAGGAGTGGGGATACAGTATATTTGTAGTTTGTTTTTTAATCTACTGGGACTTTATAAGAGGTTAAACTGACAGGTTGCCAAGAATAGTCATAACACCCTGTTTTTTGAACAAAACTATTAGTCTTTCCCATTTCCCAGTTCTCTGGCACTTCTCCTGCACTGAGAGGACCAGCGGATGATGGCAACCCTCCTGCAATCTGCACTGCCAACTCACTCGTTAACCTCGGATGAATCCGATTAGGACCAGTGAGCACATTTAGGCAAAGCCAGCTTTTTCTCATGCGTATTAATTTGCATCCCTCTAACATTCCTCTATACTAAAATGTTGCCCACATCCTCTTTCTTGGTAATGTCCAATGCAAACTACTCGTATAGTATCTGAGAAATGCCTGCTGCTTCTATACATTAATAACCTTCTTTAGATCCATCCAACTGTCCCCCATCTCACCTTTTAATACCTGCTTACCATTTACATGCCTCTAGAAGACCATTCTATATTCTTTGTCATTTGCTTCTCTTGCTCCATTTTGCCTGTTTTCTTTTTCATACCTCTCAGATTAATATTAGGTTTACATCTCAGTCTGATGAAGGGTCTCGACCTGAAACACCACCTATTCCTATTCTCCAGAGATGCTGTAGTTGAGTTACTCCAGCATTTTGTGCCTATCCAGCATAATACTCCAGCATTTTGTATCTACCTTTAGCATATTTCTCACGAGTTAATTCTCATGTTATTCAATTAATGTGCCTCATACATCAACTTTTTGTATTTTGTTGAATTACTTAGCTCTTTTATCAACCTGATAGCCCTGGCTTTGGTTCTTGTACATAGAAACATAGAAAATAGGTGCAGGAGTAGGCCATTCGGCCCTTCGAGCCTGCACCGCCATTCAATATGATCATCCAACTCAGTATCCTGTACCTGCCTTCTCTCCATACCCCCTGATCCCTTTAGCCACAAGGGCCACATCTAACTCCCTCTTAAATATAGCCAATGAACTGGCCTCAACTACCTTCTGTGGCAGAGAATTCCAGAGATTCACCACTCTGTGTAAAAAATGTTTTTCTCATCTCGGTCCTAAAAGACTTCCCCCTTATCCTTAAACTGTGACCCTTTGTTCTGGAATCCTTAAACTGTGACCGCTTGTTCTGGACCTTTCTCTCCAACCTATTTTTTATTTCTATTTTATCCTAGCTGATCTCTGCTTGTCCCGTTGAAGTTAATTTTCTCCAAATAAAACGTTCTACTTTAGATTTTCCCCTGACATTCATTATTAATCTAAACTTTATTCTTCCTTTACCCCCTCTCTCATTTTTTTCCCTTATCTGGTGGCATGTAGAATACCCACAGTAGCATGATAACTTTCTTTTCCACTTTTTAATTCTGATCAAATGCATCGGACTTCTTAAGGACATCCAGCATGATCATTTATTTCTCAACAAAATTACTACACCCGTTCTTTTTTTTACTTTCCATATTGCTTCTAAACACCTTATACCCAGGAATATTAAGTATTCAGCCTCGCCTTGAGCCATATTTCATTATTGATTCAACACTGCATTATAAATATAGAAAACGATTTGAACTTCTGCTCATCAACACACTACACCACATGTTGTGAACTTAGAAAGTTACTTTGCTTTGCTCCCCTATGAGAAGAATCAGACTCTCAACACACGTTATCCATTAAATGTCATTGGATATGATTAGAACAAAGGACATAGAGACATTAATTCCATACCCTGTTTCCTTTCTCAGATACACTGACGGGGTAACACGGAAAGCTGAGCTGAGGGGATGTGATCCTTCCACCTCTGTAACATCTCCTGATGATGATACTTGGAATTCCTTGAGAAGATCAATTCCTGGATAATAAATAAACACCATTCTTGACCAAAAAAAGTTTGTGACTGGCAAGACGTTTCCTCAACAATCTTTTTTAGTATTTTGGGTATTTTATAATAATAATAGTAATTATATTAGTCAAGAAACTTTTAATAACAACACTGACAATTTGTCATAATTTAGTTTACAGGCTTGCTAATAACTCTCAGCTCAATATATATGACAGATATGTTGTATCACAACGGTTTGAGGTGTGGGGCTCTTAAGATGCCAATGTTTGGTTGCATCTTGAACATGCTGAAGATGGCATAAATTGCAATGAAATAACTTGGTGGAAAATTGGGAGTGAAAGTCAAGACCACGGAGCAGAAATAAAAAGGCAAAGTACTGGAGTAACTCAGCGGCTCAGGCAGCATCTCTGAAGAACATGAATTGGTGATGTCTCAACCCAAAAGGTTACCTATTCATGTTCTCCAGATTTGCTGTCTGACCCGCTGAGTTTATGTCTTTTTTTGTAAACCAGCATCTGCAGTTCCTTGCTTCCACTGAGGAGGCAACAAAGGGGAAAGGAACTTGGATTCAAATTCACTGGGAATTGCAACAAGAAACAGACTCCAGACAGAAGAAAGAGCATGGACTCAATATTTCCAAAACATTCAACAGAAACAAGGAGAAACAAGGAATAGGGGAACAGGCATATCATTTCAAACCTCATAAGCAACTGTTTTCTTTATTCCTTGTAGAGTATGAGAGAGAGGTGATCTTATAGAGTTGTACAAAATCACGAGAGGGGTATAGATAGGATGAATGCACAGTTTTTTCCCAATGCTTGGGGAAGCAAGAACTTGAGGAAATAGGTTTAAAGTGTGAGGGGATATTTTAATTTGAACCCAATGGGCAACTATTTCACACACAGAGTGGTGTTTATGGTATGAGCTGCCAGAGGAAGTGGTTGGGCCAAGTACAATAATTTAATTTAAGGGACTTTTGGACAGTTATATGGGGATAGGAAAGGTTTAGAAGGATATGTGTCAAATGCGGGCAAATAGTACTAGCGTAAACGGGCAACTTGGTCAGCATGGACAATTTGGGCCAAAAGTATGCTGCAAGATTCTATGCCCCTCTACCAGACTATTGGCCAATGCAATCCCATATCTTCTCGAGCACAAATAATTTTGCTGTATTTTTGCCCAGCCATCCACATTTTAAGGGGTTATTTGAAAATCTTTGCCATAGTTAATTATGAAATCATTAGTACGTATTTCTTATTAATGAACGGTAAGATAGCTGTATAAATATAACAATATATTTAATGCTGAATATTTATCAGGTTTCAATTGACTAGTGCTCTTTCATACCTGCAGATTTTACGATTTCTTGAATTGGTGGTTCTTCTAGAGGTTTACTTAAACTTTCTTCATTTTGCCATGAGGTGGTTAGAGACCAGGTAGCTGCAGTTATTAAAACCGATGGAGGTGTATTCACAACATTTTCTGGGGTGGCTTCTGTTGATCTTATCTTACTCTCTCGAAGTTCCAGTGCGTTGCTTTGCTGTGATACGCTGGTGGTTTCCTGCACAGAAGCTGCTCTCTGATCTTGAGTGAGAAGATATCTTTCAGATGCATTCTCATGTGAAATCCTGTCCGAAGAGCCAGGTGTGATGGCAAATTCAAAATAAGCAGATGGGATCGTTGTGGGCAGAGAAACATTTGGCAAAGGTCCCACTGCTGCGCCAAGACTATTTGGAGTGTTAGTGGAGGTACCATTTTCCGCTGAGGTAGACTGGGATAACACTTCACTATGTGTGAATGTTGGTGGCTCAGTTGGGGTAGATGCAGATAACACTTCACTCTGTGTGGCCATGGATAGATTGGTTGAGGTAGATTTGGAGAATATACCACCATCTGCTCGAGTAGAAGATTTGACTGTTGAACTGTGCCATTTTGGCATTTCACTCTTGATAGGAGTAGGAGATGAAACTGTCAAGTGAGCATGCAGGTTTTTGCCAGTGAGATGTGTGGTGGGTGATGCTGTTGGAGTAGCGAGTGACAACATTTCCTCATCAAACCGAGTATCCATTGAATCCGTAGAAGCAGGTTGCAATGATATTTGGCTTTCAGTTGAACTAAGAGATGGCTGTGTTGTGGGGATTGTTACAATTTCATTTGTTGTAACAGTAATACCTGTAGCTCTGGAAACAGATTGTAATACAATTTCACTATCCCCCAACAACAAAGACAGGTTCCCAGAGGTAGGAAACAATACCTCAGAATGGTCTGCAGAGTCTTCATCAGTTAATGATTCACCATGTCCTACGAATAAAGCAAGTTCTTACACTTAAGCACAATTCAAAGTAGTGACAATATTCTTATTATATTAAATATTATTTAAATCTTATTTAAATGAGGCATTGTTTTGGGCAATTTTTCAAATAAAGGTAAAAAAAATTTAAAAGATGCATATTTCAAATAAACTAAAGTATCCTCGAGATCCAAGAGACTGCAGACACTGGAATTTTGAGCAATTGGAGGAATTCAGCAGGTCAGTCTAAGAAGAGTCCTGACCCAAAATGTTGTCTGTCCATTTCCTTCCACAGATGCTGCCTGACCCGCTGAGTCCCTCCAATAGTTTTTATTTTGCTAAATAGAGACCCCGGAGGATAAACCTTGATAAATCAAGAAATGCCAGTAAATATATAAATCAGCTTAGGGCATCTTCAATCCATACTTTAAAACTATAAATTAAAGTAGGTAGGTAAATAATATTTAAGGTGTTTCTCTATTGAGGTTAATCAAAAAAATAATGTTGTACATTTTTAGGTTACATTAATATTTAAAACAAGAAATTATTGACCCCAAAGATTGCTAGAGACTGCATAGAGCACTGTGATATAGTCACTAATATGATATTCATAAGTGAAACTGAGGAGTTAATAATCCTCTCATGACACATTGGATTCATTACTTGGATTATAGTCAGCTGATTACTGCAAATAACATTTGCAGACAAATACTCTATATCACATTTTTTTAAATTAAATGACTTTCTTTGAAATTGTCCAGTGACATCAAATGCTAATATTTCTACTGATATCTTTTTTTTTCTTTTTTTTAAATATTTTTATTAGAAGCAAGTACATAATAAGAACATTTCATGTATATCAGTCATACATTGCTAATATTATCAATTATTTAATGACTGCTTCTATTTTTTTTTATAGATAGAAAATAATAAAGAGAGAAAAAAAAAAAGCATGATAAAGAAGAATGGAATAATTTACTAATAATACAACATAGGAGGTAGGTTCGAAAATTATTAAGTATAACTTTTCATCTAATCCTGAGTTTGAGCTTCAGTCACTCATATTTCTACTGATATCTCACGAAGATTAGCACAAGAAACATAAACTCTAGTCTGTGTCTTTGTACCAACTGACATATTCATCTTAATGCAAAAGAGACGAGTGGAAGTTGTTCGCGAGTTCTGTATTCTATCCAATGTTCTTTTAAAGTGAAAAAAACAAATTTTAAAAAGGCTGATGATTTATTATTGATGAATTCTTTTATAGCCCAAGATAAGTTTATATTCAGCTGCTTCAAACAATTTCAAACAAATAATTGGCACAAGATATACTGTGAAACACGACTATGACCATATGAATTCACTGCGAACATTGTTTACTTCATTTAATGTGGATAAATACAATGAAAAGTCAAACTAAACCAGCTGTTTGAGGGTCTTAACCCGTAACGGCACCCATTCCCTCTATCCAAAGATGCTGCCGTTCCCAGCATTTTGTGTAAACCAGCTGTATAATGGATAAGTGACTTGATGCCAGTCCATTTTGTATCTACACAAAAGTTACATTTTAGACAATCCTTTGTCTAACCTAATCAAATTATTTAACTAATTAAAATGAAGTAGCTGTAGAGGAGCCCAAAGATCTTCCTCACTAATGGGAAATTCGACTGCCATTCAGTAATATTCCCCTTTTGGTAACAATAAGAGGCAAAACCATTATTTATAGCACGTCATCTGTGCTGTTATTTAATTTTGTTAATAGATTACATAGGAGATTTATGGTTTTCAATCTAGAACATTGGATTAATAAAAGTATCTTTTCACTCGCACAATTATTCAAACAGCCCCAAATGTTAAAAACATCTAATTTAAAAAAATCTGAGCTTAAGTAATGATGATGCCACTCAACCACTGAGATACTTATATATCCATGTGGTTGTGACATGGTGCTTAGTAGGTTTCTATTCCGAAAAAGGAATAATCAGAATAGTCACCTTTACTGTTTTGCTATCTCATATCTATTTAACTTCAAATAGTCCCTTGAGCCTTGAGGCCGGAAAGTAATTTGTTCACCGTAATATGGCCGGTATAGTGTATGTGATGAATTTCACAAGTATTTCAGGACTTTAGGAATCGCTATCCTCATTAAAAGTCTTTTAAACTGCATCTTGAACTCAAACTACAAGCATAGAATTGTGAGCAAAAATATCTGGCAATGTTCAGCAGAAAACACCAAGGCATAAAACAGGGTTGTGGGTCTCTGCTAAATGTCTAGCGTACTTGTTAGATAACCACCATGTTTCAACTCATTATTGTATCTAATAACCCAGAGAAGTTTTACTAGCTCAAAGTTCAAATGGAAATGCCATAATTATATCTCTTCCTCCATTTAAAAAGCATTCCTGGCCTTTACAACATGACTAATATTGTCTCCATTATATAGAAATGTACAAAATTCAATTCATCTGACTGGATAGTTTGCAGCTTAAATCCAGTAAAGGAGTGAGATTTAAAAACCCAAGGGTATAATTTTGACATGTGTAGTCGGTAGCATCAGATTAGTCACCTCTTGGGTATCTGCTCTTATGTGCATTACTTTTGACTTTATCAGAAACACAAATTGGGAAAAATGTCCATATCACCCATTTTTAACCCACTGGTTCTTAATCTCATGACATTAAGTTCTTTGTTCTTACATTAGATAAACAATGAGATAGATATGTGTCATTTATAAGTCAAGTACTCGTTTTCTTTTTAAATAAAGCAAGGAAACTGGAAAACGCTGTGTGTTTGGTCACTTGGCAATTAAAAATATACAAGACCTAAAATTTGACCCCAATTTGTCTCCATTCCATAAACATTTGTTTTAATGGGCCATGGAGAATGCAGCCGCAAACATACTTGGTGAAGTAGTTATTTTTCAATATTTCTTGATTTACAAGATTTGAGTGTCATTGACAAGACATCATTTAGTGTCCTTGAGAAGGCGATGGTGAGTTGCCTCTTTGGACTACTGCAGTCTCTCTATTCTTTACTCAGTTTTTGGGAGGTTCACGAGAAAAGATTACAACAATATATATCCAGGATCACTCTTGAGGAGAATTTGTAAGCTCTGGTTGAGTACAGATGAGGATGCACTCTTCTATTCTGGAGACTTGTCCATTTATTTTATGATGCAATGTCAAGGTCAGTTATGTTGTAGATGGAGGGCAGTAGGACCATAACAGGGTCAGTTGATTGGGAAGATAATGTTTGCTGAAAATAACTGATACTGGAAATAATACTCTTCTCGTACATTATTCCGGTTTCAGTCCGGTTTTCGCCACAATCACAGCACTGAAACAGCCTTGGTAAAAATTACAAATGATCTCCTTCTCGCAGGTGACACCGGTCACTTATCCATTCTGATCCTCCTCGACCTCACAGCAGCCTTTGACACCATCTCCCACCCAATTCTTCTGGAACGTCTATCTGCCACCGGCATCAACAACAATGCACTACTTTGGTTCAGGTCCTATCTACGGAAGTGGCGGCGCTGTGATACAGCTGCGGCTCGCCTGCAGTCTGTCTGTTTTTACTTTTTGTGTTGTTTTTTTTTGTCTAGTTTAGTAATTTTTTTGGTTATTAGGTGGTGTTATGTGTGTGGGGGGAGGGTGAAACAGAGCTTTCTGTCTCTCCCTTCGGGGGAATGCGACTTTTTGTCGTATCCCCCTTCTCTTCCCCCGTCTGCGCTGAGGCCTAATGGCGGAGCTGGCGGCCTCCAACCTGCGACCGACCTCGAGGGTCCGGAGGTAGAGCCAGCCAGGACTCACCAACGCGAGGCTGGCCGTCTTCGAGCTGTGGCGACGTCCGGGTAGCGGCACGACTCGGCGCTCTGGTGAGGGCGGACGGCGCGGGCCTGAGACACTCCTGTGTGAGCGGCACGGCTACCGGCTGGAAGGCGCTCCCGTGTGAGACGCTGCCGTGAGGGCGGACCGGCTCCCGGCTGGAAGGTGCTCTCGTGGGGGCAGCCCGGTGCGGGGCTGAGACGCTGCCTTGTGGGCGGCCCGGTGCGGGGCGGAGACGGTGCTACGGCGGCTGAGGCGGCGTTCTGGCGGCGGCGACCTGGATCCGGGGCTCGGCCGCGGGCCAGTGGAGGACAATGTCGGGAGCTCGCAGGTCACAGGCTGGTGCCTGTTTTCCGGAGCACCCGTTGCAACAGCTGCGGGCAGCTTTGACCACCCCCGGGCCGCGGAGCTTGAACCGCGGGACTGATGCCATCGCCCGGTGGGGTATCGCCTCGGCACAGAGGGAGAAGAGGAGGGAAGAGACAGTAACTCTAAGACTTTTGCCTCCATCACAGTGAGGAGGTGTTTGGTGAACTCACTGTGGTGGATGTTAATTTGTGTTTATTGTGTTTTGTTATTATTACATGTATGGCTGCAGGCAACAGCATTTCGTTCAGACCGAAAGGTCTGAATGACAAATAAAGGATTCAATTCAATTCAATTCAATACACGACAGAAAACAGTTCATCCAGGGAAATAAAGTCACATCCACAACTGCCACAGTCACCCATGGTGTTCCTCAGGGATCGGTGCTGGGGCCACTGCTTTTTATCATCTATATTCAACCTCTTGGCAATATTCTCCGTCATTTTGGAATCAATTTTCACTGCTACGCCGATGATACACAACTCTCCACAAAACCAAACACCTCCCTTCCCCCAACTGCCCTCACCACCTGTCTTCAAGCTATCAGCAACTGGATGTCACTCAACCTTCTAAAACTCAATGGAAATAAAACAGAAATCATGCTAATTGGCTCAAAGTCCATACTCTCCAAAACCCACCCGTTCACCATTTCAGTTGATGGCTCACCCATACCCACCTCCTCCCATGTAAAAAGTCTTGGCGTCATTCTGGACAGTACACTTTCCTTTGGCCCCCACATCAGCAATATCACACGCTCTGCATACTTTCATCTCCGCAACATCTCCAGACTCCGCCCCTCCCTCTCCAAAGACAATACAAAAGTCCTCATCCCCGCTCTGGTCACATCCCGCATCGATTACTGCAATGCCCTCCTAACTTGCACCTCCAATAAACTTATTCATCGCCTCCAATGCATTCAGAACTCTGCAGCCCGGATCATCACCCGCACCAGATCATCGGACCACATCACACCCATCCTCACTCAGCTCCACTGGCTCCCTGTGCACCACCGGATTAACTACAAGATTTTACTGCTGATCTTCAAAGCCCTACACCACCTTGCTCCCCAATACCTCTCTGACCTGCTGTTACCATACACTCCTTCCCGGTCACTTCGTTCCTCCTCAGCTGCAATTTTAACTGTCCCCACATTTAGACTCAGCACCATGGGTGCCAGAGCCTTCAGCTGCTCTGCCCCAAGTCTGTGGAACACTCTCCCACCTCCCATCCGTCACCTGGACACTATCGATCAATTCAAATCACAACTCAAAACACACCTGTTTAGATTAGCATACCCGACATAACTTCCACCATGTTCACCCTGATTTTAATGGCTTAAAATGTTTTGTGTATTTTTTATTTTTTATTTTTTGGTTTTGTTTTTAATCAACTTGATTTTAATATTGATAAATGTATTGTGATTTTATGTCCTGTAAGGTGTCCTTGGGTGTCCAGAAAGGCGCCAGCAAATAAAATGCATTATTATTATTATTATTATTACCTTAATACGTTGTAGCTGTTTCACAACAGTTCTTGATTGCAATAGCAATAATTAAATACTCTAGAAATTATTTAATTTTCATGGTCAACTCGTATATGTATTGACTTTGTGTGTATATATGGTTATACATTTAAAACAAAAGTGGTAAAAAGAAACAAAATTCACAATTTGAGTATGCTCGTGGTGCTGTTCTGTTGTTTATAGCTGCTATGGTTTCAAATTAAGCTGGCACTACTTTCTCACTGAAACTGTAGCCACCTCTAAACTATTTTACAGCCTTCACTTACTCTTTATGAAAGTGATTAGTAAAGAGGGAGAAGATTGAACTGTATTACCTTCCATCACAGTGTGGGGATGTTTATGTTAACCTTTATTTTATGTGTGTCTTGTTGCTTTTCACTTAATATGGCAACTCAAATTTCACTGTACCTTAATTGGTACATGTGACAATAAACTGACCTTGAAACCTTGAACCTTAAGTTGCATTTGTTTTCCAATAAAATTTGGCGTCTAAGCATTCTTGTTGTAGTTACTGAATAATTGGAAGAGCAATGGTTTTCTCCACTCGGAAAGCATCCCGATTACAACAGGAGAATTCACTTAAAACTCAATCATGCAGACCAGCTTTGAATTAAGTTTCAGTAAAATGGGATGGGGTAAAAGCAAAGGTAGAAATGGGTAAAAGCAATGGGTAGGATGTAATTTTACTACTATCTGCGGTAATTTCGCAAGTGCCGATTGAAATTAATGTGTTTAGTAGATTGAAATGATTTTTTTATTTAGAATTCAGTGACATTAGTCTTAGAATTGAAAAGCCACAAGACAAGCAGTCTACTATTCCAAGATCTGTTACATTTAAGATATATTGTTTTTAGCAATTACATCCCAAGTTATTTGAAGAATCCTTGTAAGTATGAAGCTATTTTATTCTGCAATGTAAAAACATAGTTTAAATGCTTGCATGCAAAGTTTTTCTTAGCGTCTACATTTACTTTTTTTAAAAAAAAATTTATTTTTATTAGAAGTACGGTAAATTACAATAACACACAACACATATATCTTAATACATTTTTTGTACCGCTTCATTTTTTTTTTTTTTAAAGCTTTAAGAAAAAGATAGAAGTAAGGAAAGTAAAGAAGGTGCGCAAGAGTTGTGAAGTGCAGGAGAGTGTTGGGAAAAGAAAGCCCCTTAGAAAAGAAGTTAGAGAAGGAAGTAAAGTAAGAAAGTAGACCCTAGAAAAGAAAGAAAAAGAAAGTAAGGACAATCGCTCTATTATAACATTAAACTCCGCAGAAAGACTACCAACCAAGTCTGTTTTTGTTGTTTTATCTCCCAATGCCAGGTCCTGATACCATTTATTTATTTATTTATTTTTAAAATTACTATTGCACCTCATGCTTGTAATAGGTCCATAAACGTAGACCACGTCTTTTGGAATTGGTTTGCTTTATCTGCTAAGAGGAATCTCATCTCTTCCAGATGTAATGTTTCAAACATATTTGATATCCACATTTTTATTGTTGGTGTGGGCGCATTTTTCCAGAATTTAAGTATGAGCTTTTTTCCCATTATTAGCCCGTAATTGAGTAAATTCTTCTGATACACGTTTAATTCAGGGATACCTTCCGATATCCCAATGCGTCTACATTTACAACTGCTCTGTGGGCCTGTGTGTATCCATGTAGAACATCCTTGTGCAGAGCAGACATGTCCACACATGCAGGAGCCAAGCAATGAAATGTGGCTGGATCCTAAAATACTTTTGGATCATTCACAGCACTGCAAATGTGCCCATAGAAGTAAACCATTAATTGAGGTATCATCGATAGAGTATACCTGTATACTTCTGAATAGAGTGAGAAAGATTTATTGCCTGTCTATGGAAGCACATGTATAGATAATTCAAATTTTATACAGATCTGAAACAGATCTGTAGCATTAACGCCAAGTAAGTTCTTAAATTACTTTGGCACCATAGTGGTCTATGGGTATGAGTAAGAAATGGGAAATGTTTAATCATAATTTCAGAAAGGCTTGGCTAAGGAAGAGTTTAATTTGGTTACAAGCAGTGCTTAAGAGAAGAGATAATTGCTGTAATTTACTACTGCTGTTTCAATATCCATCTTATCAATTCCTGGTGGTTCAAGATTTATTTAATTTGATGAGGAAATGTAAGAATATTTTATGTAATGGACAAGCTATTTTTTTCTTTGAAATAGTGGCCCCAGTTTTGGCTTGGTTAGGTCAGGCTGCTATTGGAAAATTCAGAGATGTGTTTTCCTTCGGCTCTGCCAATCTTAACAGCAGATCCAGATCAACATTTTTTTGTGTCAGTTTCCTGGCCACAGTCAGGCTAGATTGAGAGGCCAGATCACAGCGGGGGAGTGGAGGAAAGAAGGGAGCTTCCAGAGGCAGGAATGGATGAGCTAGTTGTAAAGGTGGGAGATTTTGTTGAGAACGGGAAGGGAAAGAGGAAGGGGAAGTGGGCAGTGAGGAGGAGGAAAGTTCGAAAGGTTCTTCAGCTGCAAATAAGATTAAGGGGCACTAGAAAGGGGGTGGGGACGGGAGGGATGGTAAAACATGGAGGAGTTTAGAAGGGTTGTTGGGGAATAGTGAAGATCATAGTGATGGGAGGGATGGATACACTGGGTGTAGCAAGTAAGAACACAGCTTGTTAATTCCTGGATTCAAAATCCTTGCATCTCTTTGGACAAAGCTCAGGAATCTACCTTGCCAGGGCTCCATGTAAAACAGTGGCCAATTTTGAGAAACATGCCCTCATTGCAATATTTAAATAACCAAACCTTCTAGTACTTGAGCGAGTACTGCTCAAACAAGGCTAGGCCATTGCCATCAAGAAGGTGTCTAATCAGCTCCCCCCCTGACTTGGCATGACCATTCCAGAGACCCAGCATTAAAATTCCAGGGATCAACATTGATCAGAACATTAACTGGGCCAGCCACAAAATATTTTGGTGACTAAAGGGCTGTGACATGTTAATAACCTGATTTCCCTAAAACCTTCCCATCATATTTAAAGCAGATGTCAAGAGAATACTCTGGTAGGCCGGATAAGTGCAGCTTCCCAAGACCTAAGCATTGGCACATTCTGTGTCAATCTAGCAGTTCACTTATTCCGTTTATCAACCTTATCACTTGCTTTTTCCACTACCAGTACGCCATGCCCACAGTGTGTCGCTTCTGAAAATACACTGGTTCGGCACCGAGGTTTTTCTGACAGCTTCCCAAAATTGCAATCTTCATATGGGTGAGCAGTAAATGCATTGGAATCTTACACCTTGCAAATTCTTCTCAAGAGTGATTCTGATTGGATATATACTGTTGTAATGGCCCTACTGCCTTGCACCTGCAACATAACCGACCTTGGCATTGCATCATAAAATAAATGGACAAGAAGAGTACTTCCTCAACTGTATTTTTGTTGGGTGTAATTCCTGCTGATTCTGACAATGCAAATGGATCAACAATCATTTTCTGATTGCACTGGGTTCTCTTCCATTCACCAATCTTGTTTCCATCTATAAACTAAATTAAATCTATAAACTATGACAATAAACTAAACTCCAAATCTAAACATTGTACGTAGAGTAGCATTCACAAGATGAATACTTTGTTCCACACACTATTTCCTTTAAAACCACTCTGTGGAAAGATGAAAAGACACATTGAGTTGATGCAAGGCAGCTTGCGTTTTTGGCTCTATGCTGCTAAGGCGGTTTTATTAGAGGAGCCAGGACTGAAGGTAAAGCCAATTTAATTTTGCCAAGCTACACCAGCTGATCTGGGCTAGCTGAAGAGCAATTGTTGTTTTTCCCAG
Source organism: Amblyraja radiata (assembly GCF_010909765.2). Taxonomy (NCBI): domain Eukaryota; kingdom Metazoa; phylum Chordata; class Chondrichthyes; order Rajiformes; family Rajidae; genus Amblyraja; species Amblyraja radiata. Next base: position 95,301,185 of record NC_045960.1, read on the forward strand.
CTTGGAATTGCCATTATTTACATGCTCTGTACATCGGAATAAAGCAGAGGCCACTCTTGATATTAAATAATAACTTTTGATTCATTTTATTCTACTCCGAAGAAAGTCTTCAATTTAAAATATTAAATCTGTTCCTCCTTCCACAGAGGCCCCTACTAAAAAGGGCACAATGCTGGATCTCTTACTAGGGAACATACTAGGACAAGTGAATGAAAAATAGGCGACCACCATTTTATTAGTTTTTAAATAGTCATGGAAAAAAGTAGTTAGGGTCTACATGTTGAGACTCTACATTAGGGCAAGGATAATTTCAAAGGTATTAGATAGGAACATTCAGAGCTTGATTGTCACACTCATCTCCCTGCTACCTTCAGGTAGAAGGTACAGGAGCCTGAAGACTGCAACAACCAGGTTCAGGAATAGCTACTTCCCCACAGCCATCAGGCTATTAAACCTGGCTCGGACAAAACTCTGATTATTAATAACCAATTATCTGTTATTTGCACTTAATCAGTTTATTTATTCATTTATTTATTTATTTTTTATTTATAAAAAAAAAAAAAAATTTATTTTATTTTTAAATTAGAAGTACGGTAAATTACAATACTACACAACACATATGCCTTAATACATTTTTTGTACCGCTTCATTTTTTGAGCTTTAAGAAAAAGATAGAAGTAAAGAAAGTAAAGAAAGTGCGCAAGAGTCGTGAAGGTGCAAGAGAGTGTTGAGAAAAGAAAGTCCCTTAGAAAAGAAGTTAGAGAAGGAAGTAAAGAAAGAAAGAAGACCCTAGAAAAGAAGGAAAAAGAAAGGAGAAACAATCGCTCTATTATAACATTAAACTCCACAGAAAGGGGACTACCAACCAGGTCTGTTTTTGTTATTTTGTTATTTTGTTGTTTTGTTTTTTTTTTGTTTTTTTTTGTTTTTGGTTTTTTTTACACCCCGTTACCAGATCCTGGTACCTTTTATCTATTTATTTATTTATTTATTTATTTATTTTTAATTACTATTGCACCGTATGCTTATAATAGTTCCAAAAACGTAGACCACGTCTTTTGGAAATGGTCTGCTTTGCCTGCTAAGAGGAATCTCATCTCTTCCAGATGTAGTGTTTCAAACATATTTGATATCCACATTTTTATTGTTGGTGTAGGCGCATTTTTCCAGAATTTAAGTATGAGCTTTTTTCCCATTATTAGCCCGTAATTGAGTAAATTCTTCTGAAACACGTTTAGTTCAGGGTTACCTTCCGATATTCCAAAAATAATCCATTCTGGTTTTGGTACCAGTTTTATTTTAATTAATTTTGTAAAGATGTCAAATATTTCATTCCAGAATTTTTGTATTTTTGTACAAAAAACGAAAGAATGCGCTATGGTAGCTTCTTGACACAGACATTTATCACAGATGGGTGAGACATTAGGGAAGAGTTTATTTATTTTAGTTTTTGAATAATATAGTCTATGTAATGTTTTGAATTGGACGAGAGTATGTCGTACGTTGATCGAACATTTATGCACCTGTAGTAAGTGATTATCCCAGCTCTCTTTTGAAATTTTTATAGCTAATTCTTGTTCCCAGTCTCTTCTAATTCCATCAGTTGTGGGTATTTCTATGTTTAAGATTATGTTATATAAGTACGATATTAGATTCGCTGATTCCGCATTTGTCTTCATTGCTTCATCCAGTAAGTCTGTAGGCATATTATGATAGTCTTTTGTGTATTTTTTCAGATAATCACGAATTTGAAGATATTTAAAATATTGATTATTTTTCAAATTATATTTCAGTTGTAGTTGTTGAAATGATAGTAATTTTCCCAATTCATACAGATCTCCGAGCGTTTTGATTCCCATTCTTTCCCATTGTATAAATGATTTGTATATTTATTCATGTGTGTATATATATATATTACGGTATATGGACACACTGATCTGTTTTGTAGTAAATGCCGACTATGTTCTGTGTGCTGAAACAAAGCAAGAATTTCATTGTCCTATCAGGGACACATGACAATAAACTTACTTGAACTTGAGATACTGTTCACAAGTAAAGGGATGTCTGGCAAGCGGGAGGGGTCTTCTTCTTCTTCTTGCGTATGGCGTGCACAGCCTAAAATTGTAGGTCAACTTGTTCTATTTGATCTTGTTTATGCACGTCAGGTTGATTGCATTAGTCGAAACAGGGTGGACCATTTGAAGGTTGTAAGGGGTTTAAACGTGAGATTGGGAGCGCTTGGGGGAAGCATGTTCCTGTTAGGATGAAGGACAAGGCTGGCGTGTGTAGGAAGCCCTAGTTGATGAGGGATATTTAGGCTCTGGTTAGAACAAAAGAGGCAAAGAGCAAAGAGGCTGAGAGGTAATGGTACAGGGATCCCTGGAAGTGGCAACAGGGTGGTGGAGAAGACATTTACCACATTTTCCCTCAGCAGTCAGGGTATTGCGCCCAGGAGTTGGAATATTATGTTACAGCTGTACAAGATGTTGGTGAGATCACATTTCTTGTATTGTGCAAAGTTTAGGTTGCCCTGCTATTGGAAGCATGTCATTAAGCTGGAAAAGGTGCAATAATGACTCACCAAGATGATACCAGGACATGAGGACTTGATTTATGAGGAAAAACTGGGTAGGCTGGGACATTTTCCTTGCAGCATAGGAAGCTAAGGGGTGATCTTCTAGAGTTGCACAAAATCATGAGAGGCACAGATAAGGTGAATGATCACACGTTTTTCCCCCAGGATAGAGGAATTTAGAACTAGAGAGCATAGGTTTAAGGTGAGAGGGGATAGATTTAAGAGCCATTAGGGGGCGATTTCTTCATGCAGAGGGTGATGCGTATATGGAATGACTTGACAGAGGAAGCTGAGGAGGTGGGTACAATGGGTACAATTAAGGCATTTAGATGGGTACATAGATAGGAAATGTTTAGAAGGATATGAGCCAAGTGCAAATAGGACTAGCTCAGGCATAAAACATGGGCAGCATGGATGGGTTGGGCCAAAGGGCCTGTTTTCAGCTGTATGAATCTGTACTGTCTAACCTGCTGAGTATTTGTTTAATTTTCAGTTTTTCAAAATCTGCAACCTTTAAAAAAACTTCATATTTCCTAACTTATTGTTATATTATCACTTTAATTTGAAGACTTTATGGCCTCAGTCTTGGCAGGTGACTAGAAATGTCCTAATGGAGCTTCAGGGCTAGAATGTCTTACAAAGGAAATGTGAATGTTGAGTTCACAAAACAGGAGCAGTTGAAGTACTTTATTAAAAAAACTCTTACGTTTTCTTTCCAAAGTATATACTAAATCAACATACATACTGTATTAGCTCCATTCTCAGCAATCCCCCTCAGTTAACTTTAGCCAACTGTAAATAAACTGATCCCCTTATGTTGTAAAGGACAGGCTTCCCCCCAGTGGCCTGGCCAATATTTACTCCTCAAATGATACTACTGAAACAAATTAAATGCAAATGCTGCAAACTGTAACCAGAAAATGCTGGAAATACCCAGCAGGTCGATGAGAATTTACAAGGATATAAATAAAGTTGTTGCTTTGGGTCAACGGGCTAATGTCAGAAGGGAAACAGATTATCTTCTGGTCATTATTGCATTGCTGTTTGTTGGAAAACACTCTATGCAAATTGTCAGTCATGTTTTCTACAAATACTTCAAAGCTGTTGAATCCGTCAGGCTGAGGCATCCTGAAAATGTAAAAGCCCCTATATATTTGCCGTTTTTCCTTTGTTCCACACTTAATTTGCTGCTGGCAGCATGAAATCAGATCTAACTCAAGACTCTGCTACATGGGAGACATCGTTCACAATTTATCAATTTTATTCATGCGTTCAACAGATTCAAATCAATCAGGCTTTGAAAGGAATTCAGAAAGGGAGCACTTAACTGAAAAAGATGACACCATTTAAAAAACAAGCATGCAAGATGCATTTAAGTATTCTGTTGGAATTCTGCCCTCCACAGAGGGCAGTGGAGGCCAAGTCACTGGATGGATTTAAGAGAGAGTTAGATAGAGCTCTAGGAGCTAGTGGAATCAAGGGATATGGGGAGAAGGCAGGCACGGGTTATTGATAGGGGACGATCAGCCATGATCACAATGAATGGCGGTGCTGGCTCGAAGGGCCGAATGGCCGCCTCCTGCACCTATTTTCTATGTTTCTCAGCAGATCATTTCCTCTATTCATCACTTCCGGGCAATGTGATCAAGCTATATTTCATTGAGGGTTCAACCAAATGATATTACAAACCTTTGGCCTGGAACCAGTTTAAAAGGTCAAATTAAAATACTATTTATTAATATTCACTGTTACTTCCACATTTTGAACAACAGAATAATTGATTTAATTTTTCCAACACACCAATACTCATGTCAACTAGTGCTTGTAGTACCAAAAATGTGTCCTGGACCAACCACATAGAAGCTACTGCAAAGAAAACACACCCATGCACACCCCTCTTCTTCAGAAGTATAAGGAAGTGCATCATGTCTCCAAAGACTGGTATCAACCTCTCCAGCCTCTAATTGGCTTGCATCGCAGCTTGGTTTGGCAACAGCTCTACCCAACACCACAAGAAACTGCAGAAAATTGTCGATGTTGCCTAGTCCATCACACAAACCAGCCACTCCCCTATCAATTCTACCTACATCTCATGCTGCCAAGGGGAAACAACAAAAATAATCAAGGACCATCCCTTTTCTCTCCTCTCCCACCAGGCAAAAGATACAAAAGCTTGAAAGCATGTACTTCCATGCTTTCGGGAGCATGCTTCCTGAAACAGCTTCTTCCCTACTGTATCAGTCTACTAAATGGTCCTCTCATAAGACAAGGGTGTGGCCCTGATCTCCCTATCTACCTCATTGCAGCCCTTGCATTTTTTTGTTATCTGCACTTTCTCTGTAGCTCTAATGCTATAACACTGTAACACAATATTCTGCACGGTGGTATTTTTCTCCTTGCACTACCTCTTGTAGTTGTGAATGGCTTGATTGTACTCGTACAGTATGATATGACTGGATAGCCCACAAACAAAGTTTTTCACTCTATCTTGGTATATGTGACAATAATAAACCAATACTTAACAGTAATAGTTAATATATACTAACCTTTAATTAAAGTCATCCCTTTACATCTTGAGATAAGGAGAATGATGAGCAGAATACTTGAATATAAGACTTTCATTGTTGGTTTTATTGGACGTGTGCATCTGAAGGAGTAAATAACAAACTAACATATTAAATAGTCTTTATTGTGCACAGACATTTAACAAATGGAATCATTAAATATTTAGTCTGTTAGTTACTTGAAGTAACAAATTTATCCAAACAGACTGAATGAAAATTTTAGGAAATACGCTTCGGCATGATGTGTGTTTCAGTAAGATCCATGGCGTCAATAGCAGAAACCATTTGTATTACTTTTCATGTTTACTTTTACATACTCCATTCTCTCCATACTGCTTCTCCTTTGCTCAATGTTTAGCTTGGGAATTATGTGGTTACTTCCCAATTTATCACACATGTACAACTCCACAATAGAGCTTTAATGAATGGGCATATTTCTAAAGTCGTCAGGAATAATTTGCATGTGACCCAAGTGAGATGTTAACAAAAATAACTCATAATTGCATATTCAAATTCTATGTAGTACACCATTAATTGCTAGAAGTTTTCAATTCCCATTTGAACGGACACGAGCTGAACGGCTACCATTAAATAAGCAGCGATCCAATCCAAGGATATAAAGGCACAAGAGGCTGATAATTTCCAAAGTGTGCCCTTGCTAAAATATTGCCTATGCTATTTCCAAAAGTGTTTTTAATGTTTTTTTCTATCTGTCCCTTCCAATTTTTATTTTTCAAAATATTTCCTTGTTCATATCGAATCTCAGACCTGCACTTTTCCTAATAACGTTACAGTCTTATTATCTTTACCCTAACACAGGTTTGCATTATGATGATTTAATATAAAGTCTGGAGGGTTTATATAGCAACTGGAAGGAGGGGAAGGGTGGGGAATGTTGGCCCATGTGCTCAGTTCTGTTGAGCAAATTATATTTGAATAATCTGATATGATTTATTTGATGGCGGCCACGGCAACAGACTATCTGTCCCTTCCTTCTTTATTGTTTGATAGTATGTGTTAAATGAATGTTTTGGTGTTCTTTAGCTTGCTTTATGTGGGGTTGGGGGAAAATTATTTTAATCTCTTACCTCGACGGAGATGCGATTTTTTTCCGTATCGTATCTCCGTCCGCACTGCGGCCTAACATCGAGGAGTTGCCGGCCTTTGTTGGAGACTGACTCCGGGAGCAACCGCGGGAGCCCGTGGACTTTAACATCATGGAGCTTGTGGTCTCTGGTTAGTGACCGACGGAGCTTCGATTGCCCCGGACGAGGGAGCTTCGACCGTCGGCTGCGGGGGCTTCGATCACCCCGACGGATGGTTTGACTGCCCCGACCGCCGGAGAATAAACACTGCCTTCCATCACAGTGAGGAATGTGGGGAATCCGCTGTGGTTATGTTAACTTATATGTAGTCGTGTGTCTTGTTGCTTTGTTTCAGTATGGCTGTATGGTAATTCGAATTTCACTTTACCTTAATTGGTACATGTGACAATAAACTGACCTTGAATCCTTGATGAGAGAACAAAGGGGGGGGGTAGATGAACTCAATTTAGTTGATGCTGCCTATCTGATCCTGCTAAATTTAAGATGAAAAACGTCCACGAGTAAAAATGGTCGTGAATTAGGTCGTGAAAGTGGGACAGGCCCTTTAAACGACCTAAAAAAAAATAAAAGTCACGGTAACCTACGACCTCCTACGACCTTCCACGACTATGTCTACGACCTCCTACGGCTATATTGAAGACCTCCCATGGCTTTGTAGAAGACCTCCTTCGACTATGTTGAAGACTGGCTTCGACCATGTACGTTTTACTGCTGTTTGCAGTTACCCTTTTGCTTCAGCAGCCTTTTAAGAAAGGCAGAAGGGGAAGAGCAAGGGTGAAGAGGAAGCACAAGAAGAGTTCTCAATGGGTTAATGGAGATGATGTGATGGACCATCCTAGTACACCAGATGACTGGAAGAGAGTGGCGCTGGGCTTTGACAAAAGATGGAACTTTAAGCACACATGTGGGGCAGTGGATGGCAAGCATGCCATTCTTGTCCCTGTCCCTGTACCCCTCATTTTCCTTTTTGTACAGGATGGCATTCTGCTGGAACCATTCCTCAAGGTCCCCTCCTGCTGCCTGGTGAAGGTATAGGGCATAACCTTCCTCCAGCCCTCCCTCACCACCAATGGGGCATCTGCCTCTGATACTGTGTCAGACACAGGAGAAAGGGCTGCTTTGCTGCCTTCAAATGAGGCAGTGAAGGATGGGGTGGTGGTGGGGACATATACTACCACCCTGGTCTCCTCCTCCAGGGGTCTCTCATGCAGGGGTACCTCCTCCTACACTATCACCTCCTGTGACATCACCTCCTGCCACTCCTCCTCTTGGGTGGGCAACACTTGCATGGCTGTTTTTTTTAGGGTTGTGCCCTCCCCCTGCACTGCTGCCTTTTTGGTGCCATCTCTAAAACACAAGTCTCCTCTCCAAAAAACTCTCCAGCTATGAATGAACATGCCTTTGAGTGATAGAGGTGACGTTCTGCTGTTTTAATAACCTTTTTTTTCAACTGACCTTTTTTTCACCCCGGAGCTATTACCCTCTGCCTCCGATCACCTACGACTACTAGCATCACAACCTACTACGACCTACCTACGAGTAAAAAGTAATGATTTTTTCCATGCCAACCTTTCTTTGACTCGTGGACATTTTGTTATCAGGCTAGAAAAAACGCCGCAACCTACTTGATGCCACGAGTACGCGGAGACCACTCACGAGCATGAGGAACACCTCCTACGACCTCGTGGCGACCATTCTGCGAGTATGAGTCAAGAACAAACTCGGCAGAGGTTGTGAATTAGGTTGTGAAAGTGGGACAGGGGCTTAACATTGGTCTTTACAGCCATAAGATAAAATACAGCAGCAGTCTGTAGAATGATAGCAATATCTGCCCAATCATGGATGCAAACAAATGGCATGATTACAAAACCAACTACAAGGTAGAAAATATACATAGAAACACAGAAAATAGGTGCAGGAGGAGGCCAATCAGCCCTTTGAGCCAGCACCGCCATTCATTGGGATCATGGCTGATCGTCCCCTATCAGTTGTGCTGAATAATTGAGTGTCCTAAACTTTTCCAAACAAGGCCATCGCGTAACTTTTTGTTCCTATATATCTTCACGACTTAATCATAAAAAGATTCTATCAGAGCAATAGTCTCAAATCCTTCTTTAGCAGAAAAATAATCACAGCTGCAAAATTTTGGGTGTAAAAAGAATACCCTCAGAGAAGATGAAAAGATGAAAAACAGTTAAAATGCGATCGCCATATAAAAACTTTAATCTTTTCCCTAAATTGGATTAGATTTTGAGGACTTTTTCTTTTCAACTACAGATGCGCTTGATACACAGGATGAAAATTAATTCCAATGTCCATGCTATTTAATCCCACAGTTTGACAGTTTTGATTGGAGATTTCCTTTTCAGAATACTCTTTTTTGCAGAGATTCGAAATGCTGCTCTAATCTTTTTACGTGGAGCTATTCTAATTTAGTGGGTCAATGGGAGGCATTGAAAATGAAACTATTTAGGCTGCTGTTTAAGTACATTCACATGAGGGACTAAGGACGGGAAAATAAAGCTCGAGCTTGCCTGGATGCCTGAAAAGATAGAGATTAGAATAAACCAGAATTTGTCAGGCCATTAACACAAGTGATAAGTGAATTAATTATAGAAAGGTTTAGAGGAAAATTGCGACATGAAATAAGAAAAGGAAAGAGAAGGCTTGAAAAAAACTTTGAATCAAACATCCAAAAATCGTTAATGGGCAATAAACATGAACCAGGTAGCAAGAGGAGAGGTGGGGCCGTTCCGAGACCAAAAAGGAATTTTACTCAAAGTCAAAGGACATGCTGAGGTTAGAACAAATACTTTATTTCAGTCTTCACCGAGGAATGGAATCTCAGCAATGGTGTCAAGTGAGTTTATTGTCATGTGTCCCTGTATAGGACAATGAAATTCTTGCTTTGCTTAAGCACACAGAAAATAGTAGGCATTTACTACAAAACAGATAAATGTGTCCATATACCATGATATAAATATATACACACATGAATAAATAAACTGATAGTGCAAATAGCAGAAAGTGGTTATTAATAATCAGAGTTTTGTCCGAGCCAGGTTTAATAGCCTGATGGCTGTGGGGAAGTAGCTATTCCTGAACCTGGTTGTTGCAGTCTTCAGGCTCCTGTACCTCCTACCTGAAGGTAGCAGGGAGATGAGTGTGTGGCCAGGATGGTGTGGGTCTTTGATGATACTGCCAGCCTTTTTGAGGCAGCGACTGCGATAAATCCCCTCGATGGAAGGAAGGTCAGAGCCGATGATGGACTGGGCAGTGTTTACTACTTTTTGTAGTCTTTTCCTCTCCAGGGCGCTCAAATTGCCGAACCAAGCCACGATGCAACCGGTCAGCATGCTCTCTACTGTGCACCTGTAGAAGTTAGAGAGAGTCTTCCTTGACAAACCGACTCTCCGTAAACTTCGCAGGAAGTAGAGGCGCTGATGAGCTTTTTTGATAATTGCGTTAGTGTTCTCGGACCAGGAAAGATCTTCAGAGATGTGCACGCCCAGGAATTTGAAGTTCTTGACCCTTTCAACCATCAGGTTGATATAAATGGGGCTGTGGGTCCCCCTCCTACTCCTTCCAAAGTCCACAATCAGTTCCTTGGTTTTGCTGGTGTTGAGGGCCAGGTTATTGCGCTGGCACCATATGGACAGTTGCTCGATCTCCCTTCTATATTCTGACTCATCCCCATCAGTGATACGCCCCACAACAGTGGTGTCGTCAGCGAACTTGATGATGGAGTTCGCACTGTGGTTGGCTACGCAGTCATGGGTATAGAGTGAGTACAGCAGGGGGCTGAGCACGCAGCCTTGAGGTGCTCCCGTGCTGATTGTTATCGAGGCTGACACATTTCCACCAATACAAACAGACTGTGGTCTGTGGATGAGGAAGTCGAGGATCCAGTTGCAGAGGGATGCGCAGAGACCCAGTTCTGCGAGTTTGGTAACCAGTTTGGAGGGGATGATTGTGTTGAATGCCGAGCTGTAATCGATGAATAACAGCCTGACATATGAGTTTTTGTTGTCCAAGTGGTCCAGTGCAGAGTGGAGGGCCAGCGAGATCGCATCCACCGTTGATCTGTTGTGGCGGTAAGCGAACTGCAGTGGGTCCAGGTTTTTGTCGAGGTAGGGGTTGATTTGCTCCATGATCAGCCGCTCAAAGCACTTCATCACCACTGGCGTTAGTGCCACTGGTCGATAGTCATTGAGGCACGTCACCTTACTCTTCTTGGGCACCGGTATAATTGATGCCCTTTTAAAGCAGGTGGGGACCTCAGACCTCAGAAGTGAGAGGTTGAAAATGTCCGTAAAAACTCTCGCCAGTTGGTCCGCACAGGTTTTTAGAACACGACTGGGTATACCATCAGGATCAGGTGCTTTTCGGGGGTTCACCCCTCTGAAGGATTTCCTGACGTCGGCCTCTGTGACTGAGAATGAAATGCCATCACAGCGAATGGGGGATCGGGAAGGCACATCAGTATTCTCCCTGTCAAAGCGTGCGTAAAACGCATTGAGCTCGTCAGGGAGTGATGTTTCACCGACATTCGAGCTGCCTCCTGGTTTCGCCTTGTAGGAGGTGATTGCATTCAGGCCCCGCCACAGCTGCCGAACATCTGTCTCATCCTCCAGTTTGGAGCAGAAGTCCCTTTTGGCCTTTTTGATGGCCTTACCAAGGTCGTATCTGGACTTCATGTAGGCCACTGTATCATCGGACATGAATGCCCTGTGTCTGGACTTTAGAAGAGTGCGGATCTCAAGACAGCAACCTTTCCCAGCAATGTCATTGACTTCAGGAAGTGTGGTGGAATACACAGTCCCGTCTTCAGCAACTGTACGGAAGTGGAGATGGTCGCGTTTCAAGCTCCCAGGGGTAAATATCACCAACTATTTATCCTGGTCCGGCCACACTGATGATGGAAATTCTGCATGTTTCCATTGAGTCTTATCAATTTCTACAGATGCACCATAGAAAGCATTCTATCTGGATGCATCAAAGCTGGGCATGGCAACTGCTCTGCTCAAGACTGCAAGAAATTGCAGAGAATTATCCATCATGCAAACCAACCTTAAAAGTGGATAAACCAGCCGGTCGAGTGGAATGGATCCTAAGCTGCTTTTGTAAAAGGAAGAAAATTGTGGAGGCTTCTTAAACAATTAGACAGTACAGGTTTAGAGGTTGCGATAGTCCCTGCCTCAACTACCTCCTCCGGCAGCTCGTTCCATACACCCACCACCCTTTGCATGAAAAAGTTACCCCTCAGATTCCTATAAATCCTAACCCCCTTCACCTTAAACCTATGCACTCCGTTTCCCATGGCAAGAGACTCTGTGCATCCACCCCATCTATTCCTCTCATCATTCCTCTATTCCTATCACCAGTAACTGCAGTTCCTTCCTGCACATGTCCAAAGATTCTCGGGTGCTGCATGAGGGCTAGAAGATTGTTTTAAAAAAGTGTTCATGGATAATCTAGTAACAATAGTCTAGTCGGTAGGACCTCTGGAGAATCAATATTCAGAGACAAAATGAGAAGTCCAGTGTGGATTGATTAGGGAAGCCAAACGTGGATTTGTTCAACACAAATCGTGTCCACCTGATTTTTGATGAAGTAGCAAAGAGAAATGTGGTTGATGTGGAACATGCACACTTACAAAAGGCATTCCATAAGGTATTCCATAGTAAGCTGGTCAGCAAGACTGAAATCCAAGGAGTAAAATGACTGAGTGTGGACAGAAAATTGGCTGAGCGACAATAAGCAGACAGGCAGCAGCAGTGAAAAGTTGGTTATCAGATGAGAGGGAAGTATACAGTGGACTATTGATTTTTGTAATTTATACTAACAATTTGGATTTGAGTGTATGGGCAGAAAGGCAGTAGAAAGAATGTGAGGAACCAATATAAATTAGAGATCACAATTCTAAAAGGTAATACCTGAACATTCAGATTTGGAGGTATGGAGATCGTCAAATGACCTGTATATGTCAGTGTTCAAAAGGGAACTGCAGATGCTGGAATATCGAAGGTACACAAAATTGCTGGGGAAACTCAGCGGGTGCAGCAGCATCTATGGAGCGAAGGGAAAAGGGTTTCGGCCCGAAACGTCGCCCATTTCCTTTGCTCCATAGATGCTGCTGCACCCGCTGAGTTTCCCCAGCAATTTTGTGTACCTTCTTGTATATGTCAGTGTCAACCTCCTAAGTTTCACAGTCTAGGTAGCACAGCTACATTTACCATTCCAGCCCAGAATCAAAATCAGGTTAGACCATTCAGTAATCTTGCTAAAACCACACAGGTACTGTCAAATTTGCACATAACAATTCCTGGGACTAGATGCTGTTAATAACAAAGCACAGACCAAAACAGAACCCTGTATCCAAAATGTATTCAGCATCTATTTGGTCCAAGATGCTGTGCTAAGATTTTTTTAAATGCCATGAGATATTTTAATCTCAGGCCTGGCTGAAGTTGACTGCCTACTCAAAACACTTAAGGGTGCAAAACGTTTCAAAATCTTAATCAACTGGTAAGATGTTGAATAGCAGATAGATGGCTGTAATAGATGTGTGCTGCACTTTCCCCATGCATACTCAGCACCATGCTACAAGTTGTATCTCCTCTGGTGTCCAGTAACACAGAAATAAGGGCACTATGCACACACTGTATGATTATGTAGCTGAAGACAAGACAATGAGCTATAAACACAAGAGTCTTTTCAGAAGATAGCTCACAAATAATTGTTACATTCAAAGATCCTGCCAAAAGGCAAATTCAAATCTTACACGTCACAATTCTTCCAGTTCAGCATTTCACTTTAAAAAAATCCTGCTACCATAGCAGAGTAAAATGTCACACTTCAAAATCCTCATCTCTTGGACACATTCCACATGCAGAAGGCATTTGCCTATCACTCCCATGTAGTTTTGCAGCTTAATCAACATCTACATATTTTTACTCAAAATTCTATTTGATTTAGCAAAACTCAAATAGAATTTTGAATGTTAAATGTTCTGTTCTAATATGAAAAAAGGCTAATGCAATTATATTAGCACTAATATCAATTGAAAGGATTTCATAATTAAAATGATATCTGTTACTAATATCACTTTTAACTCTGAAAGACAACTTACTCCATATTTTTTATTTTTATTATTTTTATTTATTTATTTAATTCTTTATTTCGAACAGAATAAAGGAATAAAAGAACAATCTTGCCCCACTTGTCTGCTTGATTTGCCTCAAACTCTATTTTAGCTTGTTACATCGGAATTTTAATACAATATATTTCATACAAATCATACATTTTCCATATAGTGCAGGAAGCTAGACAAAAATATTTAATATATTAAATGTATTGCATATCTGTTATCCTTCTAAGATTTACATAATGTAATTTTTTTTACGGTGCACTATTTTGCACCAGGTCAGATAATTACTATGCAATGTTAAAGTAAATGTATCCACAAAGCTCTAAAGCATTGACATTAACTATATTTTATGGAAAGAAATGTTTTGCTCATATTCAAAATATCTGTTGTAAATAAAAATAAAAAACTTACATATTCCTTGACTCCAACCACAGTTTTCTGAATGAACTGGGATTCCTGGATATGCAGCGTGTAGTTTTTTTTGGGTGAAGCGTATACTGAAAGGGCTTGAGTGGAACGTTGAATCTTGACTATGAAGACTCTTAGTCCCAACGTAAGCACAGCCCCTATTTGGTCTTCTTATGTAACTTAAGCAAATAATGCTTTAATGATTGACATGGACCTTTCTAATTATCCAAAGAGTGCACACTCTGTCACAAGTGATGGCGTTTCTGGTTTTGTTATGGTCATGTAAAGACTTACAGAATGGTGGATTAGATGATGCTGTTAAATATTTTAATGTTGAACGCCAGATATATTCTAAAAATATTTGTTCATGTAAAAGTAAATCTTAATTTCAGATTTTTCATTCCATAAAAATAGAATTGAATACATTAACACATATTCGTAATAGAATCAAAATAATAATATTAGTACATAGGACAACATTCCTTAAGAATTCAAATCTAATTTATTTATTGTAATGTTTAGGCATGCTAAGATAGCCTATACTTGCTGAGTATTCACATCTCAATGACGTTTAAGATGTTGTCCACCCAACCATTATTAATAACCATCAAACCCGGATTGTTAATAACCATCAGAAGGCTATTTGATCATTGACTTATTTGCTCTTTCTAGCATCCTCGGTTCAGTGCATTTTTATTTTGTGTTCTGCAATTATCCACTAGGGTGTTGAGAACATCTTGATCACAACATACCCAAAATGAACTGACAACTCATATCACTGTCTCTTCATTACACATTTTCCTTAGTGTGAATGAAAATATATAATAGTTCAATGTTATAACAACATTTTAGAATTAATGTACATTTACAAATTAAACTTATTATTGGTCATTCATTGAGAAGAAAGGCAGGTTTACCAGAATGCTGTCGGCATTACAGGATTTCAGCTATGAGGAGAAGTTGAATAGACTTGGATTATTTTCTCTGGAATATCGGCAGTTGAGGGGAAGCTTGATAAAAGTATATCAAATTATGAGAGCCTTAGATGATAGGCTAGACAGTCAGAACCTTTTGCACTGGAAACTGCAATGGGGTGGATAGGACTAGTGTAAAACTGGGTGCATGATTCTTAAGGGGTTGGACAGGCTAGATGCAGGAAGATTATTCCATGTGGGGACACAGAATAAATCACGAACTTAATTGGATGAGAGGGACAGTTATATCTTGTTGACCGGTGATGATAGAAATCGATAATATGAATTAAACAGTATGCAGTAAATGTATCATATCACTCAAAAGGCATTAGGCCATTCAAATATATGAGGGTTTGGAAGATTACCTCCTTGGTGCCATTTGAGCGATAATTATGGATGCCACACAGGGAAACTGCAAATTTGCCCATTCAACATCCAAGAGGTCAGGCAGAACTGGATCATGGAGCTGCCGCAAGCTTTACTATGTGTACACTGAATTGGCACTTAGTCCTGTAGAGGTACAACTAATGAAGATGGCCCAGCATAATCAAGGATTGTTTATGCAACATCATACACAAAATTGCATTTGTGCAAATCCAAATCATCTACATTGAATGGTGATCACACAATCTTTGGCATCAGGTTGTCCATTTTGCATGGCTCATTTGCAATATGCAATAATACTCAGCATTGGCTTCACTAAATGCGTACATTCTAATACATCTGTCCATCAATAATTGAAGGACCAACGATAATGGTTCACAAAGTCGCAATATCTCCTCCACACTTGCATTGTATTCACAGTATTCAACAAATGCCCTTAAATTTATTACTGAGTCTGCAATGTTTTATCCAAATGCTAATTCTAGCTGTCAAACATTTAACATTATACCATAAATATGGTGGTGGTGCACTCATGGTGTTTACCAAGTCTAACCAATGCATCAAATATCTTGTGTCCTGGTTTGGCAGACACCGGAAAGATTTTTTTATCAAATTGTATGAATTAACGCTTAATCTTAACGAGAACAAAATGGACATCTTCCCTTCTGCATATCACTTTTAACAAAAAGGTGCTCCACGCTTTTAATATATTCAATCTATGACTCAACTGGACTCTCATAGAATCTGAAGTATCAATTATGGTCAAATATAGACACAAAATGCTGGAGTCAGTGGGTCAGGCAACATCTCTGGAGAAAATAGATAGGTGATGTTTTGGGTCGGGGCCCTTCTTCAGACTGATTGTGGGGGAAACGCGAAAAAAAACTGGTATCAAGAAGGGGTCGTAAAAATCACGTCCGACAACAGATTACCTCAGGCGAGGTGGGTCTCTGATAGGCAGATTGCTGGACAAAGTCTAGAGGTAGAAACAGCTGCAAGTCTGGGAGGGATACATAGTGGTGAACTGTGAAGCTAGCAAAAGGACTTTTGGTTGGTCATAAGGTCATAACGAATAGGAGTAGAATTAGGCCATTTGGCCCATTAATCTACTCCGCCATTCAATCAAGGCAGATCTATCTCTCCCTCCAAACCCTATTTTCCTGCCTTCTCCCCATAACCTCTGACACCTGTACTAATCAAGAATCTATCTATCGCTGGCTTAAAAATATTACTGACTTGGCCTCTACAGCCTTCTGTGGCAAAGAATTCCACAGATTAACCACCTTTTGGGGGAAGAAACTGGTGCAAGGTTAGCAGGGTTCAAGGGAAAAGAGTGGGGGGTGAAGTAGGGAGGACGGGAAAGTTGGTACAATGTCAGTTAAAAAAACAGTGAATGGGGTGGGGGGGAAGGGGGAGAGCATTAATCTATGCTATTGTGCTTTCACACAAATTCAATGGGCAGGATATTGATCTGACTTACACCATTCGGCTAATGCGGTTCAACTTGGAAATGGCTCTCGGTATGAAAAGGAAAACAAAACTGTTGGAAAGGAGAAATTGTGCGAGAAAATAAAACTATTTCTGCACTGAAAGATGGCCTCTAGGTGGCAGATGAAGTCTTAACGTAACAACTCTCAAACATTAACGGGGAATAGTGACATTGATCAGTAATTTAGAGCTCTGTGTCTACTATTTCCTAATATTTGAAGGAATTTCTTCACAGGAATTGAAAATAAAAAAATTAAACAATGGTTGCTTGAGCATGCCTGGAAATAGTTGATCGGGAAAATTAAGCACCTTTCCTTTGTATCAGTGTTGTGTGGTGTCTGGAGTAGCAAGAAAAGGAGAGAGTTTTTTAAATTTCAAGTCAATAGGGAACAACATTTGTAGAAAACTTTAAATGAAGTGTTTCCCCCCAAAATATGGTGAATTTCTCCTTTGCTGTTTATCAGGATATTCTCAAAGTTGTGTATTTGTGTTAAGCTTGCATTCATTTGCAAGTCCACTAAATCAAGTTATTAAATATACTCGCCACTAGAGGGCATGATGGCACCAAATGAAAATGCCATCAGCAGCCAGCAGTATTCTGACAGGCACAATATTTCAAATTAAATGCTTTCTTCTATGATGATATTGAGGAGTGTCAAATATCTAATTTTATTTAAATAACTTACTGAAGTTCCCATAAAGTTAGCTAGTGCAAATATCATCAGCATTGTTGATTACTCTGATAATTGCACATCATAGGCACACATTTGCTGCAACTGTGTTACGGCCGTTGTTCATTATGATGCAGGTTTTGTTGGTCACAATTATTCAACCTCAATCAAGTATCAAACTTTGCTGGCCCAATGATTATCTTGCTAGGGATGAGGTCCAAATTCAGTGCCTCAGAGATTTATGCAAGTATTCTTCAAGGGTATTTCCCTTGGTGGAGAAATTCCAGATCTCTGAGGCATTAGCTCACAGCTTTCCCATGCAAGAGAGAAATGAGGTTGATGTTTTTTCTCTCAGAGGCTAATGAACATTTGGCCTTCTGTACCCCAGAGAGCAGTTAAGTCATTTCATGTTGAACATTGCAACTGACAGATGTTTGGTTCACAGCGGAATCCAGGATTATGGAAAAGGTGCAAGGAAAATGGGTAGAAGCCACGATCAGAACAACCATGATCTTTTGAAGAGCAGATCAAACTCGAGAGGGCCAAATGGCCTACTCCTGGTTATATTTCTTGTTCTACCAACAACATTCATTTGTATAATCAAATGTTTCACAAACAGGGAACTCTATTTACCTGTTGTTAAACAAGCAACCAACAAAATTATGTGAGTTGTGCCTCGGTGTATCAAAAAGGCCTCATTGTTCTGATATAGCTCACAGCACTTTTACATCTTCTGCTGTCCTTTTCCTCACTCCCATTATTCACCCTTCTTTAATAGTTGAAGCTGCAATGATGCTACTATTGCAAAAGTCAACAGAAACCTGACAATCTGTATCTGGAATGAGTTGCCAGACAAAGCTATAGAAGCAGATACAATTATGACTTTTAAAGACATTTTGCTGTTTGGATGGGAAGGATTTGGAAAGAGTGCAGAGAAGATTTGACGATGTTACCTGAGCTACAGGGGAAGGTTGGGCAGGCTAGCGCGAATAAGTAAAAGATTCAGGAAGACTTGCATAGACCACTTGGCGGGGCAACATACTCAGGAAAAGAGGAAGATTACAAGTTTGAGATTACTCTTGAACTGGGCTCTACAATTATTCATGAAGAATACACACTGGGCATGACCAAAGATTTTGACTTTATTGAATCCAGAGTTGTAATCTCTTGCCCATCGTTCAAAACTCAGTTAAATCTACACGTTTGTATATGTCGTCAAACTAGTTTCATTTTTTTCTTTTAAAGTTGCAAGGTACTGGAGTATATATAAATAGATGTGACATCACTGCATCGTATATTTGATTGTGTGTATGTTGGCTTGCAAAAATTACTAAAATGCAAAGAAATGCAAATAAACTAGATGCACCATTTACAGTTCCCCATATTTCCTGTGTATTACTCTACATTATTCCAGGAAAGACAAGGAACCCACAGGGATATATATATTACAAAAATAAAGAAATCAGAAGGTAATGTGAAAGGGTTCCAAAAATCACAGCCTTAACATTAACTCAGTATTGCATAGTGTCTTCTCTATATGCTTCTGGGGAGAAGGGGTGGTTGAAGAAGTGGGGTTGTTAATTGTACACATGCTGTGATCAATATAGGGTGCAGGGTGATTCACACCACAAACGTGCATTGGCGGTTAATTTGGAACACACTTACAACAAATGTATCACTGAAAAATTGGTAATTTTAAACCTGGCAAGACCAAATGGGACCTGTTGGGCCCCGTTCCCCCTACGCATTATTCCACCACTCACCCATAGCTCCCAATTGTACAGGCACGGCTCATTTCCCCTCATCCCCCAGCATTCTCTCCACCTCCTCTTCACCCTCCCTCTTTTTAAACTTTAAAAATGTAACTTTCCACTTAAAAAAATCCAATTCCACTTACCCAGCCCCTGCCAGTTACAATGTCACAAATGACAGGACTCCCAGTGTCCTGTCATTTGTAACATTGTAATGGGCAGGGGCAGGACAAGTGGAATTGGATTTTTTTTACAGTGAAAAGTTAAATTTTTAAAGTTTAAAATGTGAACAACTTGTAAAATATACCATCAATCTAAACAAAACTTGATACACACCACAGGATACAACAAGGTGGTCCAAAAATTGGAGCGCTATCGTGTACTGTTTTGGTGTAATTTTAGGATTACATGGGCACACACGTGCACAGACGCGACTGATGGCTTCCCGTTGTGGCTCCAAAGATCCCCATTGTGACACGAGTCATGGCAACCCTCCCCAAGTGCGCCTTGCCATCCCTCTTCCTACCCCTATCTTCCTCCATTCCCCCTCATCCCCAGCACTTCCTCCCCCTCCTCTTCACTCTCCCTCTTCTTTCCCCTCTCCTCCCCTCCCCCACCTCTCCCTCCCTCTCCTTTCCCCTACCTTCAGTCACTCCCTCCCTTCCTCCATAATCCCTCTCCCCTCCATAACCCCCCCTTGCCATCATTGTGAGGTGGAAGCTGCTGTGTTTTTGAAAACTTTTTTTTAATGTAAATGAGATCCCATTGTGCTGACGGTCAGTTTATGTAAATGAGATCACATTGTGACATCATACGCTGCTAACTGCTCGTGCAGATTGAGCAGATTTTTGTCAGTGTTTTTTTTAAATATTAAAAATGTGGATAACTTGTAAAATATACCATCAATCTAAACAAAACTTGATACACCACACCACAGGACAATTGTGAGTAAGGTGGGCCAAAATTTGTAGCGCTAGCATGTACTGTTTTGGCATAATTTCAGGATCACACATCCTCACAGACGGACAGACGGAGAGACGGTGAGACGGTGAGACGGAGAGACGGAGACGGAGAGACAGATCACAGTCACTGCACTGGAAAGCTTGACCACTGTTGGCAATATATATATATTTCATGTCCTTACAAACCCTGATTTACTATTGTGAATTTATGAAAATGAATGCACTTAAAGCTTACTTGGATGTTGTCAGCAGACTTTCTTTTTAATAATAGGCTAATTGCACCATGGCCTAATTCATCTAAGATAAGAATTTCTAACTCAAGGACTTCTCATCCTCATCACAAACTGCTGATTTTTAAACACACCAAAAAAACAAATCACACAAGGAAAATAAATAATGTGCATAGCAAATTCTGGTCAGAAATAGAATAATAATAACAAATTATGAATACCAAGCTTTAGACTGCAGACGAGAGATACAGCACAGAAACAGGCCCTTTGGCTCACCGACTCCATGTCGACCAGTGATCACCCTGATCAGAGGAGGAGCCATCTTGGGGAACGGCTGCTAACCAGCAGCCATCCGTTTAATTCATTTTATTTCCAGTTTTTAGTTAGTTTTGTTCGTCGTTTTTTCAGAGAAATGGACTTCTTATTGTGGGGGGAACGAGGTAACCTTACTTCTAGGTCCCTACCTGGTCGGTGAGGCAGCTTTTTCTCTGCGCTGCCCGTCGACCCGTCCTCGTGGCCTACCAGCGGGCTTGGAGCGCCGATTCCTGGTGGGGACCACCCAGCACCTCGGCTTCGTTGGAGGCACAGCGCTGGAGCGCCATCGCGGAGCGGGCGATGCCTTGCCTGGGTCGCCGTGCTGGATCGACACGCTGGAGCTCCGGTGAGCTGTGACCGCCGAGATCAACACCTCCGGGCTGCGGGTCTGCGGAGGGGAGTGGGCGGCGCCGACATTAACATCGGGAGCCTGGGAGCTCCAACTCGGTGCGTCCTTGTCGGCTTCGGAAGCCGTCAATCCCCTGCTAGGAAACGGCCGTTCCAGGTGGCCCAGCCGCTGTGAGGACTCTCCTGACACCGGGGCAAGACCACCCGGCTAGAACGGCCAGGAACATCGGGCCTCCGTTGAGGCAACAGCAGTGGCCTCAATAGGCCTGACTTTTGGGAGAACTGGGGTTGGGGACTGGACTTTTGTGCCTTCTGTGTGTACGGTACTTTGTTAGTCTGTGTCCAAGATGGCTGTCGGAAGAGAGAGTGGACGCTGGCGCGCTTTAGCTGCCGCTGCTCTCTCTTCACATTGTGTTTTTTTTTGGATTTTTTGATTTTGTGTCTTTGGAGCGATTTTTATCTTTAATTTGTGTATTGATGATGTCCTTATTATTTTTTTCTCTTCTGTTTAATCTTTGTAAGGTGACCTTGAGATTTGAAAGGCGCCCGAAAATAAAATTTATTATTATTATTATTATTGTACACTACCACTATCCTACACACTAGGGACAATTTTTACTGAAGCCTATTAACCTACAAACCAGTATGTCTAGAGCATGGGATGAAACTGGAGCACCCACACAATCACAGGAAGAACGTGCAAACTCCTCCGTACAGACAGCACCCGTAGTCAGGATTGAACTCGAATCTCTAGCACTGTAAGGCAGCAACTCTACCGTCGCGACACTGTGCCGCCCCTTTTTAATTTAACCTGCTAACATAACAGCTGCTTGTATGTTCTTGAAAGTAACTTTTTATTTAATTCCAGGATTCTGAAGCTCAAGAATCTTCATTATCACCATGACGTGAGTGTAATAAGAATGTAATTGTAGCTTTCCGTTATTAGTTGGCTGATGGTACAATCAAGATTAATTTGGAAAATCCCAGAGGTTTATGGTTATATTTATTAGGATGTAAACATAGATGAGTTGGATAGTAAGTTTGCAGATGACATCAAAATAGGTAGAGTTGCGGATAGTGAGGAAGGTTGTCAAAGTGTATAGCAGTTTATAGATCAGCTACAGAAATAGAAGAAATATCAGATGGAGTTTAATCCGAATTAGTGCTAGGCGTTGCACTTTGGGGTATTGAATGCAAGCAATGGCAAGGCAAATATCACCATTGATAGGGGTCCAAGTCCACAGCTCCCTGTAAATTGCAACACCTAGATAGAGTCGTAAAGAAAGTACATGGTATGCTTGGCTTCATTGTTAGCGACATTAGGAATCGGGAAGTGATGTTGCAGCCTTAAGACTTTGATTAGGATGCATTTGGAGTATTTTGTGCAGTTTTGGTCGTCCCAGTGCAGGAAGGATCCGGAGGCTTTGGAGAGGGTGCAGAAGTAGTTCACTTGAATGCTGCCTGGATTAAAGGGTGTTAAGCATGGTTTGGACAAAATTGGATTGTTTTCCCTGAAACAGGGGCCGAGGGGATACCTGATAAAATTATGAGTCATAGATAAGGTGGACAATCAAAACCTTTTTCCCTTGGGTAGAGATGACAAGGACTAGAGGACATAGCATTACAGTGAGAGGAGCAAAGTTAAAAGGAGATATGTGGGACAAGTATCCCCCCCCCCACCCCCCCCCCCCCCATAGAGAGTGGTGGGTGCCTGGAATGTGCTGTCAGGGGTGTGGTACAGATGGATACGAAATTGGCTTTTAATGGGCGCATGGATAAGCACGGAATGGAGGTATATAGATCACGTGCAGGTAGAGGAGATGAATTTAACTTGGCATCATGTTCAGCATAGACACTATGGGGTGAAGGGTCTGCTCTTGGGCTCTGCTATTTTATGTTCTACGCTGAACATTTACAATTACTCTTCAGCAACAAAACCAGCTGTGTGAAATTGCTGAGGCATTCCGTTGGACAAAATTTCAGCGTTATCTCACAAAATTTGACACCAAGCCACAAGGTCTTACAACAGCTGGTGATTACATTTGTCAAAGAGGTACGTTGTGAAGGCAATTGAGCAGAGGAGGTACAGAGAAGCACTTATGCATCCGTGCGAAAATTCCAGAGCTGTGATGGAATCGAGTAGGCAACAAGAAGCTGGAAATGAAGCAATGCTGAAATCTCAGGAGTTTACTTTAGTTTAGTTTAGAAAAACATTTTTCACACAGGGGGTGGTGAATCTCTCGAATTCTCTGCCACAGAAGGTAGTTGAGGCCAGTTCATTGGCTCTATTTAAGAGGGAGTTAGATGTGGCCCTTATGGCAAAGGGATCAGGGGGTATGGAGAGAAGGCAGGTACAGGATACTGAGTTGGATGATCAGCCATGATCATATTGAATGGCGGTGCAGGCTCGAAGGGCCGAATGGCCTTTCCTGCACCTATTTTCTATGTTTCTATGTTTACTTTAGGGATACAGTGTGGAAACAGGCTTTTCAGTCCACCGTGTGCATGCTGACCAGCGATCACCCTGGTACACTAGCACTATCCTACACATTTGGAATAATTCACAATTTTTACCGAAGCCAATTAACCTACAAACCGGCATGTCTTTGCAGTGTGGATGGAAACCGGAGCACCTGGAGAAAACCCACGCAGTCACAGGGAGAAGGTACCAACTCCATACAGACAGCATCCATAGTCAGGATTGGTCCCTGGTCTTTGGTGCTGTGAGGCAGTAACTGTACTGCAGCCACCGTGTTCATGGAGCTCGAGGAAATAACAGATTGGAACAGGAAGAATTTGAAAAGAAGGGTCGGTTTTTAAATAGATACATTGTCCAGTTGGGAGCCAGTGTAAGCCAATGAGCAGAGATATAATTAGTGAACCAGCCTCACTGAGCTTGAGGTTTCTGGATAGGAGAAAATAGGAAGCGAGCCAGCAGCGTATTTAAATATTTGTGCCTGCATGTACAAAGACTTGATTTATCTTTAACTTCTGCATTATGCAGGCAGGTTGGCATGCTGAGCCAACCCACCAACTTTACATTCTTACAACTTTATTACTTAATAAAGAACTCCATCGCACAAAAATCATTACTCGTAAATCTTCATAAAAGCACGAACTACACATTACAACAGCACAAGCATGGTTTGATTGTCACTTTTACAAGGCCTGAATAATTGAGTTTCATATTCATGCCTACACTCATCAGGAAAGGTAGGTTAAACCAGACCAAAAGAACTAATGCCACTTCCTGTACATCAACTCAAGTGTAGTCGGAGTGGTGGTGCCATCGAGTGTGGCAGCCTCGCCAGCAGCTGTCCGTCCCTTCATCCTTTCTGTTATTTTTAGTCTGTATAAAAGTTTGTTTTTGGAGGTCTTTTAGTCTTTTTTATGTGGGGGCGGGGGAAGGGAGAAAGAGTCTTCTCGGTCACTTCCTGGTCGAGGATGCGTCTATTCTCCGAGCTGCCTCTTCGCCCCCCCTCCCTCACAGCCTACCATCTGGACTGGTGCGGCCTTTCCTGCCGGAGACTGGCCAGAGCTTCAGCGGCGGCGCAGCACTGAATTACCATTGCGGAGCGGGCAATGCCTTACCGGGGATCGCCGTGTTGGAGTTCCGGAGGGCCTGCCGACTTTAACACCATGGAGCTGTGGTTTGCGGAGCTTTCAGGCGATGACTTTAACATCTCGGAGGCCTGGGGCCTTTCGCCGATGATCACCAGCATTGGAGCTCCGCCCAGCTCGGTCTGTGGTCTCCGGTAGGAAACGGCCGATTTGGAACTCCAGGCCGCTGAGAGTGTTCTTCCGACGCCGGTGCTCCGATCATCCTAGCGAGGGGGCCTGAACATCGGGCCGCCATTACGGCGACTGCGGAGGCCTCAATAGGCCCTGACCACGGGTGAACAAGAGGAAGATGACTGAACTTTGTTGCCTTTCCTCACAGTGGTAAACGTTGATTCCGCTGTGGGGGAAGGTTATGTTAAATTCTATAGTATTGTGTTTATTTTATTTATGTGGCTGCATGGTAACTCAAATTTCACTACACCAATTGGTGTATGTGACACCGCCATTCATTTGTGATCATGGCTGATCATCCACATTCAGTAACCCGTGCCTGCCTTCTCGCCATATCCCTTGATTCCACAAGCCCCAAGAGCTCTATCTAACTATCTTTTAAATTCATCCAGTGAATTGGCCTACAATGCCTTCCATGGCAGAGAATTCCACAAATTCACAACTCTCTGGGTGAAAAATATTTTTTCTCATCTCAGTTTTAAATGGCCTCCCCTTTATTCTTAGACTGTGGCCCCTGGTTCTGGACTCCCCCAACACAGTGAACATTTTTCTTGCATCTAGCGTGTCCAGTCCTTTTATAATTGTATATGTTTCTATAAGATCCCCTCTTATCCTTCTAAATTCCAGTGAATCCAAGCCCAGTCTTTCCAATCTTTCCTCATATGACAGTCCCGCCATCTCGGGGATTAACCTTGTGAACCTACGCTGCACTCCCTCAATAGCAAGGATGTCCTTCCTCAAATTAGGAGACCAAAACTGCACACAATACTCCAGATGTGGTCTCACCAGGGACCTGTACAACTGCAGTAGAACCTCCTTGCTCCTAAACTCAAATCCTCTCGCAATGAAGATCAACATGCCATTAGCTTTCTTCACTGCCTGCTGTACCTGCATGCTTAGTTTCAGTGACTGATGTACAAGGACACCCAGGTCTCGTTGCACTTCCCATTTTCCTAATCTGACACCATTGAGTCTGAAGAAGGGTTTCGGCCCGAAAAGTTGCCTATTTCCTTCACTCCATAGTTCAATTCTTCTGCCATTTCCTTGTTCCCCATAACAAATTCACCTGTTTCTGTCTTCAAAGGACCCACATTTGTCTCAACTAATTATTTTTCTCTTAACACACATAAAGAAGCTTTTACTATCCTTCTTTATATTCTTGGTGAGCTTACCTTTGTACTTCATCTTTTCACCTCGTATTGCCCTTTTTGTTACCCTCGGATGTCCTTTGAAAGTTTCCCAATCCTCTGGCTTCCTGCTTCTCTTTGCTACGTTCACATTTTCTTTTAGTTTTATACCGTCCCTAACTTCCCTTGTCAGCCACGGTTGCCTCTTACTCCCCTTAGAATCTTTCTTCCTCTTTGGAACTCTGGATGACCCATGCCTGGTATCAAGCTGGCAGAGAAAATTGGCATCAGAGTGGTCAGGAAAGTCCAAGTGTGAGATCTTTATTCATCCGTCCAAAACTTTGGGAAGCAGGAAAAACAGCCAGAACTCAAATCTCTCTTAGTGTATCTTTCCCTACTCTGTCTCCTATATCAGCATGGTCCAGCATAGAAGTAACCAACCAACTTGACGAGGGCAAGGCCGTAGATGTTGTCTATATGGACTTCAAGGCATTTGATAAGGTTCTGCATGGTATGCTACACTTGAAGGTTAGATCGCATGAGATCTGGTTTCATGGAAGGATGCAGAGTGTGGTGAAGGAAGATTGCTTTTTGACCTGGTGACTTATAACTAGTAGTGTGCCTCAGGGATTGATGCTGGGCCCATGGCTGTTTGTGGTTTATATCAGAAGAGAATGTTCAAGGCATGATTAGTAAGTTTACAGATGACACCAAAGTACAGTGGCTTGCCAAAGTATTCATACCCCTTGAACTTTTCCACATTTTGTCACGTTACAACCACAAACGTAAATGTATTTTATTGGGATTTTATGTGATAGACCAACACAAAGTGGCGCATAATTGTGAAGTGGAAGGAAAATGATACATGATTTTCAAATTTTTTTACAAATAAAAAACTGAAAAGTGTGGCGTGCAAAAGTATTCAGCCCCCCTGAGTCAATACTTTGTAGAACCACCTTTCGCTGCAATTAGAGCTGCAAATCTTTTGGGGTATGTCTCTACCAGCTTTGCACATCTAGAGACTGAAATATTTGCCCATTCTTCTTTGCAAAATAGCTCAAGCTCAGTCAGATTGGATGGAGAGCGTCTGTGAACAGCAATTTTCAAGTCTTGCCAGAGATTCTCAATTAGATTTAGGTCTGGACTTTGACTGGGCCATTCTAACACATGAAAATGCTTTGATCTAAACCATTCCATTGTAGCTCTGGCTGTATGTTTAGGGTCGTTGTCCTGCTGGAAGGTGAACCTCCACCCCAGTCTCAAGTCTTTTGCAGACTCTAACAGGTTTTCTTCCAAGATTGCCCTGTATTTGGCTCCATCCATCTTCCCATCAACTCTGACCAGCTTCCCTGTCCCTGCTGAAGAAAAGCATCCCCACAGCATGATGCTGCCACCACCATGTTTCACAGTGGGAATGGTGTGTTCAGGGTGATGTGCAGTGTTAGTTTTCCGCTACACATAGCATTTTGCATTTAGGCCAAAAACTTCAATTTTGGTCTCATCTGACCAGAGCACCTTCCTCCACATGTTTGCTGTGTCCCCCACATGGCTTGTGGCAAACTGCACACGGGACTTCTTATGGCTTTTTTTCAACAATGGCTTTCTTCTTGCCACTTTTCCATAAAGGCCCGATTTGTGGAGTGCACGACTAATAGTTGTCCTGTGGACAGATTCTCCCACCTGAGCTGTGGATCTCTGCAGCTCCTCCAGAGTTATCATGGGCCTCTTGGCTGCTTCTCTGATCAATGCTCTCCTTAAACTATGTCCTCTGGTTCTTGATTCCTCTAATCCGGGTAAAAGACTTGATGCATTTACCCTATCTATACCTTTCATGATCTTATACACCTCGATAAGATCATGTCTCATCCTCCTGCATTCCAAGTAATAAAATCCTAGCCTGCCCAACCTGCTTCCCTATGCTCTGACCCTCGAGTCCAGGTAACATCCTCAAATCTTCTCTGCGTTCTTTCACCTTATTGACATTCTTCCTATCGCAGGATGACCAAAACTTAACACAGTGCTTCAAAGGTGGCCTCACCCAATGTCTTGTACAACTGTAACATAACATCCCAACTTCTATAATCAATACCTTGACTGATGAAGGCCAATGTACCAAATCCCTTTTTACCACTCTATCGGTGACACCACTTTAAAGGAACTATCTACTTGTCCTCCTACGTATATCTTGTTACTGTAGAACACTTCCCAGGGTCCTACCATTCACTATGAAGATCCTGCCCTGGTTGGAATTCTCAAAATACAACACCCTGCATTTCCCTACAGTGAACTCCATTGGCCTATCCTAGGCCCACTTGCCCAGGTGATCAAGATCCTACTGTCATTTTTGATAACCATCTTCACTGTCTATAATATCACATGTACAGTGGCTTGCAAAAGTATTCATACCCCTTGAACTTTTTTACATTTTGTCACGTTACAACCACAAACGTAAATGTATTTTATTGCGATTTTATGTGATAGACCAACACAAAGTGGCGCATAATTGTGAAGTGGAAGGAAAATGATACATGGTTTTCAAATTTTTTTACAAATAAAAAACTGAAAAGTGTGGCGTGCAAAAGTATTCAGCCCCCTTTACTCTGATACCCCTAAATAATATCCAGTGCAACCAATTGCCTTCAGAGGTCACCTAATTAGTAAATAGAGTCCACTTGTGTGTAATCTAATCTCAGTATAAATACAGCTGTTCTGTGAAGGCCCCAGAGGTTTGTTAGAGAACACTAGTGAACAAACAGCATCATGAAGCCCAAGGAACACACCAGACAGGTCAGGGATAAAGTTGTGGAGAAGTTTAAAGCAGGGTTAGGTTATAAAAAAATATCCCAAGCTTTGAACATCTCACGGAGCACTGTTCAATCCATCATCTGAAAATGGAAAGAGTATGGCACAACTGCAAAGCTACCAAGACATGGCCGTCCACCTAGTATATGGGACTAGCTTAGATGGGGCATATTGGTTGGCCTGGATGAGTTGGGCCAAAGGGCCTGTTTTTACGCTGTATGAATTTATGACTATTTACTTTAACTTATTCCTTCAGCTTCCTTTCAAAATCCTCTTTCTGCCCACTGACTTCCATATTGTTCCTGCAAGCTATGTGGGAAACCAACTTCAAAGGGTCTCAAGAAGAGTCTTGACCTGAAACGTCACTTATTCCTTTTCTCCAGAGAGGCTGCCTGACCCGCTGAGTTACTCCAGTTTTTTGTGTCTATCTTCAAATATCATCCCTTCAGTTACAATCCCCCAGCTCCCACCAGTTCAGTTTGACACCCCCTTTAAAGATGTGACCTACAACACCCCTTGGATCATTCAAGTAGCAGTAAATCAAGAATATTATAAGATAAGTGGTATTTCCATGACTGAACAATTCCATTCATTGTCATGAACTCGGTTCACTAAATATTGGGAACCCTTCACTTTTGGAATCGCTCTCTGGACAATGTCAAACCAAGCTCCAAGTTTATAAATTGTGCTTATAAGGAAAGATTGCTTCAAAATGTTATAAATACCTAGAGAGCGTCTGTAACACAAAAGTTAACCCAGCAGAGTTGCCAAAACATGAATCAGATGTGGCGTAAGTGTCTCAGGCAGGTTACAATTTTCCATTTTCTAATATATCAGCACACTGCACTACCAAGCAATTGTCATGCTTGTGGTGATTAAATTAATTGGTATAACATGCACTGGCAGGAAATGAAGACTTAGCTCATCTGCGTTCACCTGCCAAGATTGGATCAGTACACTGGTTTCCTGCATGTGCAGTTTTGACAGCCGAGGGAATACGATTAAGACATTGAATAAGGAATGCATACATTAAGAAAGAATCAGCCTTAACTCTTCCAAGCAAAATACTATCGTTTGTAAGCAGAGATTATGTCATTTGAAATACATTGGTTTCACGTTGTGCAAATTGTATATTTTATTTCCTGCTTTATTTAGAGAAGCACAGATTCTATCATCTTTGCAGATAGTGAAAACAAAAATAGGGCTAATTTGTGGATATCATTTATGATTGCTATATTTTGCCTGCTTAATGCTGACTTCATGGCACAAGTATTTGTCTCACTATCTGTAGATTAAGATGTGTTGTCTGTAGGTTGTGGCTGTACAACCAGCATAAATAACCACAGCTGACGGCAAAAGGGATGAATGTTTTTTTTTTACACATTAGTATGTGCAGAGCTCCACTCATTAGTTCCATTATAATGCTGGGATTATAAAGAACCTGAACCTGGATGTTGGCTCAATTAGCAGGTATTTTATGTGTGCTATTCACAAAAATTGATCTAAATCCAGTGTTGATTACATTAGGTATTCCTGGTGAAATGATGCTCATCATGATATTGGACAGGGCATTTCCACCTACAACTGATGTTAATGGGAAAGACATTTTGCTGGCATTTGGTGTGGCTTTGACAATGTCACCATTCCGGCATGGCACATTTATTGTCCCACGCTGGACACCTGCAAGGGTCCTGACCCAGAAAGTCACTTATCCATGTTCTCCAGAGATGCTGCCTGACCCGCTGAGTTACTTCAGCGCTGAATAAATGGGGCTGGGGTATGGAATTGAGGTAAAATAGTACAAGTAATTGAGAGGGAGGCTACAGAACCCAACTGTGGGAGTGGCAGTGTCTATCTTGAGTGATCTCTCTCCAACTTACATTTTGTTTGGAGGTCGTCTGACCCGGAAACAGCCAGGAACTTTGCAACAAGATCTCAGGTCCTTCATTGCACATGGACAATGGCTGTTGAAGACTTGGCAACAGACCAACTTATCTGTTCTTTACCAGTTCAGCATCCTGCAATATCTGCATGAAACATGCACAGCAGAACACATATTCAATCCGCAATTGCCCAGGTAGGGACGATGCGATCAATGTAGCCTGCACCATTATGTACACACCATCGTTAAATTGCAGACATGTGCTCTATGCATAAGACATTCTTAAGATAAACCACTGCAGTCATGAGTAAAAATACCGCAGGAATTGTGTCCAGAGCACAAGTCTGTCATGAAATAGTCAGCTCCGCCATTTTGTGATATTACTTCATCAGGGGGTTTTGACCTCTTTTAGCTCCTTGCTTTAATTCAAATAGTTCACATGATTACTGCCAGCCACTTGAACTCACGCATGAGGGCTTGGTGTAGTGTCTTATCTGAGTTAGCCAAAATTCCAGATTATTTACTCACTTTCTGAAGTTTCAGATGAACCAGTTAAATAAACTTAGATGAAAGTTATTGGGAGTGCAACCTCTGCCAATATTAACAAGTCTTAAAAATCATTCCCGAGCAACAAAATGATCCGCTTGGAAACTTCCAAATCAGGACTTCTATTTGGTTGTTGTAGTGTATAGGATACCTTTGCTCAAATGGTATAATCCTGATACATCATTGCAGCCAGATGCTGCGGATGAGTTGTGAACTACTGCCTTTAATAAATGACTAGACTAAGTGGGACCCATTGGGTCCCATGTTCACACGGGAGGGCTGGTCCCCCAATGCAATATTCTACCTGTCTACCAATTCCAATATTGGTGGCCAGTGGAAGGGGTGGGGGGGGCTTTCTGGAGCGCTAGTATGGATGTTGTGGGCCAAAGGGACTGGTTTCCAGAGGGCTAGTATGGACATTGTGGGCCAAATGGATTCTTGGGCTGGCAGCTCAGTCACTCAGGCCTGGTAAGCTGGCAGCTCAGTCACTCAGGCCTGGTGGGCTGGCAGCTCAGTCACTCAGGACTGGTGGGCTGGCAGCTCAGTCACTCAGGGCTGGTAGGCTGGCAGCTCAGTCACTCAGGGCTGGTGGGCTGGCAGCTCAGTCACTCAGGCCTGGTGGGCTGGCAGCTCAGTCACTCAGGGCTGGTGGGCTGGCAGCTCAGTTACTCAGGGCTGGTGGGCTGGCAAATCAGTTACTCAGGGCTGGCGGGCTGGCAGCTCAGTTACTCAGGGCTGGTGGGCTGGCAGCTCAGTTACTCAGGGCTGGTGGGCTGGCAAATCAGTTACTCAGGGCTGGTGGGCTGGCAGCTCAGAAACTGCCAGACATTCTGCACAAAACAGGTGAGAGACTGTGAGACAGAAGGGGATGATCAGCCATGATCACATTGAAAGGCGGTGCTGGCTCGAAGGGCCAAATGGCCTACTCCTGTACCTATTGTCTATAAAGGATAGAGGGTGGAGAATCAATTTGAGACATTTTTCATCTTTTTCTACAGATCACAGCAATGAAGGAGGAAAATCTATCCTGGCCTGGATCTCACAGGGAGCCAATGAAGGGAGGGAGAAAAATACTGGGGTGAGATTTAATACTTACTGGGGAAATACTTACAGATGTGCCGAAGGGACTCCTCCTGGGCTAGTACATGCCTGATGGGCCGAAGGGACATAAAAGGAAAATAAATCTGAGTGAAATCAAGTTCAAGTTCAAGTGAGTTATTGTCATGTGTCCCTGATAGGACAATGAAATTCTTGCTTTGCTTCAGCACACAGAACATAGTAGGCATTTGCTACAAAACAGATCAGTGTGTCCATATACCATAATATAAATATATACACACATGAATAAATAAACTGATAAAGTGCAAATAACTGATAATGGGTTATTAATAATCAGAGTTTTGTCTGAGCCAGGTTTAATAGCCTGATGGCTGTGGGGAAGTAGCTATTCCTGAACCTGGTTGTTGCAGTCTTCAGGCTCCTGTACCTTCTACCTGAAGGTAGCAGGGAAATGAGTGTGTGGCCAGGATGGTGTGGGTCTTTGATGATACGGCCAGCCTTTTTGAGGCAGCGACTGCGATAAATCCCCTCGATGGAAGGAAGGTCAGAGCCGATGATGGGCTGAGCAGTGTTCTCTACTTTTTGTAGTCTTTTCCTCTCCAGGGCGCTCAAATTGCCGAACCAAGCCGCGATGCAACCGGTCAGCATGCTCTCTACTGTGCACCTGTAGAAGTTAGAGAGAGTCCTCCTTGACAAACCGACTCTCCGTAATCTTCTCAGGAAGTAGAGGCGCTGATGAGCTTTCTTGATAATTGCGTTAGTGTTCTCGGACCAAGAAAGATCTTCAGAGATGTGCACGCCCAGGAATTTGAAGCTCTTGACCCTTTCAACCATCGACCCTTTGATATAAACGGGGCTGTGGGTCCCCCTCCTACTCCTTCCAAAGTCCACAATCAGTTCCTTGGTTTTGCTGGTGTTGAGGGCCAGGTTATTGCACTGGCACCATATGGACAGTTGCTTGATCTCTCTTCTATACTCTGACTCATCCCCATCAGTGATACACCCCACAACAGTGGTGTCGTCAGCGAACTTGAAGATGGAGTTCGCACTGCGACTGGCTACACAGTCATGAGTATAGAGTGAGCACTGTAGTGCTGGCGGCGCTGCCTTGCAGCTGCGGCTCGTCTGCAGTCCGTTTGTCTTTTAATAATAATAATAATATTTTATTTATGGGCGCCTTTCAAGAGTCTCAAGGACACCTTACAAAATTTAGCAAATAGAGTAAAAACACGTAAGCAGAATGAAATAAATAGTAAAGACATCACCAGTACACAAATTAAAGACAGAATTCAATCCAAAGACAAAAATCAAAAACACAAGATGAAGAGAGAGCAGCGGCAACTAAAGCGCGCCAGCGTACACTCTCCCTTCCGGCAGCCATCTTGGACATAGAATAAAATAATCATTTACACACAAAAAAAAACACATCCACCCACAATGGTTACCACTGTGGGGGAAGGCACAATGTCCAGTCCCCATCCCCAGTTCTCCCATAGTCAGGCCTATTGAGGCCTCCACAGTTGCCTCTATGGAGGCCCGATGTTCCTGGCCGTTCTCGCCGGGTGGTGTTGCTCCGGTGTTGGGAGAGTCCTCACAGCGGCTGGGACGGCTGGAACGGCCGATTCCCTGCCGGAGTCCGTGGCATTCCGAAGCCGACAGGCTGGACGCTCCACAACCCCGCAGCTCGACGGTGTTGATCCGTGCGGTCTCAGCATACCGGAGCTCCAGCGTGGCGACCCAGCACGGCGACCCAGGCAAGGCATCGCCCGCTCCTTAATAGCGCTCCAGCGCTGTGCCGCCACCGAAGCTGAAGGTGCTGGGCGGTCCCAGCCAGGAAAACGCCATTCCACTCCCGCTGGTAGGCCGCAAGGACGGGTCGACGGTGCAGCCCGGGGAAAAAGCTGCCTCACCGACCAGGTAGGGACCTAGAAAATAGTTTCCACCTTCCCCCCCACATAAAAAAGTCAAATTCCCCAACAAACATAGGACAAAATTCACTAAAAACTAATTTTAAAAAAAAGTGAATTGAACGGACAGCTGCTGGTTAGCAGCCATTCCCCAGGATGGCTCCTCCTCCTCCTTTTCTTTTTTTGTTTTCTTTTGTCCCATTGTTATAGCTTATTTCAGTTTATTTTAGTTGTGTATGTGTGGGGGGGGTGTGAGGAACATGTTTTTTGACTCTTCCTTCGGGGGGGATGCAACCTTTCTTGCCGTATCCCCCCTCTCCATGTCCGTCTGCGCTGAGGCCTATTGCGGAGCTGGCAGCCTCCAACTGGGACCGACCTCGAGGCTCCGGAGGCAGAGCCAGCCAGGACTTACCAACGCGAGGCTGGCCGACTTCGGGGCTGTGGTTGCGTTGCGGTGGTGGCGGCGACCCGACTTTGGAGCCTCAGAGGCTCGGCCGCGGGCCAGTGGACGACATCGTCGGGAGCTTGCAGGTCACAGGTTGGTGACCTGTTTTTCCGGAGCTCCCGCAACATCAGCTTCGTCCGCTGGACTGGAGGGCGGCAGCTTCGACCGCCCCGGGCCACGGAGTTTGAACCGGCCCATTCGCGGAGCTCGGATTCAGCCGTGGGACTGACTACTTACCATCACCCGGCGGGATCATAACATCGGAGGCCTGGGTCGCCTCAGCGCTGAGGGAGAGCAAGGACTTTGGGACTTTTTGTGTGTGTTTTTGTTATTTATTCTATGTTATGACTGCAGGCTAAACCATTTTGTTGCACTGAAAAGTGCAATAACAATAAAATTGAATAAACAGATAAAATAAACAGTACAGCAGGGGGCTTAGCACGCAGCATTGAGGTGCTCCCGTGCTGATTGTTATCGAGGCTGACACATTTCCACCAATACAAACAGACTGTGGTCTGTGAATGAGAAAGTCGAGGATCCAATTGCAGAGGGATGCCTCAGTGAAAGGCACTTTCTGTGGACTTTTCCTGGCCTGGCACAGGCCTTTTGGGCCAAAATGCTCCTCATGGGCTAATACTGGCATTTTGGGCAAAAGGGACTGGCTTCTGAGCTAATATGGGCCTTGAAGACCAAAATGATTGGTTTCAGGTAGGCCAAAGGTGGGCTGGCAGTTCACACACTCACTCACGCCGGTGGGCTGGCAGTTGACTGACTCACGGCTGTTGGGCTGGCAGTTGACTGATTCACGGCTGTTGGGCTGGCAGTTGATAGACTCATGGCTGGTGGGATGGCAGTTCACTCACGGCTATTCCTTGAAATTCCATTTCAAGCAGAGTGCAGGCCACCAAATTCATTTCATACCATTTCAAGCAGAGTGCAGGCCACCAAATTCATTTCATACCATTTCAAGCAGTGTGCAGGCAACCAAATTCATTTCATGCCATTTCAAGCAGAGTGCAGGCCATCAAATTCAAATGCAATTTCATACCATTTGGGCTTTATACTCCTGCCCCCCTGGAAGGGGCGTTACCTTCATCAAGGCGATTGACAGGCGAGAGGACCAATCAGCTGATCTCAAGATTTTTTAAACATTCAAAACTTTTTATTTTTCAGCGATCGGAAAAATCCTCGGGGCTGCTTTAGCGGAGGAGGACTGTGAGTAAGATGGCCAAAAATCATAACGATATATGGTAGCGTTTTTTTCTAAAATCAATATACAGCGCAGACAGGAAGTGGTCAAGATGAGACTTTTAGTTATATAGATGTTATGTTCATAACTCTACTTTTGCATATTTGCCAATGTTGCAGTAACACAAAATAAACAACAAACACAACAACCGTCGCTATACTAATACAAAGCTTTATTGTTTCATATATCAGGATTATACCATGTGAGCCAAGGTATTCTATACACTACAACAACCGAACAGAAGTCCTGATTTGGAAGTTTACAAGTGGCTCATTCCGTTGCTTGGGAATTATTTTTAAGACTTGTTAATATTGGCAGAGGTTGCACTCCCAATAACTTTTATCTAAGTTTATTTAACTAGTTCATCTGAAACTTCAGAAAGTGAGTAAATAATCAGGAATTTTGGCTAACTCAGATAAGACACTACACCAAACTCTCATGTGTGAGTTCAAGTAGCTGGCAGTAATCATATGAACTATTTCAATTAAAGCAAGGAGCAAAAAGAGGTCAAAAACCCCTGATGAAGTAATCCTCTCATGCTCTTAATGCACCGGGAGTCACTTCACAAATATGCCACTGCCATAGTTTCAGAACAAAAACTACGCTACATTATACAAAGCCAAGAATCCCAGTAGAAAGATAAGAATCATAACATTTGTTTAAAGTGTACATTTCCCAATTTGGATTTTTTTAAATTTAAAGAGCAATCTTCAATGATTTTGTAGTTCTGCAGAAATTAATATCTCAAGATATCTAATAGTAATTCTAAAGGTATCAGCTGGTATTTCTTTCAGGAATGTGTTAAGAATTAGATAGAACATTGAACAGTACAACACAGAAACGAGCCCAAAATGTCCGCGCCGAACATGATGGCAGTTAAACTAATCTTCTTTATCTACACATGATCCATATCCTTCCATTTGCCTGTATATAGATGGGGCTGTCCAAAAGCATATTAAATATGTCATACTGGGTCTGTAGCTCTGGCTTATCTAGTAAACAGGCCAGAAAGAAAAAAAATCCTTTCCATTCAAGATTCTCTTCCAGCAGAGCAGTATAGTTCAATAACATTTAAACATCAGCTGCCCTCAGAACACAATTTAGGGGGCGCTGTCCTGTGCACGGCTGCCCAGCCAGCAGTTGTCTGTCTTTTCACCGTTTTATTTTATTTTTAGTTAGTTAAAGTGTTTTGTTTGGAGGTCTAGACTTTTTTTATGTGGGGGGTGGGGAAGGGGGAAACTACCTTTCAGGGTCCCTACCTGGTCGGAGAGGCAGCTTTTCTCCGGGCTGCAGCTTCGACCCGTCCTCGCGGCCTACCAGTGGGCCTCGAGCGGCGTTTCCTGTCGTGGACCGCCCAGAACCTCGGCTTCGGCGGCGGCACAGCGCTGGAGCGCTATTGTGGAGCGGGCGATGCCTTGCCTGGGTCGCCGCGCTGGAGCTCCGGTGAGCTGAGACCGCCAGGAACAGCATCGCGGAGCTGCGGGTCTGAGGAGCGGCCAGCTGCGGGCGGCGGCGCCGAACTTTACACCGGGAGCCTGGGATCTCGCGACGAGATCGCCAGTTGTGGAGCTCCAACCGGCGCGGCCTTGTCGGCTTCGGAAGCCGCGGCCTCCTGTACGGAGGCGGCCGTTCCAGGGTTCCCAGGCTGCTGGGAGGACTCTCCCGACGCCGGAGCAACATCACCCGGCGAGAACGGCCAGGAACATCGGGCCTCCGTAGAGGCAACTGTGGAGGCCTCAATAGGCCCGACTATGGGTGAACTGGGGTTGGGGACTGGACTTTGTGCCTTCCCTCATGGTGGGAGCCATTGTGGGGGGATGTTCTTTGTGTTTAAGACTCTCATTGGTGTTATGTCTGTATTCTTTTTTGTGTGCTGCAAAATGGCAAAAAGCATTTCACGTCACTACACCTCGGTGTATGTGAATGTGACCAATAAAATACCTTTGACCTTTGACAATGAAGCTTTAACTGAGAATGGAAGTCTCCTATGCTAACAATCTACACAAAAATCACCTGATATTACAAGAGACACAGATTTTCTCTGCACTCATTCTCGTTGGAGGTTGTTAGTGGCACAAGTGTTGCTTGTACTTACCTGCCCAAGCCTGAATGTTGTCTGGGTTATGCTGCATATAAGAAGGGACTGCTTAATTACATGAGAAATTACACATAAGACAAACACTGTCAACATCAGCAAGCACCTCCACTTCTGATTTTATGATGGAGGGGGAATGTGGAGAGTTTGTCGTTGACACAGCTACAGGCTGGCCTTAAGACACTGACCTGATGAATTCTTGCAACAATGTCCTGACACCACTGCTTTTGGCCGAATCATGGATGTTCAGTTTGCAGGAGAGAGAGAGAGAGATAGAACACCTGATGAGTTGTCCCACAACAATGACTTCTCCCTCAATGGCAACAAAGCCAAGGTACTAATTGTTGAGTTATGAAAAGGTAAGTCAGGATAATATGCCAGTTTTCATTAATGGGCTGTCCCACTTGGGCGACCCAATTGGCAAGTTTAGAAGAGTTTTGGAGAGTTTGAAAAAATGTTATGTTGAAGACCTCCTTCGACTATGTAGAAGACCTCCTTCGACTATGTTGAAGACTAGCTTCGACTAGCTATGACCAACTTCGGGAAAATTGGACACCGAACAGTGGAGAGTGAAGCCGACCTCCTTCGATCTCCCTTCGACTATGATGAAGACTATCTACGACTACCTTCGACTACCCTTGATTACCTACGACTAACATGCCGACCTACTACGACTAACCCTACGAGTAAAAAAAGTATCGATTTTTTCCATGGCAACTTTTTTTACTCGTGGACATTTTTCAGCGTGTTGAAAAATACGCCGTGACCTAGCTGAGGCCTCGAGTACACGGGGGCTACTCTCGAGCATGAAGGAGAATTACGAAGACCTCCTATAACCTTGTGTCGAACATGCTGCGAGTATGAGTCGAGGGCAAACTCGCCAGAACTCGCGGATTAGGTCGCCCAAGTGGGACAGCCCCTGTAGTAGGTTAGCAGTGGAGAGAGTTCACAGCTTCAAATTTCTGGATGATAATAATAATAATCTTTATTGTCATTGTACATTTAAGACAACGAAATTCTGTTGGAGCAGTCCTCCAGCTGCACAGGAATATAAGTATAAAAATACAATTTTAAAAAAAAGAACTATTAAAAAATTTAACTATAACCATAAACATACAGGAGTATTGGCGGGTGTGTGAGAGAGAGGGGGGGGGATCAATGTGGGAGGGGGATAGAGTTCAGTAGTGTCACAGCTCTATGGTAGAAGCTGTTTTTCAGTCTTGTCGTGCGGGCGCTCAGTATCCTGTATCGTCTTCCTGAGGGCAGAAGGGTGAAGAGACAGTGTCCAGGATGTGTGCTGTCTCTAAGGATGCCCTTGACCCTCCGGATGCAGCGGGTCCGGTAGATGTCCTCCAGACTGGGGAGCTGGGTGCCAGTGATCCTCTCAGCAGTCTTGATGACGCGTTGGAGAGCTTTCCTGTTCTCTGCGGTACAGCCAGAGTACCATACTGTAATGCAGTATGTAAGAACTGACTCAATGGCTGACCTGTAGAAGCTCACCAGCAGCTGTTGTGGGAGACGTGCCCTCTTCAAGCACCTCAGGAAGTGAAGCCTTTGAAGTCCTTTCTTGGCCGTCGCCGTGGTGTTGACGGTCCAGGTCAGGTCGTGGCTGATGTTGACCCCGAGGTACCTGATGTTCTGCACAGCCTCCACTGTCTCGCCGTTAATGGTGATGGGCTGATGGACGAAGGTCTTCGGTCTCCTCCTGAAGTCCAGGATCATCTCCTTTGTTTTTTTTGCGTTGAGGATCAGGTTGTTCTCACGGCTCCAGCTCACCAGGTTCTCTACCTCTGTCCTGTAGGCGGCCTCGTTGTTACTCGTGATCCTGCCTACCACGATGGTGTCATCTGCAAACTTAAATATGGTGTTGGCCTCGTGGGTGGGTTTGCAGTCGAGAGTGTAGAGGGAGAAGAGGAAGGGGCTCAACACACAGCCCTGTGGTGCACCGATGTTCAAGGTGATGCTGGAGGAGACCTGCCTCCCCATGCGCACAGTCTGTGGTCGGCCGGTGAGAAAGTCCAGGACCCAGCTGCTCAGGTGTGTGTTGAGGCCCAGGTGGTCCAGCTTAGTGACTAGTTTATGGGGGTGGATGGTGTTAAAGGCGGAGCTATAATCTATGAATAGCATCCGCACATAACTGTCCCGCTGGTCAAGGTGTGTCAGGGTGGAGTGGAGGGCCAGTGACACTGCGTCCTCCGTCGACCTGTTTGCCCTATAGGCAAATTGGTGGTGGTCTAAGGAGGGGGGGATGCTGTTCTTCAAGTGTCCCAATACCAGACGTTCGAAGCACTTCATCACCACCGGTGTCAGCGCCACTGGCCGATAGTCATTGAGGGACCTGATGGCTGATTGTTTTGGCACAGGGATGATTGTGGCTGTCTTGAGGCATGTGGGGACGGAGGCCTGCAGCAGGGATGTGTTAAACAGGTCCGTGAGCACCGCAGTCAGCTCCCCTGCGCAGTGCTTCAGAACCCGCCCTGGTACTCCGTCAGGTCCGGTGGCCTTGTTGGGGTTGATGTGCTGCAGGGTCCGTCTCACGTCGTGGGGGCTCAGAGTCAGCACCGGTGGTGAGGGTCCCTGCTGTGCCCGTGTGTTGTCACTGCTGTTGGTGCAATCAAACCTGGCAAAGAAACAGTTTAGGTCGTCAGGGAGGGATGAGCTTTGTGCGTGTGTGGAGCTGTTGTAGCCGGTGATGGTTCTGATGCCCTGCCACACGCGTCGAGAGTCTGAGCTGTTAAAATGCTCCTCGATACGCTTCGTGTAGCGGTGCTTTGCTTCCCTGATGCCCTTCCTCAGACTGGACCTTGCTGTTCTGTAGGCCTCTGCATCACCTGAGTGGAAAGCTGCATCCCGGGCCTTCAGCAGACCAGTTACAGCGCCATTCATCCATGGCTTATGGTTGGGGAGTGTCAGTATTGTCCTCTGTGTGGTGACACTATTCATACAGAAGGTGATGTAATCCAATACTGATGAGGTGTAGGTGTTGAGGTCTGTGTGGTTGTTGTGAGTGGCAGCCTGTTTAAAGATGTCCCAATCAGTGTACTTGGATGATGTGTCCTGGGCCTAGCCCATAAATGTAACCATAAGGAAAGCACACTATCACCTATACTTTCTTAGAAGTTTAAAGAGATTTACCATGTCATCGAATATTCCAACAGATTTCTACAGAAATTATTTATTATTGTTCAAGATCGAGCCAACTATGGCGGTGTCATGTACAAATTTGTAAATAGTGTTGGGGCAAAAGTTGGCCATACAGTTATGAGTGCATAGGGAACGCAGCAATGGAAATTTGGCTGCACAGTCGTGTATAGAAAGTATAATAAGGGGATTTCAGTTTAATGTTCTAAAATCTCCTTTGAAATTTGACTGGACCAAGGCTGAAAAAGGTTTGGAACTTGTTGGTCCTAACAAAACTCAGATATACAATTGGCATGCAGTTAAGCGCTAAACAACAGTGGTGCCATGGTTAACATATGAAAACAATGACAATTTTAAAGAACAGAACAGCCTATGGAACCAAAACCCTTCTTTCTGAAGAAGGGTTTCGGACCGAAACGTTGCCTAGCTCCTTCGCTCCATAGATGCTGCTGCACCCGCTGAGTTTCTCCAGCATTTTTGAGTACCTTCGATTTTCCAGCATCTGCAGTTCCTTCTTAAACAAAAGCCTACGGAACCATGATTGATAAACCATACGCCATATATGAAAATTGATATGACCAAGCTATCACATCACCCTGACAACAAAGTTGGAGAGCAGAAGAGCAAACCAAGGAAGTAAAGGTGCTGAAGGATAAATCCTTAAAGCAGTGATACATGACATTTCTCAGGGAGATTGAGATTGACAATCCATTTCACTTCCACCTCCACTGACATGAAACATATTTTAACGGCACTGATATTTTTTGTCACTACATCAAGACACAAATGTTTGCATTTATTAAAGTCTGATTTTTGTTATTAAGGCTACTTTTTTTTTTAAAGTATGTTTTGCATTTGACAACATGGTCTGCTTGCAATCATTTAGATAGATTAGATTAGATTCCTTTATTTGTCATTCAGACCTTTCGGTCTGAACGAAATTTCGTTGCCTGCAGTCATACATATAATAATAAATAACAAAACACACAATAAACACAAATTAACATCCACCACAGCGAGTTCACCAGGCACCTCCTCACTGTAATGGAGGCAAAAGTCTTAAAGTCACTGTCTCTTCCCTCCTTATTCTCCCTCTGCGCTGAGGCGATCCAGGCCTCCGATGTTGTTGCCCCACCGGGCGATGGTAATTCAGTCCCACTGCTCAACCGAGCTCCGCGAATGGTCCGGTTCAAGCTCCACGGCCCAGGGCGGTCGAAGCTGCCGAAGATGTCGCCCTCCAGTCCAGCGGACGCAGCTGTTGCCGCGGGAGCTCCGTAAAAACAGGTCACCAACCTGTGACCTGCGAGCTCCCGACGATGTCGTCCACTGGCCCGCGGCCGAGCCCAGGATTCAGGTCGCCGCCGCCGGAACGCCGCCTCAGCCACCGGAGCGCCACTTCAGCCCCGAGTCGTGCCGCCGCCACCGGTGCACCGCCTCAGCCCCGATTCATGCCGCTGCCACCGGAACGCCGCTACAGCTCTGAATTCGGCCAGACTCGTGTTGGTGAGTCCTGGCTGGCTCTGCTTCTGGAGCCTCGAGGTCGGTCGCAGTTGGAGGCCGCCAGCTCCGCCATTAGGCCTCAGCGCAGACGGAGGCAGCGAAGGGGGGATACGACAGAAAGAGTCGCATTCCCCCGAAGGAAGAGACAGAAAAACATGTTTCACCCCCCCCCTCCCACACACACACATAACACAACCTATTAAACTAAAATTTAACTAAATCAAGACCAAAAAAATCTGTCATTTCCAAAATTCTTCAGTCCAGGGGACTCAACACAAGTGTGGGCCTTTTTATTCAGAAAGTAAATTAAATATCAATAGCTTTACAAATGAAATTAAACTATTATTAAATCATTGCAAATCTGTCATTCCATCCAAATCATACCTCCCACATCCCCCATCCCCCATCCCCACTATCAATCCCACACTCAGCTTTGGTTTGTTTCTTTCTCCACTCAATTTTATGAATGCCCAAGATAATGTCATCTTGAAACACCTCCAAGTTAAACTACCGAAAATGTTGAACTTCCAGAGGCATGCGGTACACATCCTCTCCCAGGCTAACCTCCACAGCATTGAGACTGGTTACGTTCAGCCACATCTTTTGTACGCCTGACAGCTGACACGCTGTCCCTAGCTCTGTCACTGAAAGAGATTGCCAGACGGATAAAGGAAAAGAGTCAAAGCTCAAAACCTCCTTGAAAGAATGCAAAGTTCACTCTGATTCCTGGGCATCCCTGGCACAAGACTGCTCAATGTGGAGAAGGAGCATTTGTGATGGTTTTGAGAATCTCAAGTCCAAGCATCGGGAGCATGCAGAGGGCCTGCTTGTGTCAGAAAAGTGCATGATCTCATGCATGAAGTCAAGCGCCAACTGCTCTGTGTAGAAGAGCCTGTGGTTCCCACATTGGCCACATTAGTTACCTCAGGGCGCACAAAACTGGAGTGGGAGCAAGTCATCTTCAATTTCAAGTGACTAATGCCCCTGTCCCACTTAGGAAACCTGAATGGAAACCTCTGGAGACTTTGCGCCCCACCCAAGGTTTCCGTGCAGTTCCTGGAGGTTCCCGGAGGTTTTTGTCAGTCTCCCTAATGGTCGAACGTGGTTTCCGCCTCTTCTATGTTCCGGCGATTATTTCAAAAAATTCAAAACCGGCCGCGACTAAAAATAGGTTGCCATTTAAAAAATCTTTTTTAGTCGAAGTCGGTTGCGATGCTAGTTGAAGGTGGTTGCCGGAGGTTGCAGGTAGTGGAAGGTCTTGAAATAATCGGCGAAACATAGAAGAAGCGGAAACCACTTTCGACCATTAGGGAGACTTCCGGGAACCGCACGGAAACCTTGGGTGGGGCGCAAAGTCTCCAGAGGTTTCCGTTCAGGTTTCCTAAGTGGGACAGGGGCTTAAGATGACAACTAGTTGTCTAATATGGTGGAGACTTGTTACTGTCAATAGACTATATAGTAAAAGGCACATTTTTTCTAACAATCTGGCAAGTTTATATTTAGGTTGACTGAAGAGGTTAGAATCAGTAAATATCTATTATTAAAATTAAATGTCATCCCAGCAGTCCACTGGCAGGCGCAGGTCCAGAAGCAGCTTACTGTAGATGCTTACTTTGCAAACCAATGAGGCTTCTCTTTATAGAAACAAACTGGGAGTCCTCCCTGGCGGCAGCCTGCAAATGATATTTGGAGCCACTTTACAAGAGCAGTTGGAAGAACCTTCCTATCTGTAACCATGACAAATACATACTTTCTACAGCATGTCAATTACCAATAGTACATCAGCACTATGCACAAGAAAAG
Organism: Amblyraja radiata; assembly: GCF_010909765.2. NCBI lineage: Eukaryota > Metazoa > Chordata > Chondrichthyes > Rajiformes > Rajidae > Amblyraja > Amblyraja radiata. The sequence continues at coordinate 95,345,459 of NC_045960.1, forward strand.
CACAATGTACAGGACCCTCCCACGCCAGCTAGGGACTTGACACTATTGTCCAAGTTTGGGAATAAGCGAAGAGGGGGAATCAAGAATATATTGCCAACCTATAGTTGTCTTTCCTTCACCCTTCTCCTTAACTCTTCAACTCTTCTCCCTGCTAGAATTTCTCAACGCCTGACCATTTTCTGGGGTCTACGCAATAGGTGTTGTGGAGTGTACCAATACAGTGGTAGAATTGCTGCCTGACAGTGCCGGTGACTCGGGTTTGATCCCGACTAATGGTGCTGTCTGCACGGAGTTTACACACTGTGACCACATGGGTTTTCTCGGTGCTCCGGTTTCCCCCCCACAGTACTACAGATTTGTTGGTTAATTGGCTTCGGTAAAATTGTAAATTGTCCCGAGTGTGTAGGATAGTGTTAGTGTACGGGGTGATCATGGGTCGGCACAGACTCAGTGGGCCAAATGGCCTGTTTCCGCGCTGTATCTCTAAAGTCTAAAGATGCTCTGCAAACAGTGAATGAGCTGAGATCCTCTCCCAACCTCCAGCAGTGTCAGTCTAGAGACGGGTTGATAAGGGGAGAGCTGATTATCCCTACAACAATTCTTTCTAAGCTTGAGGAAAAATACTGGTCTTCTGCTTGACAGCCCATGTGCTAGCTTGTGATGAATATATCACTGCCAATTTCATGCAATTATTTGGAGGACAAGCCAAAGACATGACGTAGCTACTGGATCAACTATACATGCAAAGCACTGTGGTCTTAGTGCTTCCAACCTATACTGCCAATGCAGCTGTGTCTAGCTGGTTGTTGACTGGTTTAGTTAATTACTAGATGCCGTTTATGTCTGTCGGAGAGGTTTGCCAAATTCTATAAGAGAACAGTTGTGCTTTAGTCAGCTATTTTGGGGTGTTAAAAGTTCACCCTCACTTAGAAGGATATTGAGCTGACTAGCAGTAGCTCCCAAGCCTGGTGTTTGCTGCCACTTTAGGAAGTCTGGGTTGGCTGGAAAGAACAATCTGAAGAAGAGTCCCAACCCAAAATATCACCTGTCCATGTTCTCCAGAGATGCTGACCCACTGAATTGCTCCAGCACTTTGTGTCCAATAAAACCACAATTGAACCAGCATATGCAGTTCCTAGTTTCTACAATCTTACACCTGGTGCAACAATGCCTTAAGGTATTTAGAAGGAACTGCAGATGCTGGAAAATCGAAAGTCTGAAGAAGGGTTTTGACCCGAAACGTTGCCTATTTCCTTCGCTCCATAGATAGAAACATAGAAAATAGGTGCAGGAGTAGGCCATTTGGCCCTTCGAGCCTGCACCGCCGTTCAATATGATCATGGCTGATCATCCAACTCAGTATCCTGTACCTGCCTTCTCCCCATACCCCCTGATCCCTTTAGCCACAGGGGTTATGCTTTCAGTGGACTCTGTGGCATCAGGGTTGCAGCCAGGTTCAGCAGTCACCACACCAATACTCACAATAGGGTGAACTCACGTGATATGTTTTCTTTTCAGTAACAAGAATGTCCAGAACCACATGGGGGCGCTATCCCTCATCATCTGGTGATCTCAGGCTTGCCCCCTGCCATTCAGTCCTGTTCTGAAAGGAGGAGTTGTGGCAATCTCAGGCTTATCCTGGCGGCTCAGCTTTGGGGCTTGAAGAAGCACCACTGGTGGTCTTTCGCTTATCCTGGCAGCTCAGTCTTTGCCTCTGTCTGCGGGTGCAGTCCCTCATTGTCTGTGGGCAGGAAGAGCAACTAACATCTCAGTCGTGGCCTCAGTAGAGTCACAGGCCATCTAAGACTTCTTTCCAGCAGCTCAGTCTTGACCACACCATGGCACTAATGGTCTGAGTCTTGTCCCAGTGGTTCAAGGGGAACACAGCTAACAAGGAGGCAGCTCTCTTCCTCTGGCTGGGATGCCTGGGTTTTATAAGGATTAGGCTGATGAGGTTCAGGTGCTCAATCATGCAATGTCAACTAATTGGAGCCAGGAGTGATGCTGGGGACTGGCCTCTCCTGGTCAGCTGGTGATAGGGATCAGAGTGGCATCCAAGGGAGGGGCCAGTCACAACATCCATTCCATCCTTTTGAGAATGTGTAAAGTGTGAGTGTTCCAGATGTGGGGCGATGTGTACCACTCTGTACACTCAAAGACAAGCCACACCCTGGCCACTCCCTCTTCTCACCTCTCCCATCCGGCAACCGGTGTAGCAGTGTGAAAACACACACTTCCAGATTCAGGGACAGTTTCCTCCCAGCTGATATCAGGCAACTGAACCACAACTAGAGAGGAGTCCTGAACTACTATCTACCTCATTGGAGACCCTCAGACTATCTCTGATCAGACTTTACTGACTTTATCTTGCACTAAGCGTTACACACGTTATAGCCTTTATTATGTATCTGTACACTGGATGGCTCAATTGTAATCATGTCTTGTCTTTCCAATGACTGGTTAGCACGCAACAAAAGCTTTTCACTGCACCTCGGTACACGTGACAATAAACTAAACTAGACAGTGTATGGTCTGAATATGAATGTTTTGAAACAAATGAAATGTGAGATACTGTAGGTTGCTGCCTTTCTATTACACAACTGATTTATTGAGAAAAGCCAAGGTTTATTGTTAGGCATATACAAGAACGTGCTTGTTACATGTTGATGACAGCAGGACTACATTGCTTTTATCCTGTGAGATTGTGCTGTTGGCCAATGTTTTACGAATGTAGAAAGATGCTGACTGTTGAAATGTAGGGCAACAAAGAATTGTTGTCACAGAAACACAAGGGACTAGCGGATGCTGGAATTTGGGCAATGAAATTCTGCTGGAGCGATTGTCTACATTTCAGGTTGAGGCCCTATGTCAATTTATAAAATAAATGGGTTTCTTCTTCCAATTGGAAAGGTTTCATATCTTATCTTTTATATCTGCACTTTAGTTGAAAGAAGTTGCTTCAGACAATTTAAGTGTGTGGACATCCTTTGTAAGCATAGGCCAGTGCAAATTTGCATGAATCATGTGTTGCATGGCATGAATGAGAGTTTTTCTCACAAGACATTAAAACTGCATTTCAGGTGGATGTCCACTAAAATCCACAGCTTGCTGGATTTTATTGCAAGAATCATTAAGGTTTAGTCTTGATTTTCCATTAAATGACAATAAGGCCACAGGTTTTGAACCCCAAGATATATGAAGGATATTAAGCCATAATACCGGAAACAACATGATATGGTCCCGCAGGCTTCCTGAAATATATTAATTTTGATTCTGGCAATTTCAAACTTTCCGTGATTTGTTTTTTCATCCCTCTACAGATCTTTGTGTTTTTCATCCATCTACAGATCGGCCTCATGACATCACTACACGTTTCCAATTGTTATGCCTTTTGCAAGCCTGTTTTAATCACTGCTCTATAGTGATGCACTATAAGTTAATATGCAATAATCCCTCTACCCTATAAAGAGGTTCATTGAAACCTATCACTTTTCCAACCACATCTGTCCTAAAATCTTATGTGGCTCAGTGTCAAGTGTTGTCTGATAATCACTCTGTTAAAATAGTTTGGGAAGTATGGCATATGTTCATACATTCAATGCGAAAATTAGGATTGGTTTTATGAAGTGAAAGAAAGTTACAAACAGACTTGATAGGAATGTTGAACATTTGGTAGAGATAGGACATGTTTGAAACAGACATTTCCAGTAGAACGGTATAGTACAGGGACAGGCCCTTCAGCCCGCAATGTCTGTGCTGAACATGATGCCATGACCAACTCTGTTCCCTGCATATCCATGTGCCTATCCAGTGTTATATTTACCTCCAATTTCTTCCCACACTCCAAAATCTTGGTTAATTGGGTTGGTAGGATTGTAAATTGTCCCTCTTGTGTGTAGGATAATGCTAGTGTACGGGGATCGCTGGTCGGCGCGGATTCGGTGGGTCGAAGGGCTTGTTTCAGAACTGCATCTCTAAATTTACAGATTCCACTGTACTTATTCACTTTCCAAACCGGTGACCACTACCTAGTCAGACTGGGGCAGAAGAGCCTGGGGCCTGTTGATCATACGAACTTGGAAATATGGGCAGCTTACAACCCAGCCGTATGAAGATTGATTTCTCCAACTTCAAATAACTCTTGAAACCCTTCTTTCTCCCTCCTCTACCCACGTCGTTACTAATTTCAACGTTGTCCTGTTGAGTCTCCTTGTCTGTAATTCATTTTCACCTAACCCACAGCTAACAATGGCCTATTCCCTTTATAGTCGTAACTTTTTTTGCAAATCTTTCATTCATTTGTTCAATATATCTCTCTCTATCACCATCTATATCTCTCGATGGTAACAAAAAGCTGGAGTAACTCAGCGGGTGAGGCAGCATCTATGGAGCGAAGGAATGGGTGATGTTTCAGGTCGAGACACTTCTTCAGACTGATGTGGGGGTGGGGGTGGGGAGGCGGGAAGGAGAAAGGAAGATGCGGAAACAGTAGGCTGTGGGAGAGCTGGGAAGGGGAGAGGAAGGAGGGAGAAAGTAAGAACTACCTGAAATTAGAGAAGTCAATAGACAATAGGTGCAGGAGTAGGCCATTCGGCCCTTCGAGCCAGCACTGCCATTCAATGTCATCATGGTTGATCATCCACAATCAGTACCCCGTTCCTGCCTTCTCCCCATATCCCCTGACTCTGCTATCTTTAAGAGCCCTATAAAGCTATCTCTTGAAAGTATCCAGAGAACCGGCCTCCACTGCCCTCTGAGGCTAGAGCCAAGTACAACTGCAGAAGGACCTCTTTGCTCCTATGCTCAACTCTTCTTGTTATAAAGGCCAATATGCCATTCGCTTTCTTTCATTGACTGATGAACAAGGACCCCAGATCCCATTGTACTTCTCCTTTTCCCAACTTGACACCATTTAAATAATAATATGCCTTCCTGTTTTTGCAACCAAAGTGGATAACCTCACATTTATCCACATTAAACTGCATCTGCCATGCATCTGCCCACTCACCCAAACTGTCCAAGTCACCCTGAATTCTCATACCATCCTCCTCACAGTTCACACTGCCACCTAGCTTTGTGTCATCTGCAAATTTGCTAATGTTACTTTGAATCCCTTCAACTAAATCATTAATATATATTGTAAATAGCTGTGGTCCCAGCACCGAGCCTTGCAGTACCCCACTAGTCACTGCCTGCCATTCTGAAAGGGACCAGTTAATCCTTACTCTTTGTTTCCTGTCTGCCAACCAATTTTCTATCCATGTCAGAACTCTACTCCCAATACCATGTGCCCTAATTTTGCCCACTAATCTCCTATGTGGGACTTTACCAAATGCTTTCTGAAAGTCCAGGTACACTACATCCACTGGCTCTCCCTTGTCCATTTTCCTAGTTACATCCTCAAAAATTTCCCGAAGATTAGTCAACCATGATTTCCCCTTTGTAAATCCATGCTGACTTGGACCGATCCTGTTACTGCTATCCAAATGTGCCACTATTTCATCTTTTATAATTGACTCCAGCATCTTCCCCACCATCGATGTCAGGCCAACTGGTCTATAATTCCCCGTTTTTTCTCTCCCACCTTTCTTAAAAAGTGGGATAACATTAGCTACCCTCCAATCCACAGGAACTGATCCTGAATCTATAGAACATTGAAAAATGAACACCAATGTGTCCACAATTTCTAGAACCACGTCCTTAAGTACCCTGGGATGCAGACCACCAGGCCCTGGGGATTTATAAACCTTCAGTCCCATCAGTCTACCCAACACCATTTCCTACCTAATGTGGATTTCCTTCAGTTCCTCTGTCACCCCAGATCCTCTGGTCACTAGAACATCAGGAAGATTGTTTGTGTCCTCCTTTTAGTGAAGACAGATCCAAAGTACCTGCTCAACCCATCTGCCATTTCCATGTTCCCCATAATAAATTCATCTTTTTCAGTTTTCAAGGGTCCAACTTTGGTCTTAACTAATTCATATCCCTCTTCACATACCTAAAGAAGCTTTTACTATCCTTCTTTATATTCTTGGCTAGCTTACCTTCGTACTTCATCTTTTCTCCCTAGATAGATAGATAGATAGATAGATAGATAGATAGATAGCCTTTATTGTCATTCAGACCGAAATTTCAGCAGTCATACATACAATACAATAAAAACAACAATAAACACATATTAACATCCACCACAGTGAGTCCACCCAGCATCTCCTCACTGTGATGGAGGCAAAAGTCTTAGGTCTGCAGTCTCTTTCCTCCTCTTCTCCCTGCGCTGAGGCGATACCCCCCGGGCGATGTTACAAATCAGTCCCGCGGCTCAAACACCGCGGCCCGGGGTGGTCGAAGCTGCCGCCGACCAGTCCTGCTGACGCAGCCGCTGGCCCGCGGCCGAACCCCGGACTCAGGCCACCACCGCCAGAACACCGTCCCAGCCACCCTCACGTGAGTACCGTACCGTCTTCAGCCTCGGGCTGGGCCGCCCCGACAACCTCTCACGGGAGCACTGTTCCAGCCCTGAGCCGGACCGCCCTCACGGGAGCGAGCTCAGGGCGAGTCCTGACGGGGTCTGCCTCCGGAGCCTCGAGGTTGCCAGCTCCATTAGGCCTCAGCGCAGACAGAGGCAGAGAAGGGGAATACGACAAAAAAGTCGTATTCCCCCGCAGGGAGAGACTGCAAACCCCGTTTCAACCCCCCCCCCCCCCAAAACACAAACTAAGAACCAAAAACTAGACTAACCAAAACGAAATAAACAACACAAAAAACACAACAAACGGGACTGCCGGTGAGCCGCTGCTGCCAGGGCAGCTCCGCCACTCCGAAAATTGCCTTTTTAGAAGGGTTTCGGTCCGAAATGTTGCCCTTTTCCTTCGCTCCATAGATGCTGTTGCACCCGCTGAGTTTCTCCAGCTTTTTTGTGTACCTTTGCCTTTTTAGTTATCTTCTGTTGCTCTTTAAACATTACCCAATCCTCTTGCTTCCAGCTCATCTTTGCTATGTTGTACTTCTTCTCTTTTATTTTTATAATGTCCCTGACTTCCCTTGTCAGCCACGATCGCCCCTTACTCCCCTTGGAATCTCTTTTCCTCTTTGGAATGAACTGATCCTGCACCTTCTGTATTATTCCCAGAAATACCTGCCATTGTTGTTTCACTGTCATCCCTGCTAGGATATCTTTCCAGTCAACTTTAGCCTGCTCCTCCCTCATGGCTTCATAGTCCACTTTGTTCTACTGTCAATGTTCATACCACTGGGGTGTAAACTGCCCAAGCAAAATCTGAGGTGTTGCTCCTCCAATTTGCAGTGGGACTCACTCTGGCCATGGAGGAGGCCCAGGACAGAAAGGTCGGATTTGGAATGGGAGGGAGAGTTTAAGTGCTGAGCCACCGGGAGATCAGGTTGGTTATTGCGAACTGAGCGGAGGTGTTGGGCAAAGCGATCGCCGAGCCTGCGCTTGGTTTCACCAATGTAGAGCAGTTGACACCTAGAGCAGCGGATGCAATAGATGAGGTTGGAGGAGGTGCAGGTGAACCTCTGCCTCACCTGGAAAGACTGCTTGGGTCTTTGGATGGAGTCGAGGGGGGAGGTAAAGCAACAAGTGTAGCATTTCCTGCGGTTGCAAGGGAAAGTACCAGGGTAAGGGGTGGTTTGGGTGGGAAAGGACGAATTGACCAAGGAGTTACGGAGGGAGTGGTCTGCGGAAAGCCGAAAGGGGAGATGGGAAGATGTGGCCAATGGTGGGATCCCGTTGGAGGCACCTCATCCTGGGTGCAGATGTAACGTGGACTGAGGAATTGGGAGTAGGGGATAGAGGAGGGAGGTGTTCCAAACCAGGGCATCGGAGATGTCCTCATTCTTTAGGGAATGGGGGTTCCCCTCTTCCACTATAGACGAGGCTCTCACCAGAGTCTCCTCTATATCCCGTAGCTCCGCTCTCACTGCCCATCTCCCCACTCGTAACAAGGACTGAGTCCCCCTTGTCCTCACCTTCCACCCTACCAGCCGCCACATACAACAGATAATCCTCCGACATTTTCGCCACTTCCAACGGGATCCCACCACTGGCCACATCTTCCCATCTCCTCCCCTTTCGGCTTTTCGCAGAGACCGCTCCCTCCGTAACTCCTTGGTCAATTCATTCCTTCCCACCCAAACCACCCCCTCCCCTGCTACTTTCCCTTGAAACCGCAGGAAATGCTACACTTGTCGCATTACCTCCCTCCCTTGACTCCATCCAAGGAGCTAAGCAGTCTTTCCAGGTGAGGCAGAGGTTCACCTGCACCTGCTCCAACCTCATCTATTGCATCCGCTGTTCTAGGTGTCAACTGCTCTACATCGGTGAAACTAAGTGCAGGCTCGGCGATCGCTTCGCCCAACACCTCCGCACAGTTCGCAATAACCAACCCGATCTCCCGGTGGCTCAGCACTTCAACTCCCCCTCCCATTCCGAATCCGACCTTTCTGTCCTGGGCCTCCTCTATGGCCAGAGTGAGTCCCACCGTAAATTGGAGAAGCAACACTTCATATTTCGCTTGGGTAGTTTACACCCCAGCAGTATGAACATTGACTTCTCCAATTTCAGGTAGTCCCTGCTTTCTCCCTCCTTCCCCTCCCCAGCTCTCCCACAGCCTACTGTCTCCGCTTCTTCCTTTCTTCTTCCCCCCCCCCCCCCCCCACATCAGTCTGAAGAAGGGTCTCGACCCAGACGTCACCCATTCCTTCGCTCCATAGATGCTGCCTCTCCAGCTTTTTGACATTGCATGCATAAACCAATCTACAGCCTACCTTCGATTTTTCCAGCATCTGCAGTTCTTTCTTAAACATCTATCTCTCATTTTTCTTTGCCCCGACTCTCAGTCTGAAGAATGGTTTCGACCCGAAATGTCACCTATTGGTTTTCACCAGAGGTGCTGTCTGACCTGCTGAGTTACTCCAGCTTGTTGTATCTATCTTTGGAAATATATAAACATGTATACAGATGTACTTCAACAGTTCAGGGAAGAGGCTCATCTCCATCTTCTTGAGGATAGGAAAAAATAGTCAGCCATGTCCAAATCACAAACAAATAACCATTGTCCAGTTCCTCTCAAAGTCTTCATTCTTGATTCCTGCATCTTTCTTTTACCCCACGCATTACTATCGTGCTTTCAGTTGCTTGGTCTCACATTTGGGAAACCATCCTGGATCTTATGGACCTCCTTTAAGGTCCTCAAATATCAATGTTTGGCCAAACCTTTTTTCTCTTTTAATATCTCCCTCAGGCTCAATGCCCAATCTTCTCCCCATGGGTTTCTCTGATGGAAAGATGGTGTAAAATGTAGAATGTGTTATTGCATCTTAATTCTGAGACGCAAATCTACAATCTTGACATTGATAAAGTGAAGCTCAAACAAAACGTTTATATTTAGAAAAGAATTTCAGCACCAGTGGGAATTCCTACTCATTTTACCGGCATCAGCAAATTGCCATTTGCTTTAATTTTTAAAAACGATTGTGAATATTACCATTAAAATAGAACATTGCGAACTATTACCATTAAAGGAACAAACATGGATGATTCTGTTTTAGACTCATTGCAAGCAACTTTGCTTTAATACAAAATGGGATCAATGGTACAATTATCTTCCACTCAAGCAAAAGAAAATTTCACATTGACATTAACACTTCATACTTAATATATTAATTATTAGTAGTACAAATTACTTCTTGTGGGAGGGCAGGAGAGTTTTAATAATGGCAGTTTGATTTCAGCAAAATAAAATGGCACAAAAATGCTGCAGGGGGGGGGGGGGGGGGGGGGGGTGGGGGGGTTTAAAGTGTCTTCTTCACAGCCGACATGAATGTGTTAACTGAACAGTTGAGAGTAAATTCGATTTGCTACATGAAGGTAATGCTGATAGGCATTTTACATCCCTTTTTACCTGGGACACAGACATTTGCTTTGTATTTAATTCAGAAAATATCAGCGCCGAGCAAATAAAGTTATTTCATAATATTCAGCATTGCCTCATTAGAATTGTGCATGAGGTAATCAGAGTTGTTGGCAAACCTGCCTGCTAACTGACAAGACGTGTTCCTGGGGTTTTGTTTTTACAGTCGTACATTCAGAAACCGCTTTCAGCAATAGTTACCCAATTCTACATTACATGTAAAAATATTAGTTTAACTTACATATTTCTTAAAAGCTCTTTTAATTTTCCCTCCAGAGGATATGGCATCAAGGAAAAAAAAGTAACAGAAAATGTATTCACATAAAATAATATACCTTACAAGACAAACGCACAAATAAGGCCATTCTGCAGCATCAAAAGTCCACTTCTTGCAATATTTCACAACAGATTCTACAGATTATTTTACATCCCACGGTCTGCATCATGGTATTACTTCGGAGGTCGTCGCTGAGATCACACTATCTTTTGGAGGTTGCACTCAGTTTGCTAGTTGCTGGAGACCTCCTTGATGGTGTCGGGATTTTCGATGCTTTCGCTGAAGATGGCCGAGATCCTGCTCGTGACCCTGATCTGCTAGTTTCAAGCGCTGCCTCCGAAACATCCGAGCACACAGACTGGATATCTGAAATGTCAAAATCGGAAGCATCACTCCCCCGGCGACTGCTTGCTCTGCTGCCAGTCTTGCTTCCCGCGCGGCTTGTGGGACGACTTGGGACTTTTCTTGACTCTAAGGCTGGATTGAATACACATAGATGGTAGGTTAAATGAGTTAAACCATTGTTTATGACATGAAATGCAGATTACATCTCACATCCCACAAGCTGGTTTCACCAAGGTGCTGTACAGGATGCCACAGGAGATCCTTCTTCCTGGTGGCTATCAAACTGTATAACTCCTCCCCCTTCTGTCGTGGGGTAGACTGACTCTCCTCTCCTCTCCCCCCGACATCCCCAATCCTTTCCACTCGTCACTTTAATTTCATGTTTCAGGAATCTTGTGTTTAATGATCGTTGGCAGATCAATTTCCCTCCTGGGATAAACAAAGTTCTATTGTATCACATCGTATCGTACAATCAAATGACTAAGGACAACTACATAAACACAATTGCATAATTCACTCACTCACTTATCCATCTATTTATCTATCCATCTATTTATTTATCTATTTATTTATTTATCTGTCCATCTATTTATTTATCCATCCATTTATTTATTTATTTATTTATTTATCTGTCTATTTATTTATCTATTTATTCACTCACGCACACATCTATTTATTTATTTATTTATTTATCTTTAAGGTTTTATTTATTTGTTTTTTTAGTTTTTTTTTAATTCAGGGACGCAAGAGATATAGAGTTAAACATACCTAGTTTCAGGCAACAGCTCAGGAGAGTAACCTGACCCCCCCCCCCCCCCATACAGCAGTTCCAAATCCCTGTTCCTCAGAGTCTGCTTTTCACTGAGGACTTCCAAAACCCTATCAGCGCCATTCTCCACCAGAACAGACCCCTCCATTTAAAACAAATTAAATCATGGTCTAATCAATCCTCATCCATTTCAAACTTGCCCTTACACTGAACACCTCTCTGCAGGTTTTGCACAGGTGAAGGGGCATCCTGGCTATGTGAACATTCTTTATTCAAGATAGACACAAATTGCTGAAGTAACTCAGCGGGTCACACAGCATCTCTGGGGGAAAAAAGATGTGTGATGTTTCGTATCAGGACCATTCTTCAGAACTCCTTTATTCAAGACCTGTTTAGGTGCTCTTCTATAGTCCCCTTTCCAACACATCAATGATTATACCTATACTGTCTCCTGCTAATGTTCAAACTTTTAGTAGCTTTGCATCACAGTGCTTTGCTCACTTTTTAAGGCCCATATTTTAACGCCCCAGTTCTTTTACTCAAATTCTCTATTTCTATTTAAGGAGATTTTCAGTGAACCTTTAACTCTCTAGAAAATAATTAAATCCCACAGACATCTTGACCACGTTCTGGTTAAGGATTCTGTTCCATTTTTCCCCATATTATGTTTATTTTTACTGAACAATGGCTCCCCTCTATGAGTGATATCAGGGCCCCTGAACATATTCGATCCCATTTATCATTCCCATCCCTACCCACACTTCCCATTAGGGGTCCCATTGCTCCTCCTTCAGCTCTGGGCACATTTCACTCCCAATATGATTTCTTTGTCCCTTGCCTCCTTAGAAAGTTCAACAAGAGCTTGAGGAAAATTTACAATGACATCTCCCAGACTCACAATTCATCAATAGTAGCTCATAGCTACCATTCTAATTTATTTCAAACATCAGCTGTTCACTGTGATTCTGCTATGCCCATTTATATAACTGCCTGTCCAATTACCGATCACTTTTGTTTCACAATATTAGACCAGACCCATACTTTGTGTCAGCCCCTAACATGGACCCCAATAGAGTAGGGGTTCTGCAAAGCCTGATGGAACACATCTGGCAACCACATCACAGGCCGTCCAGAGGTTCCAAGCATCCAGAAGGCCGATGCAGTTCTTCCCAATGATCTCTGATGCTCAATTCCAAAACTAAATATGTTCTCCACATTTCTGTATCCAGCAAATTATTAAGTTATTATTCTTATTTGATTCAACATATAAATTGTTTGCATTGACTTCATTTATTTCCCAATGACCTCTAGTTCTCAAATCCAACACTCAATTTTCTCTTCATTTCTGTGATGCTCAGAGATCATCGGCAAACAATCGATGACAAGGCAAACAATTTAAATTGAAATCAAATAAAAATAAGAACTTAATAATTAGATAGAAACAGAAATGTGGAGATTTTAAAAAAAAAAGCCATAATTAAATGAAGATTCAAAGGAACTTTGAAGACTCGGCTTGTACTCGCTAGAATTTAGAAGATTGAGGGGGGATCTTATAGAAACGTACAAAATTCTTAAGGGGTTGGACAGGCTAGATGCAGGAAGATTGTTCCCGATGTTGGGGAAGTATAGAACAAGGGGTCACAGTTTAAGGATAAGGGGGAAATCTTTTAGGACCGAGATGAGAAAAACATTTTTCACACAGAGAGTGGTGAATCTCTGGAACTCTCTGCCACAGAAGGTAGTTGAGGCCAGTTCATTGGCTATATTTAAGAGGGAGTTAGATGTGGCCCTTGTGGCTAAAGGGATCAGGGGGTATGGAGAGAAGGCAGGTACAGGATACTGAGTTGGATGATCAGCCATGATCATATTGAATGGCGGCGCAGGCTCGAAGGGCCGAATGGCCTACTCCTGCACCTATTTTCTATGTTTCTATGAACAGGGCTGCAGTGATGGGAGCTGCCAGGCAGAGAGTGTGTCCACTTCCTAGGCTCAGTCACTTGCTAAATATCCCTACGGAGAGTGCAGGGGGCCAAGTGAATGGCCAAACTTTGCTGCGCAGGTGCAGGACGCATGTAACGGGCTGCCATGCATGCGCTGCTGTCGGCCAGTGATTCAATACTGGGCAATGGGCAGGCCCATATCTCACTGCGATCAGTTATCTCCTTTACCATTTAATCTCACTCATCTCTCTTCCCTTGTGTTCCTTCCGCACCTCCCACTCTTTCTGGCTTCTGAATTTGCTCGCAACCCATTCTGGTGAAAGGTCATCACTCTGAAAAGTCTGTTTTTCTCTCTCACAAATGTTGCCCGACTTCTTTAGTACTTCCAACACTGAGTTTTGATTTTAGCTGGACACCATCCTGTTCTGAACCAGGTATATTTTACAATGGCTGGCAGCTGTAGGAAGCCTGGGAGACTTAAAAAAAAAAAATCTATCCTATTTCCTTGATACAAACCTTGATCAAGCTTCAAGGTCTTAAAGTACGGAAAGCAGCAAGATTACAGTCACCATAAAACACTGACCTGGTACTCGAGACCTCCCCCTAGAAGGAGGAGTTGATGTTACATTGCTGTCATCTCCAGAATGGAAACTCTTCCCAGAGAGATATCCGGGTGGCCGCAACTTGCTTCCCTGGATCGGTGTTACCTAGATTATTACATAGAGAACTGGGTTAATATTTAATTACTGGTGATAGGTAGATAAAATCTAGACAGGACTTCTTCAAATGTTGATCATTCTACAAAGCCATCCTATTCCCAGCTTCAAGGTTTTTCAGAGCATCTCTGTTGTTACTACCTCAGCTGCACAGTATCAAAGGATTAACCTTTACAGCTGGATAATTAACCATCAATAATTTAACGACACCCATACGAAGCTACTCCAGGGGAACATAGCTCCGTACTTCTACAACTGTAATATGAGGAGGATGGAAATCAGAGATCCTGCACCACAGATGAAGCTCATTGTTTATTCTCACGCTCTTTGCTGTTTGTTTCTTGCTTCTTGCAGTATTTGATAAAAATCTTTTTTATCTGCTGATGGGAACAAGGGAGCATTCTCTTCAAAACAGAGTGAAAGCATGAAATACTACTTTACATAAATGATGGTGGAAATGTGTAACACTCTCCCACACGAAGAAATGAGAGAGGCTTAAATTCTACAAAAAAAAAAAAGATTAATAGATGTTAGCTAACCACATGTATTGAGAAACACAAAACCAACATGGCTAAACCGACAAGGGAACGCATCCACCATAGTTCACAATGGCAATATGAGCTCAATAGACATCTCGGTGTGAGCACAAGCACCCGACACTGTCACACACATTCACAGTTTGCTGCACATGTAAGAAACAACTTTGCGTTCCCTTTGTGCAACTATCTCTGCACATTTCACATGTTTTGTTTCAGATTGGGAAATTAGTTTAGTTTGTTTATTGTCACGTGCACCAGGTCCGGTGAAAAGCTTTTGTTGCGTGCAACAAATTACAACCTTAATTAATGTTTCAAATTAATATGTGTCTTTGCTTCAATTATTATGTTGCCCTTAAGGTTTTATATGTTTTCAGGATTGGGAGTGTACGAGTGCAGTTTCTGAATAGCTAATCCAGAGGCTGATATTAAAGATCACAACTATAAGGGGAACTGAATTCAGTTAATTAAATAAGCAGCAATTATAAGATAATGGCAACATGAAACTCCTCAGGTTTGCCAGTGCTATTTTAATGAAGGAAATATGCTAACCTATGTCTCGCAGATATGTTACTCCTGACCTTGATAATGTAGTTATTCGTTAACTGTGTTTGCGATCCACACAATTGTGACAGATTTGTGCTAAACTTGTGTGAAGATCTCATGGCCAAGTCAGCCTCACAAAGCATAAGACTGGGGCACTTGGCTTGGACATGACAAAGGCACATCAGACCCAGCTCCCTCTTGCCCAATCTCTATAGAAGCAATCTAAATTGGCAGAGGTGCCCCATGTTTTAGTAAGCTCAAATTCCATCACTGTCATTCTAAAATAATTATTATTTTCAGCCAATTTCACAGAATCCTTCAGCACACTCCATGGGTGTACCTGAACAAAGCCATCGGTTGCTGGGACTGTAACATACAGCCAAGGTGGTCAGAACCAGACCCCCTGGCATCAGGTCACCGGCACAGTGGCGTAGTAGTAACGTTGCTGCCTTACAGCGCCAGAGACCCGGGCAGAGACCCGGGTTCAATCCTGACTGCGGGTGTTGTCTGTACGGAGTTTGTATGTTCATCCTGGGACCGCCCGGGTTTTCTCCACGTGCTCCGGTTTGCTCCCACATTCCAAAGGTTTGTAGTTTAATTGGCTGTGAATGTCCTTGAGTGGCCCAGCCAGAGACAGACTTGAACCCGATCAAACATCTCTGGAGGGACCTGAAAATAATTGTGCATAGACGCTCCCCATCAAACCTGACAGAGCTTGAGAAGATCTGCAGACGAATAGGAGAAATTACCCAAATACAGGTGTGCCAAGCTTGTAGCGTCATGCCCAAGAAGACTTGAGGCTGTAATCGCTGCCAAAGGTGCCTTATCAAAGTACTGAGTAAAGGGACTGAATACTTATATAAATGTGATATTTCAATTATTTCTTTTTAATTACTTTGCAAAAACTTGTGTGTAGATTGATGATAAAAAAAAAGAATTTAATCCATTTTAGAATAAGCTAAATGTGGAAAAAGTGAAGGGGTCTGAATACTTTCTGAATGCACTGTACAGGTGAATCATGTGGTGTTTTCTTGATCTAGGGTGGTGACTTTGGTTAAGATTAGAAAAAGCTCACTCTCCCCCACTGGGGAAAATTATTGCTGGTTCAGGTCTCACTGTACACACTTGGGCAAAGATCTGGGTGATTACGATAGTGCTGAGGAAGTGTTGCCTGTCAGAGTTGGAAGCCTTCTCACAAGACATTATGTCAGGACTTGGTTCCATCAGAGAGAAGTGAAAAATAGTTCACAGCCATGATTTCAAAGGAAGGGTGTTATCAACAGTGGCTTTGCCAATATTTATACTGCAGAGTAATAGGAACAGATAATCAGGCTGAATCAACATTGAAAATAGGTGGGGGAGTAGGCCATTCGGCCCTTTGAGCTAGCACAGCCATTCAATATGATTACGATTGATCATCCAGATCCAACATCATATTTCTGAAGCCATAATTACAATCTAGCTCCAAGTATCCTACTTGACAACAGCACTTCAACCAGTGGCTGTAAAACACTTGATGCCTTCAATGATACAAAGTAAATGCAACCTTTTTTTAAATATGGCTTAACGCAATGCAAAACGGATTAATGCCAATTTCTTCACTGGCTCTAAAACTGTGGCATAGCATTACAAAAACACTTAAAGAAATCTACATCCTTACCCCACGTATTCAAAGCAGAATAAAGTTTTTCTTTAGAAGAAGTTCCAAGAAGAAAAATAATCAAAACCTGTGATCTCAGAAACCAACCTGGTACCATGACCCAGCGTGGAATTACATGCACAGAAACTACTTAATCATGCACAAGGTGACAGGAGAAGAAGATTTTAAGATATGGAAAAAAAAAGAAAGAACAACACAGTCACAAGATTCCTTCCATCTGTGCAGTGAAACAGGATGACATGAACAGAGGAGTTAGTTTTGCAAGACTGAAAATCTTAGAAAAGAGAGATAGTCTGGAAAGATAAATGAATGTTAGCTTCTAGAGGTCAGGATATATTAAGTGTGGGTTGGAGGGATTTGGGAGAGGGGGGGGGGGAAGCCTCTCTAGCATTACAGATAAATATTAAGTGGCTCTTTTTCAGGATTCAGTTTTAAATATTCTCTATCTTGGACTTTGGAATGCTGACAGCTCCTATTATTAGACAATGAGTTGTGCAAATTACTGATAGGTAATAAAAGTCAATTTCATTAACAGATTGAAGTAGTTAAATAAACAAACACCCTACTGCACAAAAGAAGTGTCCATAAAGTGAACTATTTGGTAACTTTGATCAATGAATTGGGCAATTTAAAACATTTCCAACAACAAATCTCTAAAAATAGAAGATTGTAGCATCTCAGTGCTTTGTCACTAAAGTACAAGTGCCTCTGACCACCGATTTTATCCCTTTTATTCTAAAAGATGAAGCAAGAAATTTGTGAATGATTCAGTAGAGTATTTAGTATTCACTACTTCCAAATGTGTTTCAATTTTCCAATTTCAATTTATTGTGTACAACAGGGACAGATGCATTCGGAATCCTGAAAAGCAGCACAAAATTCTTCCTTGGGAGAAGGTAAATTTTCCCTTGGGAGAATTTTCTGAACAATAAACTTTTTAATAAAGACCTATCGAAGACAGCTAACCAGTCTATAAACGAAATGCACTTTTGATATGTTGACCACTACCAACACTTGTCTCTTAAGCTGGGAGTACTTCACCGTACTATACCTCTGGAGATGGGACTCGACCTTCTGGGGACTCTGGTGATTTATAAGCACTTGATGTTTTGCTGTTTGTCAACCATGGTTTATCATAATTGCGGATTAAATGTTGGGGTGTCTGTATGAAACAAGGATACATTGAAAATGAATGGAAATTGAAACAATAAAGTAATATGACCAGGAAATAACAATGCCATGGAAAAGGAAGTGTAATAAGGTCGAAGTAAAATTAAAAATGCAATGATCAAGACAATGTGAATCCCTTACAATGAGTAAAGTTAGTAAGCAATCTATGTCTGGCATGCGTTAATCTTCCCGTGATGTGTTATATTAAATGCACACTTGTCAATACTCCATGGTACACAAAGATGCTGGAGAAACTCAGCGGGTGCAGCAGCATCTATGGAGCGAAGGAAATAGGCAAAGTTTCGTGCCGAAACGTTGCCTATTTCCTTCGCTCCATAGATGCTGCTGCACCCGCTGAGTTTCTCCAGCATCTTTGTGTACCATCGATTTTCCAGCATCTGCAGTTCCTTCTTAAACACTTTGTCAATACTCCATAACCAACCTCACACAAAAACTGAAGCAACAAACCTGAAATAAATATTAAAGTGGCTAAGACAGTATTATACAAATGCAATGAATTATCAATACATTCGGGAGATAGGCACTGCACTATCATTAGGCTGCTGAATAGGAACAATAGCAATGAGCTGGTTGCTGGGTTAGAGCAGCGGCATTCTAAGCTATATTGGTAACATTATCAATCGCAGGAAACACTGAGGATTGAACTGTGCCGCTCAACACTACCTTAGGAGGAGTACTTGTAACAGCTGGTGGTACTGAAACACTTTGACTGGCACTGGATGCTGATCTGTTGGGTGAAGCTGCCCTTGATGACGGCCGCGACCTTCGCCCTCGTGACCGGAAGGCAGCCATGGATTGATTCATGCCTTCGGGAAGAATGAACTTCTCACGCAACTCAACATTTGTTCTGCCCTTGGCTGAAAGAAAGGAATGAAGAAAAAAAAAATTCAGCTGTAAATCATCCACAACTTCACAAGCAAGCGGCATACTTGCAATGGCAAGGGAAAGTATGAAGGGGGTCGTGGGGGGGTTAATGAACAGGACGGTTAAAAAATAGTCAACAGATGATGGAATAATACTGAAATCTGAATTGAAAGCCTATCCATACCAGCAACTCAACATTTAGGCTGGTGTACGTATGCAACACGAGATGAATTAGCCCAGCAAATGTTCAAAACTTAAATGGAAGGGGATAAAAAAAAAATGTTGATAGTACTAAAGGTTTCAGTTCAGTTTCATGTTAAAAACTACGCAAGAGTTCGGAGTCCATTAACCTCATGCAGCCAGTTTAAAAGAAGGCCAGGGACCCACTAAAGCAAACCCCCATTCCAAAAAATTTGTGCAGAAGCTTAAAACAGCACACCACTTTCAGGCAGAACAGATGTATACATTCCACTTGCGAGGATGCTACAATATCAGACAAGGTGACCACTTACTTGCAGTGAGTATTACTGCGGGTAAAAGAAAAAAGTCATATAAGCAACTTCACATGCATTTCAAAGTGGGTGATCATTTTGTAGTTGGTTAAAAGAAACAAAGCGCATTGGATTACAGTTCTCTTTTTTTAATTAAAAAAGCACAAAGCCTGCTGGAAGCCACGAGGAGGGTTAAGCCATACAGAGTAGGAAAGCACAATGGTGAAGGAAAAGAGACAGGAGGTTTGCCAACCTATAGGAGACTGACTGGTAATTGAAGAGTTTGATTCCGAATGCAACATTTTACTTCCATGATGATGAACTGGAAGAAATGATAAAGGGATTTCATCACATTAATAGAAAAAGAGAAACTTTTAGTAGGAAATAGGACCAAGCACAGGGCAGATAAAACAGATAAATCATTTGAAGAACTAATATGAACTTCTCAAAACATCTAAACTATAAATATTTCACGCTCATTGTCATGTTGTTACTTGTGGGCGGAGCACCAAGGCAAATTCATTGTATGTGAATACTTGGCCAATAAACTTACTTACTTACTCATGTCATATGTCCGATCAAAGCTCTAATTTTTGCTAATAAAAAGACATGAGTATCATTGCTTTATATCTGCTTATAACTATGGTAATTAATTCTCAATTTTATGCAGGTGGACATTCTGCGTACCAGAGCTTAGATTTACGATGTTGATCGGTTGTTAAATCGCAACGGTAGGATCCACTAATACCTTAATGCATTTCACAGATACAATCCCCATGAAAGATCCTTTGTTGACTATGATTTATTTTCACACATCGTCTCTTGAAAATGAGACCGAATTGCAGAATCTCCACAGAGTTGCTGGAAGAACAAGACTGCAAGGCCTATAAAGTAATATGCTGCTGTAGCGGCACCAAACGTGGTGAATAAAGGGGAGACGTCAGGCCGGTTCAAGGAGTCGTTTATTCAGTGGTGACACGTTAGGTTGGTGCGCTAACTATATTACGTTGTTGCTGTAGCTGAGCGAGGTTGTTCTCTCGGGCTCAGCTCAGGACACTCAGATTCAGATTCCCCCTAGCCCTAGCCTCCCCCTAGTCCATGACGTCACGCGCCCGCCCTCGTATCTCCTGACGAGGGTTCGAGCATGAGTGGCCCGTGTTTAGGCTGATGCCACACCGCACCCTTTTTTTTTCTTTGATTGCTTAAATTTGAAAAACGAACGAGATAGGAAAACTGTGAATTTGCCCGAGAGCCATGATTCATTCAATGGGGGAAGCAGGAATCTGTTTGCTTCAGCTAGAGAATGTGTTGTTCCATGAAAATGTAACACACTGGGTAATCAATGGTGAAGCTTTGGGAGTGAGACGAGTGGACCACGAGTTGAAATCTGCAGGGATACATCCTGTCGGGAGTTGCCGACACTATACATCGCTCCAATCCATTGATGCCAATCATTTCAATGCACTGCTGCCTGCTTGTACCTCTATCAAGAAATAATCCATCATCATTTTGTACAGACATGAATGTGCCTTCTTATGAAGCGGCTCTACATTAGACCACAAGGGCGAGCTTGTGCTGCCCAAGCAGGTGGCTGGTCGAACCAACCAAAACCTACCTCTGCAGGGGTCATTTTTCACCAAAAACTCATCCAAGGCCATCCACCCTCCGCCAACGCGAACCATCACTGTACTGCGTAGGATACGGACTAACCGCAACTGCTGGGAGTCCCCAAACTACAAGAGAGGAAAACATGAGAAATGTAAACAGCACTTTATACTTGTGGGTGTTAACAAACAATCTTGCTCGTGATTTTCTCTTGCAGACTGTAATGATTGGCTTTGCATCAAGCATTTATTTTTGCAGTTGCAAGCTCTATTTCTCCACCCCCACCTCGCTTTAAAGCAGCCGATTTGAAGAGGCGAATGATTAAATGATAAATGAGCAGCACAAACCCATAGCATAATGACAGTGGAAACACCCAACATTGAAAAACGTAAGCTGCTGGGCAACAGGTTGGAAAAGCCGCTGTCCCCAATTGGTTTAGAGGCTGAACGCCACAAAGCAGCAGTTACTGTCCCACAGCACACAACACAACAGGTAAAATACATCAGACATTAATGTTGTTCTGTACCTGATTTCCCAGGAAGAACTAAGTCATGGAAGGGAACATGAAGAAAAAGAAAATTAGTCACAGCAACTTTAGTTTTAATATATAACAGTGTTTGTAAACAGTTGTAGCTTCGCTTGCAAAGCTGGTGGAATTTATTACTACTCCAGGGGTTAAGTCTAGTCAGAAAGAATCTACTAAGAAGCATTCTCCTCGCCACCCCCCATCAGTCTGAAGAAGGGCTTCGGCCCGAAACGTTGCCTATTTCCTTCGCTCCATAGATGCTGCTGCACCCGCTGAGTTTCTCCAGCATTTTTGTGTACCTACTAAGAAGCATGTTGGAATCCTCAATAAGGATTGTACCATAGTTGTATAGTAGTTTATTACATGTTTGTATTGTATTATGGTCGTGGGTTCTGGCTTGTTTTATTGTAGTGTAATATTATTTTTTAATAATTGAATAAATTTATATTTAAAAAAAAAAGAAGCATGTTGGATTCCCTATGTCACAACAAAGGAAAATAGTTTTTGTTTTCCTATTTATGCTTGCGAGGAGAGGAAGGGGGGCAAGAACTAAGGGGGACCCGGCTTGGAGGAGGGGAAAATAAAGTAAGGATGAGTACTTTATGTAACTTTGTCGGTGCCTTTGTGGCTACTCTTTTGTGTGCTTTATATGCAAAAACAAAAGATTTCACTGTACTTGGGTGCAATTGACATCACAATATCATCATCGTTATCAAGTATCATCATATCGTTGCATAAGACTGACAAGGTTGCACTGCTCCAAACAAGATCTGTTCTGTATCAGTGAAACATGGCTACACCTTTGAAAGAAAACTCGAAGACACAGAGTATCAGGGATGACCCTGACTGACCCCACTGAACATTCACGTACATGTCGGTTCACACCACATGTCAGTGAAATAGCTGCTAGATGGTTAATTTTCCCTGCTCTTCCTGGCTCAGGGAACGCCAAAACCAACCCTTGCCTTGTTTGTGGTTGAATCTGTGCAGGCTAGACATTGAGTGCTTATTCCCTTATGCTACTAAGTACTATATAGGCTAGTGCATTTTAACAATGGAATTAAATACCATATTTCCCGGCAATGAAGATGCTATTTTTTACGCAAAAATAAGGCACGTAAATTTACCTGCGTCTTGGAGGCCAAAGGTTAGGTTGTTAGCCAAGATAGATAGACTTGGCTATCCTTCATTACAGCAACATCAAGAACGATCTTGCTGTACTGAAGGATAACCAAGTCTATCGCTCATTGCTGGCAGCTGATGGGATGCGGCTGTAAAAGGGCAGCGCCGTTGGGGGGGGAGATAGTTCCTTTCACAGTGTGTGGGGAGTCTGGCCTGGGTCAGCACGGCCTGGGCTGCCAGTGGTAAAGTTGCGGGGAGGGCGGGAGCGTTGAGAAGGAGGGGGTCGGGGATCATGCCAGCAACTCATTCACTCACCGCTGCCGCGGTGCTCCGGGTGCGGAACCACCGCATTGTGGCCAGGGAGGGAAGTAGCTCGGGAGGCTGTGAGCGGCCGCCGGGACTGGACAGCGGAACTGGCCGCCACCTCAGCGCCTTCTGCCGGCCTGCTCACCTCTGGCAGTGCTCTCCGTCTGAACACCTCACTCCTGCTGCTCGCCGGCCTCACTCATGTCAGCCACTTCCAGCAAATCCTTAAATTCCGACTGCCTCCGGGAGCAGGACACTGCCTCACTTGCTGCGCTGGGTGAATCTGTATGGCATTCACTGTCCCGTCCGTGTCTTTCAATGTAAATTTGCATGGGGACATGCTTTGGAGGTGTGTGATGCTTGTCGGGCAAGTGAGAATAACAGAGAGAATAAGAATGCTGCTGCCTTGTCAACAGACGCGCACAAAAGCAGTTGGTATTAGTTTTGAAATTCTCGTTATCCCTATTTTTGACCTGGCTCGGAGTGAGGGGACCAACTCAAGAGCAAAGATCATAGAGCGGAGAGGGTCAGCGGGAGATGGATAACAGGACAGGGCGGTGGAGCTTACTCCTGTGTCAGTGCGAGTAACCTCAATTGGTCCCTTGAACTAGTATTGTCATTCAATAAGATCACAACTGATTTAACTTGTCCCGGTGTGCTCCCGTTTTTCCCACCATCTCCCCACCTGCCCTCACCCTCCACCCATTCAGTCATTCAGAATGGAGAAGATCTGGCAGCCTTGGGCAAATTGAATTGTTACTTTCTTTATTTTTATTTTTTATTTTCTTGAGCGTGAGAAATTCTATGACCCGCCATCCTTTTTTCAAAATTTAGCAACTGGGAGTCCGTCTTTGACGCAGGTGCGTCTTCATTGCCGGGAAATACAGTAAATTATAAAGGAGTATAAAGGAATTTCTAAAGGAAATTTTGAATGTATCAATTTACCTTTTCACTGTCTACCTTATGGAAAGTAAACTTCATAGGATTGCTTTGTACATGGATCCAAGTGACAATCCTCTACCATAAAACAATATTAAACTTAGTTTGATATCTTTGAATGACAGCATTACTGTGGGATTGTTAATAGAAAGAGAAGATCCACCAAAAATTTCTCCACAGATTCCTCCGATCTAGTGATGGTTAACAATGAGCCTGATAAAAGTAAATATTGGAAACTAAAGCAGCCTCAACCAGAAAGCTCTTTCAGTCAATGAAGGATGGCAATTGTGTGCAGTTTTGGTCCCCTAATTTGAGGAAGGACATTCTTGCTATTGAGGGAGTGCAGCGTAGGTTTACAAGTTTAATTCCCGGGGTGGCAGGACTGTCATATGCTGAGAGAATGGAGCAGCTGGGCTTGTACACTCTGGAGTTTAGAAGGATGAAAGGGGATTTCATTGAAACATATAAGATTGTTAAGGGCTTGGACACGCTAGAGGCAGGAAACATGTTCCCGATGTTCGGGGAGTCCAGAACCAGGGGTCACAGTTTAAGAATAAGGAGTAAGCCATTTGGAACGGAGACGAGGAAACACTTTTTCTCACAGAGAGTGGTGAATCGGTGGAATTCTCTGCCTCAGAGGCCGGTGGAGGCAGGTTCTCTGGATGCTTTCAAGAGAGAGCTAGATAGGGTTCTTAAAAATAGCGGAGTCAGGGGAGAAGGCAGAAACGGGGTACTGATTGAGGATGATCAGCTATGATCACATTGAATGGCAGTGCTGGTTCGAAATGCCGAATGGCCTACTCCTGCACCTATTGTCTATTGTCTATGGCGGACAGTTGCCACAGCTTTGCTTATTCACCACATATGGAAACTATTCTGAGTACACTAGTAAGGAGGGAAAAGAACAGCCAAGTCCTACCTAGGTTGGTGGGTTTTACAAATGGCATTGGTACATTTCTAAAGTAAATTTCTATTAAGCTATGAACTCTTCATTAACATGCCAAACAAAACATTATAAAAAAAGATACCAGAAGTTTATTAACAGCTGGTGATTATGAGTGAAAATATTTGTTTCTTTTCTAGTTCATTTAAAATTAATGATTGCTATTTTAAACATTCTTCTTCAACGTCAGTTATTTTTAACATGTAAATTATTCCTTCACTCATAATATAGCTTTTGAATTTTCTGGGGAAAGAGCATGCAAATGTCCCTGAAAATCCAAAATCTACATTATGAAAGAAGAAACAATTTAACACTTTAAAAATAAGTGACGTTGCAGGTGAATGTCAGCTGGCAGGGGTTGGTTTGTGCCTTTCTGGCGTTGATGCTTTTTTCAGATATGTTGTGACTTGGCTTGTTCTGGGCTGTACACCATCTGAAGCTTCACAATCTGTGAGCAGAACAGTATTTACCATCAAGCAGACATCGGAGTAGTGCAAGAGTCTAGGCTTTAGCCGGTGATGTGCTACATCAGTGATGTGCATGACGGCTTCCGTCTGGCACCAAGTTCCAGCAACTTACCCATTTGTTTCTCCACAGATGCTGCCTGACCAACCTTTTCCAAAATGTTCTCTCTATTTGTGAATAGTGCACTTTCAAGCATTCTCTGCACTCAAGTGGTTACTTATTAATTACCAGACAGAAGGTGGTGATTCAGCCCATCAGGTCCATGCCAGCTCTTAGCAAAGCCATCTCACCAATCCCATTCCCCTGTACCTCTGCAACCTATGCTTTTTCACATATATGGGTCAGACCTGGATACCTGTAGCTGTAAGGCAGCTGCACTAACTACTGCACCAACATGCAAAAGGTAAATTGTACTTCATTTTTTGCATTAAAAGTTTGTGTTAATGTTCTTCGGTTTGTTTTATGTGGGGGGAGGGGGGATGGGGAGGGGGGAGGGGGGGAGGGGATCGGGGGAAACTTTTTTTCAGGTTCTTACCTTCCCGGAGATGTGATCAATTTTCGGATCACATTCTCCGGGCTCTGCGGCCTACCATCGATGGAGCTGGAGGACTCCTCGGACTGTCGTGAGCCCCACCGCGGGACGTGGACTTAACATCGGAGCTGATCCCTTGCCTGGGATCGCTCCCACTGTGACCACCAAGGGCTCGCAGTCTCGGGTGAGGCCGAGTCGGGAGCTCCAACGCCGCAGAAGGTTCTACCAGCCCCGACGCGAGGTTCGATCGTCCGGCACGGGGGAGCTGACATCCCCCCCGATGCAGGAGCAGAACGCCTCGACACGGAGGGCCCGAACACCGCCGGCTACGGGAGTTAAGATCATCCCGTCAACGGGGGCTCGAGGCCCACGACCGAGGAAGAACTAAGTAAGGACTTGCACTTTATTTCGCCTTCCATCACAGTGAGGAATGTGTAGGAGTCACTGTGGTGGATGTTCATGTTAAAATGTGTTTTGAGTGATCTGTTGCTTTTAATTGTATGACGGACCTGGCCAATGAAATTCCTCGTATGTTGCAAAGTATACTTGGCGAATAAAGTGTGATTCTGATTCTGATTTGGGAATGAAAAGTGGCAAACTAATCCTCATTCTGAAAGCATTGCAGGGGGGAGGGGGAGAGGATAATTCTCAGGGATATTGACAAAATTATCAAGGACATCATGTTAACAAATGAAGGTAGAAGTCTGATGAAGAATAAAGCAATTTAGTTAGAAGGAAACTTGGTTTTCCTCAAGCCCTTATCAATAGTGATGTGTTCTTTATTTTCATTTAATAAGTTGCTATGTTGTTCATATACACATTTAAAATGTGTAATGAAAGAATGGAGGGAACTGACGAGCATTTGTT
The DNA here is from genome assembly GCF_010909765.2 of Amblyraja radiata. NCBI lineage: Eukaryota > Metazoa > Chordata > Chondrichthyes > Rajiformes > Rajidae > Amblyraja > Amblyraja radiata. The sequence continues at coordinate 95,372,028 of NC_045960.1, forward strand.
TTATTTAGTGCATTCTTGTAATCTGCAAAGTTCTGGCTGAAAGGGCACGATTTATATTTGAGAAGCTGATAAGATACAGGGTTAAGGGGAAAGAGCATGGAAATAGGACTAATTGGATGGCTTTTTCAAAAAGTCAGCATGGAAACCATGGATCAGTTAGCCACATCTACTGATGCATGATGTTGTGGCAATAGCACAGTATTCTCATTGCACAAGAATGGGAGTGAAAAATAACTCTTAAATTCCATTTACTTTGAAAAACCGTGACCTTGCTTCAACAGTTTTTCCCAAGTTTAATTATTCTTGTCCAGCTTTTTTTGATTTGCTGTGAATAATTATTCAGTATGACATGGGAAAAATTCAATTGAGAAGATTAAGGAACATTTCTCAGAGACAGAATTCTCTGGCCCCTCCATGTCTAAAGATTTAGGTCATTTCAGGGACTGGATTGATGAGTGTCGAGCACTCTGTTCCACTTTACCCCCTTAGACCAGCTCCTGCCCAATACACCACTGTGGCCTGTAATTCTTCGAAATCCAACAGCCAAACTATCGTTTAAGAAGTTAAATTAATTAGAACCCAAACTACATAACATTTTTAATGGGATAACTACTCAGGAAATCAGCAGTGTTCTATTTTTTTTAAGTTGCAACTCTATTTCTTGAAATGCTCTGTAAAAATTGGATCACTTGGCACTTAGCTGGATTCTGTTTTCAGATTATTTCCAAATTAAAGCTATAATTGCATACTGCTATCAGTTCACAAAGTAAATATTTAGTCATTTCCTTCTGCATTCCAAAGGCAAGTTCAGTAAAGAACACATGATATGAATAATATTGTTTTAGTGATAAGAAACCTCCTTCGCACTCGTAGGTTTTAAATGAAGTTATTTTTAGATGAAGCTATTCTTTTCTCCAAACATTACAATTTAAAAAGTCAGGATGAAAATGGGTAAAAGACAAACTGCTGGAGGAACTCAGTGGGTCAGGCAGCAGGTATAGGGGGGCACCTGCATTTTGCTCAAGATTCCAGCATCTGCAGGCTGGTAATGGCCTGTCCTCTAATGTGGTAAAGACTGCAACACTCACCCTGTATTTGTTCTCCCCAATCTGCTCCACCTGAAACCGCTTCGCACATTTACATTTTGCGACTTGCCGTGTCACCTACAACAAAATACAATGCAGGGTGATCATTGCAAGTTGAGTTGGAAAGCATTTTAGTACTTTATGAAGGTCACACAGCGAGGCAACGAGAGGAAAGAAAAACTTGATCGTTGTTTAGAAATTAAAAATGTAAAATCCTTTAAAAGTCAGAAAAGAATTGACTGTTACAATTAAACAGCTGACAAATGTTCCTGTTTCCAGCGTCAGCTCATACCATGAAATAAAGTTTCAAATCTGTAAACAATGGGTGTATACCTCATCCTCTATTTTGTCTGCATCGGTAAGTGGTTTGTAGGCATCCTTGTTTGGGTGAAGCGCTGCCACAAATTCATAATAGTCGATGTAGCCATCTCCGTCTCTGTCAAATATATCTGCCACCGCACTCATTTCCAACCGGCTGGTCGGAAACTCTGCAGAAGAAGAATAAACACATTCCCCTTTGGTTCATTATTTTCCATTAACTTTCTCTTCTGTTAAACTGATGCAGAAAACGAAATATCTCAACATAAACTCTATGGATATGGATTGCTTAATTATTAACATCTTATCGTAAATGACTGACTGGAAGTCAAGACACCGAGTAAGTCAGGGCGTGGTATTATTTTGTGTTTGGGAGAGTCATTAATTCAAATCTCAGTTCGTGCTGAGCTATCACATCTTAGCCAAGTGGCAGAACAGAAATAAAAATAACTTTAATGTGTCGGGGACTAAGGGGATGAAATAATACCGCTGGGAAATTCACTCAAATTTTTAATTGAAAGTCCATCATGAGTAATGATTTGTAGTTTAGTTTAGTGATATAGTGTGGAATCAGGCCCTTTGGGTCACCGAGTCCACACCGACTAGTGATCCCCTCCCTGTACACTGGCACTGTCCTCCACATTAGAAACAATGTTACATATTTTACCAAAGCCAATTAACCTACAAACCTGTACATCTTTGGAGTGTGGGAGGAAACTGGAGCACCCAGGGAAAACCCACAGTCACGGGGAGAGAGTACAAACTCCGTACAGACAAGCACCCATAGTCTGGATCGAACCCAGGTCCCTGGCGCTGAAAGGCAAAAACTCTACCGCTGCGCCACCATGCCGTGGTGCACAGTGCGTTAGAATATGAAAGTGGCATGTGGACGATGTCAGCTGCAGTGTAATCAGGTCTGGGTATCAAATTTCCCTTAGTGGATGTTGGCAACAAGATCATTCGGAAGATCAGTAGAATCATGCTTTATTCAGGGGCATAGCTGGCAACGTCAGCAGACATTTCGCATCCCCAATTGCCCTTGAGCTGAGGTCATACAAGGGGGCAGCTAAGCAGAAGTTCATTCCATGGGCCTGGAATCACATTTAGGCTTGACAGCAGATTTCTTTCCCTCTGGGATATATGTGAACCAGAAGGGTTTTTACACAATAATCAGGTTGTTTCATGAACACAACTGCTCAATTCAGCATTTTATTCTATATTTATTAATGGACAGAAGTTAGACCCCTGTCACTGGAAGATTGGTTTATTTATTCATGTGTGTATATATTTATATTACGGTATATGGACACACTGATCTGTTTTGTAGTAAATGCCGACTATGTTCTGTGTGCTGAAGCAAAGCAAGAATGTCATTGTCCTATCAGGGACACATGACAATAAACTCACTTGAACTTGAACTTCTGATGTACTTATCCACATAAAATAAACAATGTCATCAATTGAATTTTAGTCCTATGTCTTACCTTTACTACATATTGTTAATCTAGAAATTCAGTAACAGGCTTTAGCGAAACATTAGAAACATTCAGTGGGCTTGGTAACATCCATGGAAAGAAAAGACAAGTTAACCTTCAGCAGGGAAATGTTCATTTTCCATTTATGTTGCTTAAGTTCAAAGTTATGAGGAGATTTAGTAATGGTAAAATAGGGAAAATGGCACAGCGAATCATGGCTAATGGACTGACGCAAGTGTGGAATTGGAATTTCTTTACAGGATTTTGGTGGATGGGGAGTTGAAAATCGGTAAACTTGGAAGGCATTAAAATGGAATTGCTCGTTTCAAAAGCTGGCACTGAACATGCAAAGAAAATGACCCTTTTTCACTGTTCAAAGTGGTGTTAAGGGTATTATGAAAATTCAACTTGTTGTATAGGAGTAGAATTTTATCACGCTTGAGTAACATTAAGAGGCTTCCTTGCAGCAGACATTCGGCTGAGGTCGGAGCCCACGCGTCGCGAGTCGATGCAGTCTGCGGCTGGGGCCTGGGTCGGCGTCCGGAGAGGACCCGGCAGCGAGTGGAGAGGTTGGTGAGGTGGTCGATGGACGAGGACGGACCACGTGGGAGTGAGGACGTCGCTGACGAGGGAAGGAACTAAGGAGAACCGGGCGTGGGGGGACTGCCGTGAGGGAGGGGGATGAGCAATGGACAATGCAGGACCCGGCGTGGAGGGACCACCATGAGTGAGGGAGGGGAAGGGGGAGAGGGAACTAAGGGGAACCAAGGGCAGAGTTATTTTGTGACTTTGTAAGTGCCCTTTATGGGTGACTATTTGCATACCGTCTCCCCGTTGGATTGCAACCTTCTCGTGGTCGGGGAGCTTGTGTGTCTCAGTGACCCCTAGAGCTATGTTAGCGGGAGATTCGTCTCCTGTTAGGGTCTCCCATGCTGGACAGGTCGAAGGGTAGAGGTTAGACGAAGAGCGATCCACTGGTCCTCTAGATTGGAGGTTGAGCACAGGGCTAACAACCCTGTCTCGTAAAACAAATATGTTACGGAAACAGCAACTGAAGGAATCAACACTACTGGGCGTGATGGACTTCCAGGGCTATCGACAGATGCTAGGTTGAATACCAGACAGCATCCCAAGAATAGCCCTGCACTGGACACCGGAAGGGAAAAGGAAAAGAGGGACCTGACCTGAGGTAGGGTCCAGAAGCTAGCCCATTCGTTGCTGCCCTACATGCCAGGTTATTAAGTAAGTTGTCACATGTGACAATAAAGTATTCCATTCAATTGCAAGAGGCTTTCCAGACTCACTTGAAGACAGAATTCCATCGATAAATTCTTGTCTTGTGATTTTCCCATCTTGATCTTTATCGATGCGTCTGAAAAAGTCCATTACTCTGGACTTCTTGTGGTTCATCCATCGCATGTACTTCTTCCGCCAAACGTCAAAATCAAAATTGGCAAATTCTCTCAGCTGCAAAGGAAGCAAAGTCATCAACGTGCCTCAACTTGCACATGGTAAAAAAAAAAATCAGCTCAGATTCAGATTCAACTTTCATTGTCATTGTCAGTGTACAGCACAGAGACAACGAAATGCAGTTAGCATCTCCCTGGAAGAGCGACATAGAGTATGATTTCAATAAATAAATTTATAAAGCTCGGCTACAATTTGAAGAAAAATCCCTATTTAAATGGATAGGTTGGAAAATTAGCTCCTTTCCTTTGCACAAGAAAACATGGCTACAAACAACCTAGACAAGCTTGAAAAAATAACTACTGTCGAGAGATATTATCAGAAGCACATTGCAAATTCCAACTGAACCAGTTGGAATTTGGTTTAAAACACCCCCCATAAATATCCACAGTACAAAGGTATCTGTATTTATAATATATTACTATTATGTTGAAAATGTCTGGCTTGCCAAATAATGTAAACACACTCAACATGGTATTTTAATTGCTCATTTTAGAAATATCAAAATATTTCCCTGGCATGATTAGAGCAGATATTTGTTCTGCATGTTAAATCTTAGTTATTTACCAGCTTTGATCTTTTTTGACTGAGTGGTCTGTGTACATAAATCAAGGGAAAATAAAAGCATTCAGTGGTAAGTTATCATTGTCTACATCTATGCTGAATATATTTCATACAAAATGTAATGTTAAATGGAAAAGACTGCATACCGTCCAACAAAATGTGCGGCATAAGATTTATACAATGTTCTTTGAAAACAAAAGGACAATGAAACAACATCAGGGAAAAATATCTAGAAACTCCCCTCCAGCTTTTCTTTGGTTTGAAACAAGATTAATCTCACTAACCATACTTTGTAAATAAAGTCATAAAGCTTATTTGATGAAATCCTGAACTCCCTTTGAGACCTGCAACATTTTAACAACAAGCACATTCTGAAAAAACAGTTTACCATCACTTAATAAATTTGCAAATTGAAAAGTGTTGTTCCAAAAATAGAACTGCATTGGTATATCCACGTAATATTAAATATTAGTTTCATTTGAGAGAACGCTTCCTTCCATTCAATGTATGAGAAGCAGTGATGCTGAAATGCTCACCTCCTCCAGCCTGTCCAGCGCATCGTTGAGCTTCCGCCGCCTGTCCAGGGCCAACAGCCACACCTGCTGCCACTTGCTAACAAGCAGGTTAGCACGTGGATTTTTAGTTTCAATAGTCTGCGTTGCTGATGAATAGAGAGCCCGCGCTGGCAGTCTTTTCCCTACGAGAGAAGCCACGCGATTATTTAACAGCAGGAAGAAGATTCACTGGCATGCCACTGCCTTTCCCAATGGAACCCAAATTACCCAACCTCTCCTCACTGTAAACAACTTGTTGGGTGCAAGTCACACTGCATTAAGCTGCAATATATACACACACACACACATAATATATATGCTGAATATATTTAATACAAAATGTCATGTTAAATGGAAAACACTGCATACCATCCATAAACATATGATGAGTGGGGAAGGATTTAAGAGGGACTTCAGACACAGTTTTTTTTACTCAGAAGGTAACCATATAACCATATAACAATTACAGCACGGAAACAGGCCATCTCGGCCCTTCTGGTCCGTGCCGAACACTCATTCTCCCCTAGTCCCATCTACCTGCACTCAGACCATAACCCTCCATTCCTTTCCCGTCCATATAGCCTATCCAATTTATTTTTAAATGATAAAATCGAACCTGCCTTCACCACTTCCACTGGAAGCTCACTTCCACTGGAAGCTCACCAGTTAGTCCGTACCTGGAATGAGCAGCAAGAGGAAGCTATAACAGCAGGTATAATGATGACTTTTAAAAAGACATTTGGTCAGATATATGCAGAGGGCTATGGGCTAAATGGGAATAGCCCAAACTCCAACTCGGTTGGCATGGACATGGTGGGCCAAAGGCCTGTTTCCAAGTTGTATAACCATATGACTCTATGACTAACAACTTGACGACCCATCATGGCAACTTTCCCAGTACATGAAACAGTACAGCATTGGAACAGGCCCTTCAGCCCACAATACCTGCGCTGATCACGATGCCAAATTTAAACTAATCCCATCCGACCCCACGTGGTCTATAATCGTCCATCCCCTTTGTCCTTCCCTGGCCAAAGTACTTATCCATTTGGAAAGTCACTGTCACTCTTTCTGTCAAACAGCTGCAGCGAGATTTAATTCAATTTTGTCTGCTTTCCAAAAAGATACATTGTGTGCACAGTTTGACACAATGGAGAAGCCAACAGCAAACTGCCTCAAATACCTGCAACCAACTGCACCATCACAGTCAGCCACACAAGCAAATCTCCTGCTTTAGCTATTGTTTTCTATGTGAATGTTGCAGCCAATGTGAGAAAACTGGGTATAGAAACATATAAACATAGAAAATAGGTGCAGGAGTTGACCATTCGGCCCTTCGAGCCTGCACCGCCATTCAATATGATCATGGCTGATCATCCAACTCAGTGTAGAAACATAGAAAATAGGTGCAGGAGTAGGCCATTCGGCCCTTTGAGACTGCACCGCCATTCAATATGATCATGGCTGATCATCCAAATCAATATCCCATACCTGCCTTCTCTCCATACCCCCTGATCCCTTTAGCCACAAGGGCCACATCTAACGCCCTCTTAAATCTAGCCAATGAACTGGCCTCAACTACCTTCTGTGGCAGAGAATTCCACAGATTCACCACTCTCTGTGTAAAATTTTTTTAATTGCTGTATGGCTGATCATCCAACTCAGATGTCACTGAGAATCTCCTCAGCCAAAGAGAATGTGGAGCCTCACAATATTTTGAGCAGAAATGAGGTTCCCATCAACTAATAAATAATGTTTACAGCCAATGGGGTTATTTTAGAGTAATTGGCACATATTTTAAAATGTACTTAGGCTGAAATGGACCTTTTAGACTTTAGAGATATAGCGTGGAAACAGGCCCATTGGCTGACTCGTGATTACCCTGTACACTAACACTATCCAACATGCTACGGAGAATTGACAAATTACAAAAGCCAATTAACCCATCCTAATTCTTGATTAGTACGGGTGTCAGGGATTATGGGGAGAATGGGGTTAGGAGGGAGAGATAGATCAGCCATGATTGAATGGCGGAGGAGACTTGATGGCCCGAATGGCCTAATTATGCTCCTATCACTTATCACCTTATAACCTACAAACCTGCACGTCTTATAATGTGGCAAGAAACCGGAGCACCTGGAGAAAACCCACATGGTCACGGGGAGAATGTACAAACTCCACACCGACAGTACCCGTAGTCAGGATGCAAACCCGGGTTTCTGGTGCTGTAAGGCAACAACTCTAACGCTACGCCACCGTGCCGCCCTGTAATATTCTGTGACAAATATTGCCTGCATCTAATCTATCTATCTGCTCCTTGAGGGATGTTGCTGTTCCACTCAGAGACATGTATATTTGCAAATAAATACATCATCTGTACTTGGATAATAAAGAAACCTTTGAACCATTGAAACTAAAACTGGGCCCAGCACTTTGTTCACTTCCTATCAGCCCCAAGATGAAAATCATCAAAAATGAACAAACCCAGCAATACATAATGCAATTTGGATGAAGATTGAATAATACTCACTTGACCTTCCCTTCTCTGTGCTAGGAATGTGGGATGAGATCTGCGCTGGCTCTGCAGCTTTCCTCTTGTATGTCTTTGTGACCTTATCCACGTCGGGCTGTTTCCTGGTCATCTCCTCCATAAACGTCTGAAATTAGAAACATCTCATTGGAGAAAATGCGGTGCTAATATTTGCAAGAGAACCTTTCTTGCCTCCTCATACCCTTCTCTTCTCTTTTGCGGGGATGATGTTACACCCAGTCACTGGATCTCCACAGCTCATTCATGTAAGTGACAATGCTAATTATTGCCAGATACAGAAGTTGCTATCAACCATCGCTTTCTCCAGGTGGACATTACTATTGCCTTGAAATATGATGAAAAGGCTCACCTGTCTAGTCCAGAGAAGATATCATAATTACTATCATGTTGCAAACTAGACAATGGTGACCTTTCTGACATGCACATCCCAGTTCCATTAAACAGAGATTATAAGGCAATTCCCGACATATTAAATTAAGAATGTTACATCATGTCTGCCACTACATTAACTTGGACAATCCAAACCCATCACTTGGTCATAGTTAGCATTAACTGTGCTGGTTTAAGGCTGTGGTAGACACAAAAAGCTGGAGTAACTCAGCTGAAGAAGAACCTCGACCTGAAGCGTCACCTATCCATTTTCTCCAGAGATGCTGCTTGACCCGCTGAGTTACTCCAGCATTTTGTGTCTATCATTGGTGAAATCAGCGTCTGCAGTTTCTTCCAACATGTGGTTACCTGGTGCTCAGCTATAAGTGTCTTGACTTCTTCAATCTCCTGTGGGAGCAACTCTTGGTCTCTCTGAGTGAGTATCGTCTCCGCCCACTGTAACCAACCCAAAAGGCTCTCCATCAACTCCTGATTGGTGATAACCTCAGCGAGAGCTGCTTCCAGTCGCAGTTGATGCTGCTTGCACCATGCGGTTACCTGATATTTTACATTAAAAAAAAAACATCACAAAAGATTCTGGAATTTGATGCACATCTGTAAAGACCATAAGACCATAGCAGCCCTGACTGTACTCCATTACACATGCCCATACTCCTGTATCTATAGATCATCTGGCTCTGCTCTTGCTCTCTAGAAGTACTGCCAGACACAGCATCAACCACTCGGAAGAAGCAGAAGAAAGGTCTTCTTCATCAGCATTTACCACACAGCGAGCTTCTGCTTGTCGGGCACGAAAATGAGTGTTTGGACAAGCTACGACACCTTTCCTCATGTCTGACTCGTGATGTTGAAGAGCGCCATTGATCGATGTGGGAGTGCAGGCTTGTCAACAGTACACACTGCTGATGGGATGGAGCGAAGCAAGAAAACTACGTGGCAAGAGCTTCGAGGAAAGACTCATCACAGCTTTATTGCAAGGTGATCATCCATGCATTGATTGCGATCAACCTCCTCTCCCCATAGTCGAGTTATCAACAGTGGTGATGCTGCAGTTATCGGAACGTTGGGAGTGGTGTTGGGAGCTGCCAATGGGATGGAGAATTCTCTCAAGTGTTCGTAAGCTCATAAGATATAGAAGCAAAATTAGGCCATTCTGCCCATCTAGTCTGGTCCGCCACTGATCTACTTTTCCCTCTCAATGCCATTCTTCTGCCTTCTCCTCAAAAACCTGGATATAGACATATAAATACCATAGCCCATTAAATCGCAGCAGAAATTAGGATGGAATGACTGGCGGATAAAACTGATCATTGTGCGCACTGTCTGCTGTTCCAGGAGGTGAAGGGACTGCTATTTACAGAGAGGTGGCCACAATTCATGATCCCTGTCACTGGCATTGTTGAGACCAATGCCGAATGTGTGCAGAGCAATTGTGTTTTATAACATAGAAACATAGAAAATAGGTGCAGGAGGAGGCCATTCAGCCCTTCGAGCCAGCACCGCCATTCATTGTGATCATGGCTGATCATCCCCTATTAATAACCCGTGCCTGCCTTCTCCCCATATCCCTTGACTCCACTAGCCCCTAGAGCTCTATCTAACTCTCCGTTAAATCCATCCAGTGACTTGGCCTCCACTGCCCTCTGTGGCAGGGAATTCCATAAATTCATAACTCTCTGGGTGAAAAAGTTTTTTCTCACCTCGGTCTTAAATGACCTCCCCTTTATTCTAAGATAACATACAACAGTTCTAAATAAATCGACTTAAAAGGACTAAATGGCATTGATATATTCCACACTGGGGGTGCAAACACTTTCTTCTCAGCCAGACTGCAGCAGTAAGTTGAGAAGAATGCAGTCACGACTTCAGGAGAGTTACCTCTTCGAATCGGGCTTGGATGATTGTGATCCAATGCTTGATGGTTGTGATGGAGTCTGGGTGGCAAATGGACAAGATGGACTCCCCCATAGCCACAGCTGAATTCAGCTCGGACATCTTCTCTTCCAGCTTCTTCACAAACTCCTTCAAGAAATAAAAGATCAAAGCAGTCAACCCTGCAAGGCCAAGACACATAGGTTTCTAAAACACAAGAACGCACATCAACACTTCTAACTCCTCGGAAGACTAAGGGAATGTGGCATTCTCCCAATGACTCTTATCAATTTCTGCAGATGATGCATAGAAAGCATCCTATCAAGTGCATCACATTTTGGTATGGCAACTGCTCTGCCCAAGACTACAAAAACTGCAGACAGTTGTGGACACAGCCCAGTCCATCTCACAAACCAGTCTCCCCCCTCACCTCCATCTCCATGTCACACTGCCTAGGGAAAGCAGCATATATTTTCAAGAACCATTTTCACCCTGATCATTCCCTCGTCTCGCCTTTCCCGTTGGGCAGAAGATACAAATCTTGAAAGCAGGTATACTGTTTCTCTGTAACACCATGTGTCCACACTCTGCTTATTTTCACTGTTGCACCAACTATTGTCCTCTTGTATGGTATGATTGTATGGCACTCATGTATGGTAAGATCAAAGATTTTCACTGTATTGCTGAGTTTAGTTTATCGTCACGTGTACCGAGGTACAGTGAAAAGCTTTTGCTGCGTGATAACCAGTCAACGGAAAGACAATACATGACTACAATCGAGCCATGCAGTATACAGCTACACGATAAAGGGAATAATGTGAATAAAGTGCAAGATAGTCCAGTGAAGTCCGATCAAAGATAGTCCGAGAGTCCCCAATGAGTTAGATAGTAGCTCAGGATTGCTCTCTAGTTGTGGGTATGCTGGTTCAATTGCCAGCTGTACTACTTGCCAGGACAAGTAACATTAATAAACCAATACCAAGATAAAGACAGAAATATAATCCACTTCTAATAGCAGTCTAACCATCGCTGGAAATTATTGATGTACCTGTTCTTGCTAAAGAAAGCCATGGCCACAGACATCCAGAATGCTGTGCCAATGTTATCATCACCACTGTGCAGTTGCTGATGCAATTTGAGGCATATCTCCTCATTAGTTGTTCAGCACCCATTAAACACATCCTAAAGACCTTGCTATCATTGAGTTACTAGAGATGTTACCCCCATCCGTGTATTGCCAGCAGGTTCAGCACCGATAGCCCATTCTCAATTTGCTCAGTAACATTACTTGGCAAGTTGGCTGCACATGAAGCATTTTGCACTGGGTCTGAAGTCACTTGTAGGCCAGATCAGGTAGCAGATTTTCTTCCCTTCCTTTATGGACCAGATGGATTTTCCTACATAGATGGATTTTACAACCATTTTGGAGGTGCACCTTCACTATTACTAAACCTAACTTTGTAGTTCAAAATTGAGCATTAGTCCAAGGTTATCATTACAGTAAGGTAACCACAATGCCACTGGTTTCAGTGATAGATGTGGGCTCAGTGTTGGCTAGAAACCCCTTTGCTGCAAAACGTATCTCTACGCTGGTACATTCCTCAAGCCCCATTTTAAACTTTTGAAACTTTTGTCTTCCAGCTTCTTTCCAACCTTGTGTTGATTGATGAGCGCCTGGAGAGCATCGTTGTCATCTGGAAGAACGCCATGGAAACGAAGTGTCTGTTCAGCCTCAGCCAGCCACTCGAGCAGCACGTGCACAGCAGAGTGGAATTCCTCAGCCTGTAAACGCAACAGTCATTCGTCACAACACTTGCAACCTGCCAGCCAGCCCTTCACACCAGTTTAAGTTACTTTAACTTTTTGAGTAAAGACAGATGAAAAAAAACCTGATGAATCTCAAGAAGATTACGTCGTGCATAGGATAATTTTAGGGGAATCACTGGTCGTCGTGGACACATGGGCTCGAAGGGCTTGTTTCTATGCTGTATCTCTAAACTAACCTAAATTAGCTTCTTTCACTGGAGGGCAGAAGTTATCCAAGGGCTCAAGTGATTAAAATGGCCCCTCAGGGCAAAACCAGCCGTGTGGCTGAGGAAGAGAGGGTGTCTCGATCTTCATCTGGGGCAGTTCAGTACAACTTTCCTCCTCTCTACTGGGCCAGAAATGGAACCACGCAAAGAGACACAACTGAAATGTAAAATACATGCACGTTTTTAGGAAGGGATTGGGAACAGAGCTGTTTGGAGGGTTCCTTCAAGGGGTATGATGGCCAAGTGGCCTCGGTCTATGCTATAAAAGTTCTGAATCTGCTCAGTCTAGTGGTAGGCAGCAGGACCACTGACAAAGACCAAGATGAGGCTCAGCTCTGATGCTCCCGGTGGGGTTAAAGACATTCATTTTCAGACATGCTGTCAATGACCATCTGAATGAGGGGCAGGACAGGCAGATTCTTCTGCAAGTGTGAAATTGTAATTGTAAGAGAGGGGGAGAGAGAGAGAGAGAGAGAAAAAACAACATCTATTTTTCACACAGGAGGTGGTGGGTATATGGAATGAGCTGCCAGAATAGGTAGATGAGGCAGGTACTATAACATTTAAAAAACATGTGGACACGTATATGGATAGGAAAGGTTTCGAGGGATAGGAGTCAAACACGGACAGGAAGGACTAGTGTAGATGAGGCATCTTGGTTGACACGGGCAAGTTGGGCTGAAGGGCCTGTTTCCGTGCTGTATGACAAAGGCCACTTTGCCGCACCGGGATGCTAACGTTACACTTTGGCACTGAGGTCTTCTTACCTGTTTGAGGGCTTGTTCCAGTCTAACTTGTTTGGAGACAGAGAGAGCACACACAGTCTCCCAGCGAGTACTGAGCTCCTGCATCTGCACCCTGACCCAGGATGAATCATCGCGGCTGGCATCAACCAGCTCACGGGCCGAGCGTTTCAGGGCCTGGACACCGCTTGTCCGTTTGCCCAGCTCCTTCTGGAAGACCTGAGCAGAAGACAAATGCTTGTCAACGTGCAGAACAGAAAAAAGACGGTCTATAAATCCCCGCACGTTGCTGAATAAGCGGGGCTACCACAGGAGAGATATTGCTCGATTCGTGAAAGGGTTGTGTCCCAGGGTGGGAATGTCAGACTAGCGCCCTGCTTTGTGAGCGGGGAAAAGTTTAAGAATGTGCAGGGTAGGGTTTATCTACCCAGGTGCTTGAATGAATTGCCAGGATTGGTGGTGAAGGCAGATATGATAGTGCCATTGAAGAGGCTTTTGGACAGGCACACGATATGCAGGGAATGGAGGGATGTGGATCGCATACAGGCAGAGGAGATCAGTTTAACTTGGCATCATGTTTGGCAGAGACATTGCAGGCCAAAGGGCCTGTTTCTGTAATGTCCTGTTCGATATTCATTATTATATAAATCTGTTAATGAATTATTCTATTATTATGTAATATTAATTAATATATTAATTTAGATGGTGGACACAGTGAGGCGTGGGGTCTAGAATGTGGTGGAAAGAGAGGGTGCCATCCAATGGGCAATGTTGCTGGATGTAGATGACAATACCTTGTGAGCATCAATTAGGTTCATGGTCAGGTCAACGTCTCCATGCACTGGCTGGTCTTCAGCCAGCATCGGCTCGATCTTGTACAGCCAATCAATCAGGGCTTGCAAGGCTTCCGTAAACTGGCCTGAAAACAGCAGTGCTTCCTCCAACTTGTTCTGTCTGAAATGGAAACAGAATAACTTAGACACAAGTTCAGCCAACTGCAGCCATGAGTGAACTTCTTCAAGCTAAAACACGAGGTTGGCCTGCCATCACTAAAAGTTGAAAAAGCACAACTTGCCCTCACAATCTTGGACGGTAGGAATTTTTCCTCATAAAAACAATCCCAAGGCCCTTGTTGCAGAGCGTACATTAAGACTAGACAGGGTCTTGAGGGCACACGTTTCTGAAGCTCACACCTGGTTGGGACAGCTGGCAGTTTCCTGCTCTCAAACTGAAATGCACCAAACAGTTGTCAGGCAGAACTTCCAGCCTCATAGAACATAGAACAGTGCGCACAAGAACAGGCCCTTCGGCCCACAAAGTCTGTGCCGAACATGATGTCAAGATAAACTAATCTGATCTGCCTGCATGTGATCCATATCCCTCCATTCTTTGCTTATCCATGTGCCATCTAAAAGCCTCTTAAATTCCTTGAACATATCTATTCAACACCACCACCCCCGGCAGCATGTTCCAGGCATCCACCACTGAAAAAAACCTGCCCTGCACTTCTCCCTTAACCTTTGCCCTTCTCACCCTAAAGCTCTGCCATCTGGTCTTTGACATTGCCAACCTGGGAGAAAGGTTTTGACTGTCTTTGCTCTTTATGCCTGCCATAATTTTACATACTTCTATCAGCTTTGGCAAGGCTAAGCTGAGCAAATGTCGAGTTGGCTGCTCCATACTTGGGAAGGAAAATAGGACAAGTCATGTAATCAGCAGCCAATCTCACATCACCCATCACACAACTCTGGAAAGTTGCTAATTATTCTTCGTACATTCAGGATCGAATGAAACAATGATGGGGAAATATTCAACTGCAAACAATAAAATCACAACAATTCTGTGAATGCCGTGGGCTTCCACATTCTGTGTTTAATTTATCTACTCAGTTTGTTTTCGATCCGTACAATTCTTTTGGCGTCGATAATTTACAGCACATGTACATTTTTGATACAAGTTATTAAACAAAGGTTACCAAGATTTCATAAATTCTTCGGATTGCATGGCACAGAAGTTAGGCATTCATCCACAAAAATGATGATAAATTAGTCTCTTTCCGTAAACCACAATTTTTCTATTTTTTAAGTGTTTTTCCTAATCTGTTTAAAGTTTATTATTAAATAATTACCCCATCTCCATATGAGGCAATATATTCCAAACACTTGTTGCGTAGTAAATATTTTCCTTCATGATGCCTTGGCTTACTTTCAGTTCAACCCTACTGGCACGGGTATATACAGACATTTTTTAACCAGTCCCTGCAAACATGCAAAATCCTCTAGATTTTGACCCTATCTCCACCAATCTGCAGATCACCCCTGCCATGACCTGTGTCGACCTGTCACTTGCCAAGATTTGCCCCACACCCATTCTCTTTTCCACCATTCCATCAGTCCGAAGAAGACCCAAACCTAAAATGTCAGCAGTCCATTCCCTCCACAGATGCTGGTGACCCGCTGAGTTCCTCCAGCACGTTGCTCAACTTCCCAACATCTTTGGTTCTTGTGTCTCCCCCCTACTGTTAAGCACTATTGTGATGTTCCTTGCTTGTTTTCTATGAACCATAAAAAACCGTTGTCTGTTGGCTACCTCCGTGTCCGTTGGCTTCCTCTGTGTCCGTTGCCTACCTTCAATGGCTTCGGAAAGTTTCAAGTGGTATTATCAATTAATAATATCTATTACAGTTCTTAAACAAAGAGATTGCCCTGATTTTTTTTACATTTTACGAATTGAATGAATGAATGAATGAATGAATGAATGAACTATGCCATTTGCATCTTCAAGATTAACCATGATATTCATTATGTAATCCTGAACAGCCATTAGAAGCTGCATAGAGAGCTCCATTCGTTACCATTCTGAAGTGGTCAGACTGATCAAGCCATTGTTATTCTCGTCAGTCTGACCTTTCACTCTCAACACTGAGCAGTCTCAAATAGCCTTTTAGAACTCTCGACAGCTTTCAAGCTCCAACCACATGTGTGAAGATGCTGCCTGTGCTGCCTGGTTGCTCCAGCATTTTTGGTGTCTATCTTCAGTGCAAACCAGCGTCTGCAGTTCCTTCCTACACATTTTGTGTGAATATGACACTGAGTTGACTGTATTAAAAGGCAACTACCCACTTAACCTAATACAATGCAGAGACCACTATCCATAAAACCAATCCTAACACAAAGTCAGGCATGGAGAGGTCTTAGCCAATTATGTAAAATCAATATTAATTTTCATATTTGACCCAACTACTCCTCGTATTCTACAAAAATGGTGTCTGCAGTGCAACCATAATTGTATCTGTTGTAGCCCAATCTATAAAGTACCACATAAATTATCCCCAAAACATCTCAAGTTAATTCACAAATTTCCTCACTCGTGTTTCCAATTCCTTTGTTGGAAGGACTGGTGGCCAACTGGGCTGGAGAATGCACACATAAAGTCAAGATGATGTCTCATCCCCAACTCCCCTCATGATTCCGTGCTTCCAAACTCAGTGGACAAAATGCAATTCCTTTCACTCTCTCAAGAGTTTGCCTGGAATATGAGGATTGGTCGGGGGCAGATAGGAAGTGTTAAGTTACAATGTTTTGACTGAATATTGTGAGAACGGCTCCCCTTCCCCTTTGTTCCTGGATATTGGTTGTGCTCCACAACTCTCAGAAATGTCATGTCTTCTAGGTTTGCACCTAAAGCACCAGTTCCATAGACCTAGTCCCAGCAGGAGGAGGAGCACCATGGTGGTGAAGGGGTGCAAGTGGCCAATCTGCTGCCTCACAATTCCAGCTACCAAAGTTTGATTCTGGCCTCCGGTGGTGTGGTGCTTGCACGTTCTCCTCAGGACCATGTAGTTGTACAGGGTCTTGGTGAGACCACTCCTGGAGTATTGCGTACAGATTTGGTCTCCTAATCTGAGGAAAGACATTCTTGCCATAGAGGGAGTACAGAGAAGGTTCACCAGTCTGATTCCTGGGATGGCAGGACTTTCATATGAAGAAAGACTGGATAGACTCGGCTTGTACCCGCCAGAATTTAGAGGATTGAGGGGATATCTTATAGAAACTTACAAAATTCTTAAGGGGTTGGACAGGCTAGATGCAGGAAGATTGTTCCCGATGTTGGGGAAGTCCAGGACAAGGGGTCACAGTTTAAAAATAAAGGGGAAATCCTTTAGGACCGAGATGAGAAAAACATTTTTCACACAGAGAGTGGTGAATCTCTGGAACTCTCTGCCACAGAAGGTAGATGAGGCCAGTTCATTGGCTATATTTAAGAGGGAGTTAGATGTGGCCCTTGTGGCTAAAGGGATCAGGGGGTATGGAGAGAAGGCAGGTACAGGATACTGAGTTGGATGATCAGCCATGATCATATTGAATGGCAGTGCAGGCTCGAAGGGCCGAATGGCCTACTCCTGCACCTATTTTCTATGTCTAAAGTAATGTAACAATCAAGTTCATAGGTCAATTTGCCACTATATACAGCCTTAAAAGGTAGGTGAGTGGTAGAATCTGGGGGAGTTGATGGGAGTGCAGGGAGAATACAATAAATGAGTGTAGGATTAGTGTAAATGGATGCCCGATGGTTGACATGGAATTAGATGGGTCTAATTTAGTACTGAATGACCCCATGACTCAACTAAACAAAGTTCCCAACAATCTCCAAGCTGTCAGAGCTAAACAAAACAAAAAACTCCTCCAAGAAACAGAAATTCCTCAAATCAATAACAGAAGCCAAGATGAGCTCAGAGCTTTACTCTGATCTTTTAATTAGTTGACTGTCAAGAATAATTTTGAAAACCTTAAATGACAAAGCACTGCCTTATAATCATTTCATGGTGTCCACTTTCAAGCAAAAAAGAGTGAAATGAATCAACAAAGAAAGCAAGTTGTCCACGTGATTTGCAAAGCAATTCAATAATAACACAAAGCAATGCTATCAACTGATCATCGCAACTCTAATGGAAAAATAGTACTGTTGATACTGAAGAAATCGGAGTCCAAAGCTGGAAATAACAAAAAAGTAAAGCTTCTGAGAAAAATGATACGTTTTAATCTAAAAGTCTTTGCACGAGTTTGGTAACCTAATGGAGTCAGATTGGAAATACACCTCCGCAATGAAAGTGAATTGGTTTGTGATTAGACTGATCCCAGATACAGATCACAATAGGATTACTTTCTAAATAAGCCTTTTCAAGAATAATTGACAAACTGGCATTCGAATTATATATATTAAACCGATTTACGGACTGGGTGATGGGTGTGGTGAGAAATAGAAACACAGAAACATAGAAAATAGGTGCAGGAGTAGGCCATTCGGCCCTTCGAGCCTGCACCGCCATTCAATATGATCATGGCTGATCATCCAACAGGATAGTCCTGTACCTGCCTTCTCTCCATACCCCCTGATCCCTTTAACCACAAGGGCCACATCTAACTCCCTCTTAAATATAGCCAATGAACTGGCCTCAACTACCTTCTGTGGCAGAAATGAAGCAGGTATATCAACACATTTTTTTATTTTTTTAAAATTATTTTTCGTTTTTGTCTTTTTATTTTTTAAAGTTTTTACTCACTCTGTGACTACACTCATTTGGTAGTTTAGGGGTTCTATTTTTACACATTTACTCTCTCTTTCACTTTCTTTCTTTCTTGCTCTATCTCTCTTTTTCTATTTCATTTTTGTTCAAATTAAAATGGAAGATGTACAATAAATGAGTTATGTCACATGCCGTGGCTTATACTTTTGCACACTGCTTCTAATAAAAATATAAAATAAAAAAAATTATATATATAGATTTGGGATATAACATTGTGAGGTAATTGGTCTATAGTTTAGTTGGTTTAGTTTAGAGATACTGCGTGGAAACGGGCCCTTCGGCCCACCGTCCATGCCGGCCAGCAATCACCCATACACTAGTTCTACCTTCGATTTTCCAGCATCTGCAGTTCCTTCTTAAACACTAGTTCTACACTACCTACTATGGACAATTTACAGCAGCCAATTAACCTATGTCTTTGGAATGTGGGAGGATACATACCCGGGGAAAACCCACGTGGTTACAGGGAGAATGTTAAACTCCGTATAAAACGGCACCCATAGTCAGGATCGAACCCGGATTTCTGGTACTGTAAGGCAGCAACTACTACTGTGCCACCCTTGTCATAACAGAACACTTTCAGCTAATTCTAGATCTTGGCTTCCAATAAAACAAAATTATAATCTTCTTTTAGAAGGACAGAAAATATACAATACAGATGATCATTCAGCCCATTGTGTTTGTGCTATTCCCAAAGGAGCTACCCAACACAATGACCACTTTGGTCCAGGTCACATCTCTTCAAGTATATGAAAAACTCTGTTTAAACATGAAGAAGGTGTCTGGCTCTTCCACGCTGTCCAGCAGTACGCTCCAGACATCTACTACCCTTTGGGTGACTACAAAGAATGAATGTACCTCCATCCTTCAACTAATCACTTTGAGTCTGTGCTCCCCATTTAGTGATAACTCACCAAAATAACCCATGTCCAACATAAACAATTGATAGTGTACTTTTCATTACACAATTGAGCATTTGCACAGTGAAATGTCTTTTCCAAAGCAGCTGTAGACAGATAAGGTGATGAGTTTATGTGTGAAACAAGACAATGGGGATAGGTGGTCAAACGCCAGTGGGGTGAACTGAGGATGTACAAAAGGAGCAGCAATACAAGCATCACAATCGTGCCAAAAATCATCAAGAAAGTTTTCAGACTCTTTTATCATTCCTGCGACTGCATGGAGACAGGATCAAAGAATGTACCTGCAGTCTCTGAGGCTTTTCTGTTTTGAATCTAATATTTCACGTTCAGACCTGTGCTCACCTCTGAATTTGGACAGCTTTAACCATATTTATTACTTTGGGGAGATTTATCTATTTGTCAACTTTAGAAGTTGGAAATTGTTTGACATTCTCACTGCTCAGAAATGTCACATTTCCCAGATTTTCTATTTGATTTTTGAGAAAAAAACTACCATTCATGAGAAGGGATCTTTAACAAGCAAATGGACACAATTGCATTGAAAGAGTTTAAAATCGCTCATACATTAGTTCTAACCTACACACTGTGGTAAATGCTGTACTTAATTTCATCAGTTCCCTCAATGCCGCCCTACTCACCAACTTAGTGATATTTTCATTCATTGCCAGCGCAATTTATTCAGACATTATTTAGAGTCACAATTGAGATCAGAGAAGGCAACCTGCTTTGGACCGAATGCTTTCCGAGTTGGTTTTCTTTACCTTTCCACTGACTTCCCGCACACTGTGTCCCACTTGTCCCTCAGTTCACTCAACATGTCATCGAGCTTCTGGTGATCATCTACTAAAGTTGTCTTCTCCTTCAAGGAGCGGCCCGTCCTTACTGCTGTGTCACATACAGAATGTTTTGCTCCGAGTGCTTTTTGGAACTCCTGTGTTTGTAAGCAGGGAAAGGGCAAAGAGTTTTCATTACATTTCAAAACATATGATATGAGACTCCTCCTTGCAGGCAAATCAGACCACTTCCAAAAGACGTGGTCTGCATTTATCGACTTACTACAAATATAAGGTGCATCAGTACTTCAAAAAAGAAATGGTGTCAGGATCTGGTAAGGGGGGAGGAAAAATACGAAGTTGGTATATCCCTTTTGCGCGGTTTTCATAATAGAGCTTTTGTTTTTTTTGGTTTTTTCTTTCTTTCTTTTCTAGGGTCTATTACTTAACTCTTTTCCCTTACTCATGGGTTTTTTTTTAAAATTCACTCTTTACACTAACACAACTTTCTCTCACTTTCTCTACTTTCTTTATTTCTATCTTTCCTTCAAGCTTAAAAAATGAAAGGGTACAACAAATGTAATAAGATATATGTGGCTTGTACTACTGTAATTTACTGTACTTCTAATAAATAAAAATAAAACAATAAATAAAATATTTCAAAACCAGCCTTGAACTCCAACTATTCCCTGACATCGTGGTCCAAAGCAAATCATCCTTCTTTCTTTGGACTTTGCTCTGCAAAATCTTTCAAAATAAAAACATATTCCAAAGATTTGTCCAAAGAAAATAAAAAAAACGATATTACTAAAGCCTTTTGTTGGATTTGGCTGCCAGATTTACATGCTATTTTTACTGCGCTTCAAAATTGTTGATTGGTTGTTGGCAACATCCTTAAGATGTAAAAGGTATTTGACAAACCTGGGTTATTTTTCATTTTTCATGTGAATTTGCAAAAAGAGGGTAAAATAATAAATAAATAAAAGAACCATAATTATGTGTCATCTTTCACAACCTCAGGCCATCCTCAATTACCCACTCACCAATATAATACTTTTGAAGAGTAGATACAGTTGTAATGAATGAAACACACTAGATAACTTGCACACTAAAATTCAACAGACTAAAATATTGAGCACACTGTAGATATTGGTGGAAGATTAGGGGTTTTGGTCAAATCTCTTGTCAAAAACCCGCCAACTATTTTTTGAATTGTGTACCTCCTCCGTCAAATTGACGGGAAAGATACCTCCTCTAGAGCAGCATATATTGGCAGGATCCACAACGTCTACATCACCTTGTGGTTTGCAAGTTGCATTTTCACTTTGTCTGGATCATTTGCAATTTCAAGGTCGGAATCCAGGTTTTTTTCTGACTCTTCCAACCACTCCATCAACTTCTTCCAGGCTTCTTGGAACTATTATGGAATGATAAAATAAAAATAATCACCAACATTCAATGCTTTAACAACCAGGTACTAGTCTTCAAATTAATGCCCTATTTTACCCCTATCGCTCGCAAAACATTACACCACAAGCAAATAGCAGGAAGGTTGGCAGAATCTCAAAGACAAATTAGATATTAAAAAGCCTGATATGGTCTTGGAATTTTTGTTTAAAAACAATTAGGTTTGATAGACATGATAAGGTTTATCTATATTGAAAGAATATCTTGTAGCCAGCAACATGAACATTATTTTAGGCTGCATAATCACACGCACTGCTTTTATCTGCAGAGAGTAGTGTGTTCGGCCGAACGCACTATGGGAACTTCACTCGCCCCCCTGCAGGAACTATACATCAGGAGGTGCAACTCCAGAGCCAACAATATCATGAGAGACCCCTTCCACCCCTGCAACGGACTGTTCCAGCTGCTACGGTCAGGCAAACGCCTCCGTTGCCATGCGGTGAGAACGGAGAGGTTGAGAAGGAGTTTCTTCCCAGAGGCCATTCAGACTGTAAATGCCTATCTCACCAGGGACTAACTCTACTGAACGTTTTTCCTTCCATTATTTATTATGTAAAAGAATATGTGTGTTTATGATTGTGTTTATAGTTTGTTTGGTTGTTTGGTTGTTTATCTTTTTGCACAAAAGTCAGCGAGCATTGCCACTTTCATTTCACTGCACATCTCGTATGTGTATGTGACAAATAAACTTGACTTGACTTGACTATTTAAATTCTAGACCTATCCAGAGGACTGCAAGTGCGTCCACAGTTTGTTGAGGTGAAGCATCTCACAATATGTGCAGAGAATTGGTAACCATTCTCCGTAATGCTGCTGGAGTGCAAGCTGACATTTCCAGTGATAAAATCTGGGGCCTTCATGAACTAGGAAATCACTGTCCTTCTTAGCTAATGTAAATTGTGGAATAAACAGAGGAAAGATAAGCAAAGAAACTGGGTAACTTAGAATCAATTCAGCTTTGCAAAAAATGAGCCAATAGATGAAAAAAAGTACTCTCTTAAACAAGGTGGCACAGCGGTAGAGTTGCTGCTTTACAGGGCCAGAGACTTGTGTTTGATACTGTCTACGGGTGCTTTTCTGTACGGAGTTTGAACGTTCTCCCCGTGGCCTGTATGGGTTTTCTCCGGGATCTCCGGTTTCCTCCACACTCCAAAGACGTAAAGGTTCGTAGGTATATTGTCCCTAATGTGTGTAGGATGGCGGCAGTGTGTGGGAGCGTTGGTCGGCACAGACTCAGGGGGCCGAAGGGCCTGTTTCGGCGCTGTATCTCTAAACTAAAATGTTTGTGGCATTCCAGGTGTAGGAGATATTGGCAGCTTTGTAAGAGAAAACAAATCATTTGAGTCACTTTTGAATTTGCTGTTTTCTCTTCTCGCCATAAGGCCTCAGTATCATGTTGAAAGGTCACGCATACACAAGCTCAAACATAAAGGTCAGGCCATACAAGGAGTCAAACTGAAAGGCCAGATAAGGAGGCCTCATAAGGGTCGAGATGGCCTGTTTCCGTGCTGAAATTGTTATATGGTTATATGGTTATAACGTTCTCATGAGGCCAGGTTGCTGTTGATAGTTGCTTAATAACATGCTGTTGATAGTTGCTTAATGGGCAGAAATGGGCCTTTGCATGATGTATTTTCTCCAAAGCACCATAAAAGAAACAAACAGGGGCCAATTACTTTATATTACGAGATCACTGTCATATTAATTTGAATCTTAAACTTGCTGAACAATTTATAGAAGCACAAACCAACAGATAGCCTGATTTTATTTCCACTGATTTGGTAAAGACAAACACACAAAATTTAACATCACAAATTCATCTTCTGCGCTATAATTTTCTACAGACTCATGACCATACCTGTTTCGCACGCTTCCTGGCATCATCTAGCCCTCTTCCTCGATCAACTGACCGCTGCACAATTTTTTCCCATCGAGCTTGAACACTGATCAACAAGTTTTTAATGAGCACAACATCCTGCTTCTGACTGAAGTACTTCAGATGTGTTCCGGTCTTGTCCAGTTCAATTATTTTCTCACGGTGCGAGTTGACTTCATTGGCAAAAACCTACAGACACCGCAGCAAAAACACAATCAACCAAAGTGAGAAATACGCCAAGGCTCAAATATATTTTGAACTTTCCATGTGCCCGCTCGGAGTTTACGTTTACCTTGTGTTCGTCAATCTGAAATAAAACGGTGTCCAGAATGAGGCTCGGCGATGCAACTAACATCAAGGTTTGTTCTGCCTGAGTCAACCAGTTGATGAAGTCTTGAAGGGAGTTGTGGAACTTAGTGGCCAAGTTGAGGGCCTCCTCCAATTTAACCTGCACATGAGATGTGGATCAGTTAGAAAGCCCAACTTTAGGATACACACCCTCTATTTCTGCCCAGCTCAGAGTGGGCTGTTCCTGCATATCAGCATTTTTGTTCAGTTTTGGCTTATTCTAATTGAGTGGTCTGGCCTGCTGGGCATCTTGCTCAAACTTCCTATTTACAACACACAACAGATGTGCCTCAATACTGAATATTGCCTCCATTAACACATTGGACTTGCCCTATCAGAGATACTCCTTTTGTTCTACCCATTCCTCCTTTAGAAAAAAACAATTTGCTTTACTCTTTACCAGTTTTGACAAGCGGGTCTTGGATCTGAAATGGTGACTTTTTATCTTTCCACAGATGCTGCCTGACCTGCTGAGTGTAATTTCCTGCTTTTATTATGGGATTCATTATTTCACCCCAAAAAAAGCTCACTATTCCTTCCCTAAATTACAACAGGAGTTACACTTTCACCATTTTCACTGAAGCACTTTTGGACATCCTGAGATTATGAAAGCCATGCTATTTACAAGTTATTTTGTGCTTTCTTTGTGATATCTTCAAAGCTGTGGTGGGTGGGCAGAACACTTTGCAGTGCCAACATCTTGGACTGTCAGGTGAGGCGGTGCACTATGTAATGTTCTGTATTCACAAAACATCAGCAACCAGTCCTTAGACTGCTCTTTCTATCAGATCAATGTTAAACTGCTCCCTTCAGGTAGAAGGTACAGGAGCCTGAAGACTGCAACAAGCAGGTTCAGGAATAGCTACTTCCCCACAGCCATCAGGCTATTAAACCTGGCTCGGGCAAAACTCTGATTATTAATAACCAATTATCTGTTATTTGCACTTTATCAGTTTATTTATTCATGTGTGTATATATTTATATTACGGTATATGGACACACTGATCTGTTTTGTAGTAATATGCCTACTATGTTCTGTGCGCTGAAGCAAAGCAAGAATTTAATTGTCCTATATTGGGACACATGACAATAAACTCACTTGAACTTGACCACTTCCCACACTCATCATGCTGGTCGTCTCCACGTGAGATTACTATTTAACCACATTCTCACAATCACCACTATTAAGATTTGTTCTTTTTTTTAATAGCCTGAATTTTTAATCTTGTTTATTTTGGTGTTTACAGAGCACTTTGTTTACATATATTTTGCGCTGCTATAAGTAAGTGTTTCATTGTTCGCTCTGAATTATGGCCCTTCTTTATGATGATCAATGTCTCATTTAGTTGCTAAACATGAATTACAGGCTCAGATTGCAAGCTAAAATAATTCTAATGTGTTAAAAGACATTTAAAGGTGCCTTCTGCGTCAGTGTTTTACATTATAAAATGCATAATTTGGCACCTTTCGTTCTGTTAGTTTTATTTCGACGGATTCCCATCTTTCTTTCAGGTTGTTGATGCCTGTCTCCACGTTGCTGTCACCAGCTTGGTCACGGTTCTGCTGTCCCTTATTTATCAAGTTCTTGTAGATCTCCTCTTTGGCTCTAAATGCTGCACAAAGCTCCTGATGGAAATAAATGGCATCTTTGTTAATCTGTTTAAGTGTTTCCATACTTAGATCGACCCATAGTCTAACTGAACGCCAAAAAAGTGCATGGAATTGTCTTGATTCAATATAGGTGTGGCTGTGAAGGTCTGAAACTAACAGAAAATTTGCCCCGCTGCTAAAGGTAACCCAGAAAACAACAATGAATCTGTAGAAGTAAATGAGGTTGTGCGAGAGCCTCGCTGGTAGTGCTCCAGGTTGTGTCTCTGGCCATGGAATCTCTTCCACTGCTTTTGGTGGAACATCTCATTCCAACAGCATTACCACTGATGGATCAGGACTCACTCTATACTGTACCATCAGTCTGGAGCAAGGCTCAAATACACAACCAATAAATGATTCCATGGGCTGCAAGCCTCCAGTTTGCCCGAGATGAAGCACGCGCGTGAAGGCAGGAGAATGGGGTTGGGAGGGAGAGATAGATCGTCCATGATTGAATGGCGGAGTAGGCTTGATGAGCCGAATGGCTTGATTCTGCTCCTATTACTTATGACCTCATGAAGCGAAAAAAAAAAGAAAAAGAAATGTTAACAAAAAGTTTAATCTTCTTCACTAAGCTTTGCTGGAGCTTGGATTGCGGGGTGGTCGTGCTCAGAGAGAGAGCTGTATCCATTGCAGCAGACTTAGGATTCTCTCTATGAGAGTCACTAATCACGCCTCAGTAAGATGGCTGAACATCAGCTGTGGTTCACATAAACAATCATCATGAGCAAATTGGACACAACTTCCTGGGACAAAAGGGTTGAAGTAGCTAGGGCCTAAAGTCATTGGGCTTTATAGGACGAGTGGTGGTTTAATTGAAATGTAAGATTCTGAATGGACTAA